>NW_006399876.1:3413621-3427248 GCF_000299155.1 Elephantulus edwardii | reverse complement strand
AAAGAGTCAAGGAACAGTAACATCAGCTCAAAGACTGAGGTGCACCTCTCTCAAGTCAAGGTCTTGTCAGTTACTTGCTATGCTTCTGAAAGTTGGGCAATGAATTAGGATGACAGAAGAACGATTGATGACAGAAGAATGATTGTGGTGTTGGAGAAGAGTGCTAGATATTTCACGGACTGCCAAGAAAATAAACATGTCTGTGTTGGATAACGGGAAACCAGGGGGCTTCTTGGAGGCAAAGATGATGACTCTTCGTCTCACATACTTTGGGCATCGTGTTAGGATGGGCCAATCTTTGGGAAGGACTATCGTGCTGGGAAAAGTGGAAAAGCAGAGAAAAAGTGAAGGGCCTCCAACAAGATGGATCGACTCGCTGACAGTACGAGTGAACTCACGGAGGTCAGAGGCGGCGAGAACGGAGCAGGATGCTGTCGTTGTCATGTGCCGTTGAGGAGAGGACAATGCATAGCGACCCTGTGAATGACGGATCTAAACGCTGAGCAAATGGGAGCTTTACCGTGCAGAGGAGTGCAGGACAGCGTAAGATTCAGAGTTGTTCATGGCATTGCTATGAGTCATACCCGACTCAGTGTCACCTGACAACAACAACAAACTGAAAGAAATTTCTGTTTAAAGGGCGTATGATTAAGTGTTAAAGCCACTCTGTTAGAGCGGCAGTAGAAAACTAGGAGATGTGGTGAAGGCAGCTCTGTCTCATAGTGACTTCACAAGTAGCAAAGGAAATGTTTTCTAGTCCCGTGCCTTCCTCAGGATAGTCCCCGTGGCTGCTGCTCTTGTTGTAACCCTGTACTAAGCCACCTGCTTGAGGGTCTTCCTCTTTTTAACCTTCTGTTTTACTAAGAGGACCACAACAAACTGTGGCTGACTCTGAGAAGAATGGGAATCCCAGAACACTTGATCTTGCTAATGCGAAATCTATACGTGGACCAGGAGGCAGTTGTCAGAACAGAGCAAGGGAACATTGCATGGCTTAAAATTGGGAAGGGTATACACCAGGATGTGTCTTATCTCCATACCTTTTCAATCTATATGCAGAACAGATCATCCGGGAGGCTGGGCTCTATGAGGATAAGTGTGGCATCAGGATTGGAGGAAGACTCATCAACATTCTGTATTATGCAGATGACATAACCCTGCTTGCTGAAACTGACGAGGGCCTGAAGCCCTTTCTGCAGAAGGACAAGGACTGCAGCCTTCTATGTGGACTGAAGCTCAACATCAAGAAAACAAAGACTCTCAACACTGGGCTGACTAGCAGCATTGTGATGGATGGTGAAGAGATTGAGATTGTAAACAGCATTAGTTTGCTTGGCTCCACAATCAACACTCTTGGTACAAGAAGCCAGGAAATTAAATGATGTATTGCACTGGGAAAGTCTGCTGTCAGAGACCTCTCTAGAGTACTGAAGAGCAATGATGTCAGTCTGCAGACTAAGGTGCACCGGATCCAAGCCATGATTTTTTCAATCAGTTGCTATGTATCAGAAAGCTGGACAATGACTAGAGATGACAGAAGGAGAACTGATGCCTTTGAGCTGTGGTGTTGGAGAAGAGTGTTGAATATACCATGGACTGCTAGAAGAATGAACAGGTTCATCCTGGAGAGGGTTAAGCCAGGCTGTTCCTTGGAGGCAAGGATTCTGAAGCTTCATCTGACATGCTTTGGACACGTTGCAAGGAGGGACCAGTCGTTGGAGAGGGTTTTCATGCTTGGGAGGGGGGAAGGACAGCACAGGAGAGGAAGACTCTCAATGAGATAGATCGATTCAGTGACTGGGGTAATGGGAATAGGTGTGTCAGAGACAATAAGATTGGCCCTAGATAGAGCAGGGTTTAGGGCTGTGTACACAGGGTTGCTATGAGTCACAGATGACTCTACAGCACATAACAACAACAACAACTTTTATCAAGAATTATGTCCTTCTCCTGATCGACCCCTCATGATAACATGTCCAAAGTATGTGAGACAAAGTTTCATCATCCTTGTTTCTAAGAAACTTTGTAGCTGTATTTCTTCCAAGCAAATTTATTCATTCTTTTGGCAGTGCGTGGACAAGGTCCATGGACAGATTTCCTCAGTCTTCTGGCAGAACAAAGAATGCAATATCTCTGCCAATATCATAATTCAAAGGCATTCATCCTTTCCATCCGTTTATGGTCTTCCTTAGTCAGTGTCCAGCTTTCACCCAATACGAGGTGATTGAAAAGACTGTGGCTTGGGTCACCTAATTTTAATCAGATTATCAAAGTGACATCATTACAGCTGTGTACGGAGCAAAGAAACCATATCCCTTAAGGATTCCCGAGCAGTCCTTATGGTCAGGTCTTTATCTTTCTGCTCCTCTTACGTGAGCCTCGCTGGGCTTCTACGTTCCATCAGCAACCATAGTGATGCAGCAAAAGCTTGGAAAGTGCAGCTTCTGTTGTGATTGTTATGTTGCCAAAGAGTCCAGTTTGACTCACAGTGACCCTGTGAACAGCGGATCTAAACCCCGTCCTATCCTGTGTCTTCCTCGTCACCTCTGACATACGTGAGTCCATTGCCACAGTACCTGCCACTCTATCTCAGTGAGGGTCTTCCTCTCTTTTCTTGGCCCTCCACCTTTCCAACCGTGATGTCTCTTTCCAAGGACCAGCCCCTCCTAACAACATGCTCAAAATATGTCAGACAAAGCTTCATCACTGTTGCCTCTTAAGAAACATTGGCTGCACTTTCTTCAATATAAATCTGTTTGTTCTTTTGGCAGTTGATGGGATATTACGTACTCTTCTCCGACACCACAGCTCAAAGGCATTGATTTTTCTGTCATCTTTATTCACTGTTCGGTTCTCAGATGCATAGCAGATGATTGAAAAGACCATGGCCTGAATTAGGCGCACGTTGGTCTTTAAACTGACAGCATTGCTCCTCTGTAATTTGGACAGGTCCTTGACAATGAACTTGCCCAATGCACTACATCTCCTGATCTCCTGACTGGTGGTACCAAGGGTGTTGATTGTGGATCCAAAGAAGATGAAGTTGTTGACAATGTCAATCTTTTTTCCAATCTATCATGATGTTGCTTGTCAATCTAGTGGGAAGGATTTGAGATGTAATCTATATTGAATGTTGTGGTCCATGATCTTATGCAACCATCAAACTCTTTCCTACAACTGTTAGTACCAGTGGTGCAGAGTCCCAGGGGGCTGGGCAGCTGTCTACCACCTCCTCTATGTGCAAGAACTGACTCTGGAGAAAATAGAGCTAAGACAGGACTAAGAGAGGTTTCCAAACCAGAAATCATGGTGATGAATTCAGAAAGGAGTGAGAAGCATAATAAGCTGTCTCTTCCACTTAAGTGCTTCCCAAGTCCTGGGAGTTCCTGAAAATGGGAACCTATTTCTTCTCTTCCTTCCACCAATATGTACAGAAACAGTCATAGCAAATCTGCGCACAACACAGTCCGTATCAGCATCTTTCTTTCCATCAATATTATTTTCCTCCTTCAATGTGGTGCCAGCTTTGGAAAACTTGCTCCCTGGAACCAGACAAAAACCAAAGATCAACACACCGGAGCAAAGGAGCCCTGTTGGCTTAAAGGTTGAGTTCGCGGCTTCTAACCAAAAGGCTCACCAACTTCTCTGAGGCAGGAAGAGTAGACCTCTGACTACAGCCGCGGAAACTCTAGGGGGCAGCCCTGCTCCATCACGCCCGAATCCACTCACCAACAACCCCCAAGGAGCTGAGCCCACCAGCAGCCCATGCATGAAAGGTGTGGGAGTCCAATTCCATAAAACTTACAGCCTTGGAAATCTTACGGGACAGTTCCACTCTGTTTTTAGAGTCGCTCTGAAGCAGAATTTATCACTTTGGGTTGGAAAGGAAGGAGGATGAGGAGGAAACCTTCCAGCTACACTGCTGTGTGTGTTAGTGCCGTACCTATGTAACAGTTCTGCACTGTGAAATCTGCCCCTTTTCCAGACAATAACACTGAGACTCAGGGATTAAGTCATTTCTCAAGATCACCAAGTAGAGCAAAGAAGTGACCCCAGGCACCTTCCTTCCGCCGCATTCCCTGACTCACTGCCCTTGGCCACACTGGCCACTACCCACACCTGAATTCTCCCCTAGACCCTTTGTTTTGTGAGTCTGGGGCAGGGACAGGCTCCCTCTCTCAGGAGCCTAGGCTGCAGTGTCTGGGGCAAAGCAGGCTCAGGGTGAGTCCCTCTCAGGAGGCCACAGTGGGCGCCTGGGGCCAGAGGCAGTTCCAAGGATATTTTGTTAGATATTTTCTCTGAAGAGCTCCCCAAAATGCCTGCACCCTCTGAGCTCTCCATGGATGTGAGGCCCAAGCCACCATCCCTGGCTGAGGAGTAGTAACCAGATGGCCAGCTGGCAGTCACGGCGTCTTTTGTCCCCATCTGCATGCCTGGCTTCTGAGATCTGGGAAGGACTGTGGGATCAGGGTTCCAGTCTTTATTCAGCCATTGTCACCCACCAAAGCCCTGGGAGTGGCCAGTGCTGTGAGGATGTTCGTGAAATCTTCCTGAGGTCGAGTGCGGACCGTGACCAGGCTCCCCATGGGGTTGTCTGGACATCTGGTGCCTGTCCACCTCTGGGACTCACTGTCTCGCCATCTGAAGACACTCGGGGAAGGGGAGGTGTCCTTGTATATTCCCAGTCCTGAGGAGGGTTGGAGTGGACAGGCCAGGCACGGGAGCTCCGCCGTGCTGAGCAGTGGAGCTCAGTGGGCTCTTCTTCAACTCAGAGTGTGAGGGGCAGTGCCAGGACCCCCACATCCTGGACCCTCCACCTCAGCCTGCACCCTTCCTGGCCTGGGCCTCAGGACCCTTCACCTCTGTCACCCCCTACTCATGTTCCATCTTGGGATTGCGTGATACGGGTCTCTCCTGGTGACACTCTTCTTTCTGGGGACTAGACTCCGCAACACCCCCAAGAAATCCCCAGGGTCTGGCTAACCTTAGGCAGGGGACAAGTTCAACCACAGCTGGGAGGGGTGGGCCTGCCAGATCTCTCCTGCCCACAGGACAAGACCCTCAACATGCTTGCCTGGCCTGAGGTGCTGACCACTGAAGCTTACAGCAGTGAACACTGGCCTTCACCCACGTCTGGGCGGGCAGGCTCCCTGTCCTCCGAGCTGGACCCTCTGAGCCAGGATGACCGGGCCTTACCTACGCATGCAGAGCCTCAGCTTCTCGGAGTTCACCCAGCAGCACCTCCCTTCTGCCCCAGGACTCCCCACACCCCTCCCGGCTCCACGGACCTCTGGCCAGCAGGCCACGGCGCCTGGCCCTGCGCAGCCTCGTCCTGGGACCTCAGCTGCGTCTCCCCAGCAGGTTGGAGGAGAGGCTGCTCGTCCACACAAAAGACCTCACCTATGGCCCCTAGACTGCCCTGGGCAGCCTGGTGTTCCTGAAGCAAACGCAGCACTGCTGGGCTGCCAGCATTTCTCCGAAGAAAACAGGACCCACCCTCCCTCGGACCACACGGGGGGCTGTGTGGGTCCCAGCCTATGTCCAAGGTCAGGGGCCCTCACCAGGGACCAGGAGAGAAGCTGACCCTCCACACCTACCACCCCCCTTGCTTCAACTCATGTCTGTGAAATGTCATCTCCCCTGGAACTTGTTCTCATGTGAGGTCACGCTGTCCTCAGCCTCTTCATGTCAGGAGTGGACAGATCCAGCAAAGCGATTTTTGTGAAAGTAAACAAGATGTAAGCTCATCCTCTTCTCAGGAAACCCCACCCCTCACCCCGATGCCCACCCGCCCAGGCCTGATGCAGAGCACGGGGTTGGGGCTCCTCCCTGCAGCTCTGCATGTGGACTGTGGGGTCCCCTGAGCCAGCCTCACCCCCAGCCCTTCACATGCCACCACACTGTGTGGGTGCCGAGCTTGCTCGTTTCAACACGGGTGTTTTTAGAGAGGAAGAGAGAGAAAACAAAGGGGAAAAGAGCCTGGTTCTTGAAAAGTCGTTCCCTCCCTCAAGTTCACCGTTGTAATCGCCTCTGAGGCGTGATTCTGTGACATCACCGCACTCTCCGTGTGGTGCTCCCATCGCCACCGTGCATCCCAGGTATCCCCTCCTCCCAGGCAGAGCCGGTGCCTTTGGTGGTGGTGGCGGGAGCACTCAGTGTGCCGTGGACTGCCAGGGACACACAGGTCCGCCTTGGACGAGGTGTAGCCAGAACGAGGAGCAGCGAGGCTGGTGAGACTTCCTCTCATACTCTGGACACAGGAGCCAGTCCTTAGAGAAGGGCATGGTGCTTCTGATGGTGGAGGGTCCATGGAAGGGAAGAAGTCCCCGGAGGAGCTGCACTGACAGTGTCTGCAGTAGCGGGCTCCATCAGCGAGGTGGGCACGGTGCGGGACCGGAGGGTCTCCTTCTGCTGAACTGGCCTCGGCTGAGTTGGGACTGATTCGATGACACTGAAGAACAACAAAGAGAAACACTTCTCTTGAACCCACAGTCCCTCCCGCGCCTCGACGCTCCAGCCCGCACCTCTGTGCACCTTCTGCTCCCTGTTCACCTGTTACCAACGTTTCCTACAAATTAGATCCCCAGCATTTGTCCTTCGGATCCTGGCTCACCTCAGCCAGCGTGGTGCAACATGTGTCGGAATTTAGTTTCTCATGAATGAAAACTGTGCCATGATATCTCAGTTCTGGGTGGCTTTACCGAACCCCTTACTCTCTCAGAGCATTGTGATCAGGTGCCATTGTGTCCAGTATGACCCATAGTGATCCTGTGAGCCCGGTGCCATCTTCCCCATTTCTGACACACTGGAGCCAGTCACTGTGTCACTGTGTCAATCCACCTCACTGAGGGTCTTTGTATCTTTCACTGCCCCTCCGCATGATGTCCCTCTCCAAGGAGCAGCCTGTCCTAGCAACATGCCTCAAATATGTGAGATGAAGCCTTATACCTTTGCCTCTAAGAAGCACTCTGGGTGAACTTTCTCCAAGACATATGATTATTCTTTTTTAAAAAAAAAATAAAATTTTAACAAAAGTTTACAGAGAAGTTAGCTTTTCATTCATTCATCGTTGCACATTTATCTTCCTCTCCCTCCCTACCCCCTCCCCCAATTCAGTTGTTTGTTTCTTTTAATATTCATTTCTTGTTTTATTACCTATCTTCTCCCCCTCCCCAGTCCTCTTTGCAATGATATACCTCTTATTCTGGACTGTTGTCACATGTATAATGTCTAATCAGATATTCCTTTAGACAGTTCTTTTTTCATCTGTTCCAATGCAACAGTCACTATCTATCCACTAATATCCAATTCTCCTCCCAACCCCCCATATCAGACCTGCTTTATGACAGTGGGGACATGCAGTATTTGTCCTTTTGTGACTGAGATCATTCACTCAGCATTATGTACTCCAGGGTCTCCCATGTTGTGTAATGTTTTAAAGTTCATTGTTTTTCAGTGCTGTGTAGTATTCCATTGTATGAACATACATATCATAGTTTTTCTATCCATTAAGTTGTTTTTGGGCACTTGGGTTGCTTCCATCTCTTTGCTTTTGTAAATAATGCAGCAATAAACATGGATGTGCATTTATCTGTTTGGATGGTGGTTATGGTTTCATTAGGGTATATTCCCAGTAGTGGTATTGAGGGGTCAAATGGTATTTCTATTTCCAACTTTTTGAGAAAGCGCCAAACCGCCTTGCATAGTGGTCCCACCATTTTACACTCCCACCAGCAGTGAATAAGGGTTCCATTCTCTCCACAATCTCCTCAGCATTTGTTGTTTGCTGTTCCGTTGAACTTTGCTATTGTTACTGGGGTGAGATGATACCTCATAGTTGTTTTTATTTGCATCTCTCTGATAGCTAGGGATTTTGAGCATTTCTTCATATGTTTCTGTTTGTTCTTCTGGCTGTCTGTTCAGTGCTCTTCTCCAACATCAGAGCCGAAAGGCATCAGCTCTTCTTCTATCCTCCTTAGTCATGGTCCATCACAGTGTAGGAGGTTAGAAGTCCAAACTCAGTGCCAGCGCTAAGGTAAGAGCCCTCTGTGCAGGTGGAACCCGTGTTTCCTTCCACATCTGAAAGTCCAGCATTCCTTGGGGACTTTTGTGTGCCTTGCTCTTCCCCTGCCAAGGAGCCTCCTCAGACAGGGGCAGGGTGCACAATAACGTGCCCCACTTTGGGGTTTTTTTATTTCTAAGGAAGTAAAAGATATCACAGACCACAGTTTAGGGAATCTGATCCAACCGAATGTGGAAATTATCAAACAACATCACTGATATCACACGCAAGCAAAATATTGCTTGAAGATCATTTTAAAATGCCTAGAAAATTATAGAGATAAGGAATTGCCAGACGTTCAAGCAGGATATGGAAGAGGCCTTGTCAACAGGGAACCAGGAATATCATTGCTGATGTCAGATGGATCCTGGCTGAAAGCAAGGAATACCAGAAGAATGTCTATTTGTGCTTTATTGACTATGCGAAGGCATTTGACTGGGTGGATCCTAACTAGAGTGGCTGACATTGAGAAGAGTGGGGATCCTGGAGCACTTGATTGTGCTCATGAGGAACCTACACCTGGACCAGGAGACTATTATGTGGACAGAGCAGGGGAGCACTGCATGGATTGGAATTGGGAAGGGAGTGTGCCAGGGTTGTATTCTATCTCCATACCTATTCAATCTGTCTGTTGAACAAATTATTCAAGACGCTGGACTCTATGAAGAGGAGTGTGGCATAAGGATTGGAGGAAGACTCATAAATAACCTGCATTATGCAGATGACACAACCTTGTTTGCTGAAAGTGAGGAGGACTTGAAGCACTTGTTGCAGAAGATCAAGGAATGCAGCCTTCAGTACGGATCGCATCTCAACGTCAAGAAGACAAAGATTCTGACCACTGGACCGACAGGCAGCATCATGATGGATGGAGAGGAAATTGAAACTGTCAGCAGCTTCATCTGCTTGGATCCACAATTAGCACCCTTGGTACCAGGAGTCTTGGAGAAGGACATGATACTGGGCAGGATGAAGGGTCGGCAAAGGAGAGGAATTTCCTCAACCAGGTGGATTTGACACGGTGACTGCCACACTGGGCTCTAGTGTGTCAGCAAGTGTGAGGATGGTGCAGGACAGAGCAGGGTTCAGACCTTTTGTTCACAGGGTCGCTACAACTAGACGGCACCTTGCAGCAACAACTCCTCACATCAGATTAGGCCTGTGGTGGGCTTTAGAGGGGCCCATGCTCAGAGCAGCGGGAGCTGGACCAGGCTGTATGCTCAGGACACAGATTCATGATGTTCTTGGAGGCAGCTGGGCTCACTTCTGCATCCCAGTCGGGCCCCCAGTCCCTGCTCACTAAAGGATGAGGTGGATCCCAAAGGCTTCCTGAAATGCCTGTTACTGGGGACCCTAACCCAGGAGGACAGCAGGTGGGGGGACACAGAAAGAACACGGTCCTCAGAGCTTGGTCACAACCCCTCTAGACATTCACAGTCACTCTCAGTCCTTTCATAACTCTGGAGATCAGAAGTCCAGAATCACGGTGTGGCCAGGGTCCCCTCCCTCAGAAGGTCCATCCTACTTACTTCCTGCCACTCCTGGTGGCCCTGACATCCTGGGTTTGTAGTTGCATCTCTCCCATCTCTGCCTCCATCACCACGTGGTCCTCCCCTCAGCATCTCTGCCTCCGGCTCCTTTTCTCAGTCTCATAAGGACACAGCTTGCCTCACTGTTGCTGTGCCATCAAGTCAGAGTGACTCATAGCTGACCCCCCAGCAAGTTTGCAGGGCTTGTAAATCACACCTGAGGAGATTGTCACCTTTGAGGGTCACCCTACTCAAGCATGGCCTCATCATCACTAATCATTTCTACAAAGACAATTTTCAAAGAAGACTACATTTTAGGCTCCATGTTGTCATTGTTGTTGTGTGTCATCGAGTTGCCTGCAACTCATAGTGACTCTGTCTGTGTACAACCGCTCAGACGCCTGCCCTGTCCTGAGCCAGCCTCACTGACTCCAACACACCCACACACATTGCCCTAGCTACGGTATCAATCCACCTCATCCAGGGTGTTCCTCTCCTTGCCAAGGATCTGGCCACATGCCCAAAGTATGTGAGACAGAGCTTCAAAATCCTAGCCTCCAAGGAGAAACTGAGTTTCACTCTCTCCAAGACAGACCTATTTGTTTTCCTCACAATCCATGGTATGTTCAAGACTCTTCTTCAGCACCATAACTCAAAGGCATCAATTCTTCTTCTGTCACCCTCGGTCATTATCCAGCTCTCTGAGGCATACCAAGTGACTGCAAAGACCATGGCCTGGATCAAGCACACCTTAGTCTCTAGACTGACATCATTGCTACTCAGTACTCTGTAAAAATCCCTGACAGCAGATTTACCCAATGCACTTCACCTTTTGATTTCCTGACTGCTGGTGCAGTATTGATTGTGGAGCCGAGCAAGCTGTAACTGTTAACAATGTTAATCTCTTCTCCACTCAACACGGTGCTGCCAACTGGCCCAGAGGTGAGAATCTCTGTCTTGATGTTGAGCTTCCATCCATATTGAAGACTACAGTCCTTGATCTTCTGCAGCAAGCGCTTCGGGTCCTCCACAGTTTCAGCAAGCAAGGTTGTGTTATCTGCATAATGCAGATTGTTAATGAGTTTTCCTCCAACCATGATGCCACATTCCTCCTCATCAAACCCAGTCTCCCAAATGATCTGTTCTGCATACAGATTGAAAAGATGGGGAGAAGACTCTTTTCCTGATTTTGATCCATGCAGTGTTTCCTTGCTCTGTTCTGGGGATGCTTCCTGGTCCAAATATAAGTTTCATATAAGCACAATCAGATGTTCTGGGATTCCCACTTTCCTCAAGGTTAATCACAATTTGTTGTGGTCCACACAGTCAAATGCCTTTGCATAATCAATGAAACACAGATAAATATCTGTCTGGTATTCTACTTTCTGCCAAGATCCATCTGACATTGGCGATAATGTCTCTAGTGCTGTGGCCTCTTCTAAACCCAGCTTGCATTTCTGGTAGTCGTCTGTCAAGGTGCTGTTCCAGTCAGTTCTAGATAATCTTCAGCAGGATTTTGCTTGCATGTGAGATGAGTGATACTGTTTGATAATTTCCACACTCTGTCAGGCCACCATTCTTTGGACTGAATAAATATGGATCTCTTCCAATCGCACGTAGGCACAAATTTTGGGGGACACTTCCTCCTGGCCTCCCCCACTCCTGATGGTGCCAGGCACTCCTCAGCTGTGGTAACATCAGTCTCATCTCTGCCCTCGCCTCTCTCTATCTGTCCACACTTCCTTTCCTCTCCTAGTAGGATTCTTCTCTCTGGTTTAGGACCCAGCTGAGGAACCCATAATGCCTCATCTCAGCATCCTTAATCCCATCTTCCCCTTTGTCCTGTGCGGTCACAGACACAGGGGCCAGGAGTGAGGATAAGGACATGTCCTTTGGAGGCCATGGCTCAGCCCTTTCCCACGTCAGCCCCATCACACGTGGAGCAGGCGTTTGCTGATAGTGTTGTCCCCAACACCCTCTCTGAGGAACTCCCCCTCCTTGCCTCAGCCTCCCACCTTTGACCTCAATTGCACCTGTGAGCAGGAGAGAGATCTAAGCCTTTGGGGAGCTGGGAGGGAAGGGGGTAGCAGATAGTGCCCTGAGGAGGCCAGGGACACCTAGAGGACAGGAGGTCATGGAGTGTCCCTCTGGCGTGAAAGTCCCCAGGAAGCTGGTCACTGGAGTGTAGCAGACAGGAAGACATCCAGGGATGAGACAGGGTCATGGGATGTGGGGCCATGTAAACTGGAAGTGGGGTCCTGGAATCCAGGGTCGGGTGGCTGGAAGGCTGGTGGAGAGACTTCTGCACAGAATTTCAGGAACTGTCTTCCATGGAAATCAGCTGCACGAAGGATGGAAGAGAAGCATTAAATGCAAAGCAGAATCCCTGAGAATGACCTGCAACATCTCCACAGAGTGACTCCCCGCCTTGCCTGGCTGGCGTGGCCTGTGAGGGGAACATGCTGTGGTGGTGCGATGCCATCGGGTCAGCTCTGCCTCCCAGCGACTCCGCGGTCAACAGGCACTGCCCAGCCTGCGCCTTCCTCACGCCCCCAGCTGTGCTCAAATCGCTGCTGCAGCCACTGTCAGCCCACATCTCTGAGGGCCTTCCTCTTTGAAACACTATTTGACATGCTGGTGACATAAGGGCCAGCACCACAGGAACACAGAAGCCAGAAGAGGAGGACAGGCTAGGGCACTATCCATACCAAAGAAGGCTTCTCCTAAAGAACGTGCCAGGCCAGTGGGGCTGTGGAGCAAAATCTGGGAAAACACCTCAACTGCAAAGCCTTGCTAGTGACTGGACCCAAGTCCGTGGTGGGCAGACGATAGGGGTGCTTGGGAATAAGGTAGAGGTGGCAGCCTCGATGAACCACCCAGGCCAGCCCTGCCCACCCAGGCACCAAGCTGCCTGAAGCTGGAAAAAGGACAGTCAGGAGGGGTCAGACCAGCTGCCCCCAGTCACACAGCCAGCCCAGGCATTGGCCCACAGGCCCGCAGCATGGTCACAGGTAAGCCAGGGGCAGGTAGAACCATCTGGAAGGTCTGGCCCCACCCTCGCTGGCCATGGTGGCTTCCTGGCTGAAAAGGGGACCCTCACATGTTGAGTTGTGAGTCACCGGGATTAGAGTGGAGGAGGAGGAGGGAGGACCATTCGGAGAACATCTGTCTTAGTTCATCTCTGCAGAAGGGAGACGCCTTCCCACTTCCAGGGAACTGGCCACCAGCCAGTGGGTCCCAGGGGACAGGGGGTGATTTAGGGCTATGAAGAGCCAGGGCTGGACTCTGAGCCCAGGTCAGTGAGCGGGGCTGCAGCAGAGAGCACCTCAGCCTGGGAGGGGCCGTCCGCAGGTGAGAGGCTGCTGCCCACCCCTGTCTGCCCACCTCAACCCCTGTCTCTCTGCCCACTCCTGGGCCTTCTTCACCCCCTTTCCTACTCGCCCAGCAGGGCCCCTCCTCTGCTTTCCTGTTGTTGGGGGTCGGAGCTCCTTTGAGGGCATTAGAGTGAGGAGAGAGTGTGATTAGTCCCTGGGGTACAGCGATGAGATGTAGGTTCCACCCAAAAGCAGAGACATGCCCTCTGTGGATGCCCTCAGAGCAGCCCTCCACCTCCACCCCCACAAGTCCAGCTCATCCCTTCTCCACTCTAAGAAGTCCGCCTACTCGGGAGGTGGGACAGGAGACCCCTGACAGCTGAGAGGCAAAGGACTTGATCACCAGGTCTGAGTCCCCCAGCAACGCTGCTCCCAGCATTCAGCCAACATACTTTCCATGCACAGGATTCTGGGGACGACCCCAAGTGGGTACAGAGTGGGAACTCGTGGTGGTGATGTGGGGGCCCAAGGCAGAGGGCACTTTGGAAGAGGCAGCAATGGTCATTCTGGGGACCCAGCCCAAACAGAGACAAATGAGGGGACCCTGTCCCTCTAGTCTCTGTGCCCCTTCCCCACTATCTCTGCTTGTCTCTCTGTCTCTGTGTGTATCTCTGCATCTCTCTGGTCTCTCCATCTCATTCTCTGCGTCTCTCATTCTCATC
>NW_006399876.1:3407360-3413419 GCF_000299155.1 Elephantulus edwardii | reverse complement strand
TCTCTCCACCCTTCCGTCTCTATCTCCATCTCTGCATATCTTTGTCCATTTCTCTCTCTGTATCTCTCTCTGTCTTTCCATCTCTATCTCTAACCTTGGCCTATCTCTCTCTTTTTTATTTCTGTCTTTCTCTGCCTCTCTGTGTCTCTTTCTTTCTCTCTGTGGCCCCCGCACCCACCCCTTTTTACTCTTTCATCTGCCACTGTATTCCCTGAGCTGTAGCAAGAATCATCTCTGATTCTTGGGGACAAAGGCAGGCAGGCAGGGTCCCCTCACAGCATAAACCGCACCCTGGTCTCTCCCCATTCATCCCTCACCAAGCGCCCAGGGCAGGTTCAAGGTCCCTGCTCTACTGTTTACCCGGCAGCCCAGCAGGACTCAGGCCAGGAGGGGGCAAGTGAGGTGAGATCCCCTCCACCCTCCCAGGCCAGGACCCCACCACGGGGTTTGGTGCTGAGCAGGGTCCTGGGGCCCCGACCTCAGCATCTATATAACAGACTCTTGGATGGGGGCACTTAGCAGACTGTGCTCTCAGGGAATAAGCCCAGTGGGGATTCCAGGAGGGAGGGAGGAGGCTGACACAGTCCATGGTGTCCCTCTGCCTGCAGGGACCCTCCAGTGCAGGGCAGGCCCTGCAGACACCCCTCCCCACACGAGGGCTCACCATTTCTCCATGTGGTCTGACCACTGGTCAGCAAGTCCCCCACCCCCAGCTCAGGCATCACCCTTGTTTAACCTGTCTCTCTCCATGCTCACCTAGGCCCCAAGTGGTCAGTCCCCCCACCCACCCCCATCTGTCCACTGGGGCTGTGGTGACAAAGGCCCCAGTATGGGAGGGTGACTTTAAAGAAGAGAAACTTCCTGTCTCAAATTCAGGAGACTGAGAGCGCAGACTCAGGCCGGGCAGGCACCTCGCTCTGGGCGCAACCCGAGGCCCTTAGCTCAGTTCCCACAGGCTGTCCTCTCGGGCTGTCTCCCTGACCAGCCTTTTGTTCCATAAACTGTCACTCAGAAGTGACCAGCGTTACGTCCACCGGGCTGAGTCACTGCCCTTGAGTGGATAGATTTCTGCTCACGACCAACCCATGTGCAGAGAGCTACCCTCGGGGTTCGGGACCTCCCAGAGGCAGTTCTCCGTGAGTCCAGTGCCCACCTCTGCCCAGAGGCTCAGCACTCACCATCTGTAACATCCAAATCTGTTTGTCCGGCGTGTGGCCACAGCTGCAGAAGGGCCTATTTCCCTGGGCAGCGTCCACTCACCCTGCATGACTGTGGGCACCCTGCATGACTGTGGGCACCCTTCGGTGCTTTGGGGAGGCACAGTTCAGTCAATGCCAGGGTGGCCTTGGTCGTGCAAAGTTCCCTCCTTCAGGCTCTGGCGTGGTATTGCCGAGACCACACTTTCCACCCACGCACCCCTCTTCTCAATTTCTAACTTTCCTCCTCCAGTTCTCAGTAATTCTCAGTGCTCTTTAATCAGAAGCTCTGTGGTGTCATCTGTAGGGGGTTGTGCACCTCACTGAGGGTTCGAATCCACCAGATGCTTCGAGGGAGAAAGATCAACAGTCTCTTCCGGTGCCGTTTAGAAGCTCAGCAAACCCACTGGGGGACGAACAAGGAGTTGGCTCCCATTCGGCAGCAATGAGTCTGAGTTTCTTGATTGTTTGACCCTTGTTGGCCTGAAGGGGACACCTCGCTGATGTCAGAGTGCACCCCGGAAACCCCCGCTGTCACATCCCTGAGGTGCCCCTGAGGTGAGGGCACAAAGTAACACTGTCACTCCTTCCAGGTTCGCACGAGGACGGGCCAGGCCAGCAGGAGAAGCCAGGATGTTCGGCCTCTGGGGGACATTCTACAGTGTCCTTTACTACGTTACCATCGTGGTGGCCGCGGCCGGGCTGGTGGGCAACGGGCTGGTGCTCTGGTACCTGGGCTTCCACATTGCCAAGGGCCCCTTCAACGTCTACCTGCTCAACGTGGCCGCCGCAGACCTGCTGTTCCTGGGCTGCCAGCTGGCCTTCACCGCCGTCCAGGCCACCCTGGGCTCCGACTCACTCTACTTCGTCGTCACCTTCCTCTGGTTCGCGGCTGGGCTCTGGCTGCTGGCGGCCCTGTGCGCCGAGCGCTGCCTCTCGGACATCTTTCCCGGCTGCCACCAGCGCTGCCGGCCCCGCCACACCTCGGCCGCCCTGTGCGTGCTCATCTGGGCGCTGACGCCGCCGGCCGTGCTGCTCCCCGCGCGTGCCTGTGGCCTGCTGCGCTCCGGCCTGCGCCCCCTCGCCTGCCTGCACCTCCACGCGGCCAGCGTCACCTGGCTGCTGGCCCTCGCCGCCGTGGCCTGCACGGCGGGCCTGGTGCTCGGCCTCTGGGTGGGCTGCTGCTCCTCCAGGCCCAGGCCGCGCTTCTACGGCCTCGTACTGGTCTCCACGCTGTTGGTCATCCTGTGCGCCCTGCCCTTCATCCTCTACTGGAGTCTGCGCTCGCTGATCAGCTTCCTGCTGCCCCCGTTCCCGCCCATGGCCACGCTGCTGGCCTGTGTCCACTGCGGCGTCAAGCCCCTGGTCTACTTCATGCTGGGCCGCCAGCGCGGGAAGAGGGAGCCCCTGAGGGTGGTCTTCCAGCGGGCTCTGGGGGAGGAGGCCGGGCGCGGGGCTGCGGGGCTGTCCCTGCCCATGGGCCACCTGTAGATGGTGTCCCGGAGCTGCCAGTCCTCATGGGGAACCTTCCCACAGACAGCCCCCTACCCCACCAGACCCTGGGCACACCCGCTGTCAGGATGCGAGAGGGGTGAGGGGCTGACAATGAACTAACGACCTCCTGGCCCCTCCACACCCCCAGCAGCCTTTCTTCGAGCCCCTCCCAGGACCACAAGGGCCCCACCCACTTCTTAGAAATACCTTGGACCTCACCAATCATTAAGATACAAGGAAGGTAGGGGACAGAAGCCCCACATCAACCCCCAGAAAGATACTGAGGCCTCATTAACCCTGAGGGCCCAAGTCAGGGACAGATGCACACAGTTCCAATCCCCCAGCTGTCTGGTGGGAGAAGGACGGGCAATCTCCACCCCGCTATTAACTGCCTCTGAAAACCCACCAGAGGGTCAGCTAGAGGTCAGTCCTGACTCAAGGGTGCACAACAACCCAATCCATTCAGCTCCCCAGGACCTCCCCAGTGTCACAGGAGCCCCACTCCATAGAAAAATGCTGGGACCAGAACCCATGGTGAGGCACGCAGTGAGGGACCGTGTGACCCTGGCCTCCCAAAGCCAAGGTATCAAAAGACCAGGGAGGAGTGGGAAGGAGGCAAGGGGAGACTTCAGCACAGAGACTTCCCAACCTGGACTCCTCCTCCACCCCACCTGCGCTCCTGTTTCACGCGGGAATGAGGGAGTGAAAACCTGGCTGGTCCCTGTGAACCCCAGCTTGGTGAAGTGAAGCCCAGCTTTCCAGAGGCCAGTCTTTCCCCTTTAAAGGGTCATGTGGGTCCTTAGAAAGGACATTCAGGTGGAGATACCCGCTCGTTCTTCTCCTCTTTACCCCTGGCACACATACACACCCAGAACCCCAAAACCCAGAGGGCTGCACCTCACCTCACCACTGTATCAGCAGAGACCACCAGGAGGCGCTGCTCCTTCACTCTGCAGAGCAGCCCTGGGCGCCCAGGAGGGAGGTTTTACAGGACTGGCCCCACCGCTTTCCTTGCCCAGGCCTGGGCAGAGTGCTGTCAGGCCCTCTCCTCCCAGATCCGGGGTTCGCCTGCGCCCGCGCACCTCTCCAGCACCCTCTCCTCCCAGCTTTTGCATCCTCTGTCTCTAGGGCTAGCTCTGGAAAAAACCAGTCAAGACTTTTTTTAACTTCCAAAATATACATCATTTTATGTATCTTCTAACGACACAAACCACCCGTAGTCTTTGGAACCATACCCACTGCTGTGAGGCGGTCCCTGTAGGGCAGCGCCAGCACCCCCCGCCCCCCAGGTGGCCCTCTGCTGCGGGCCTGCAGAGCTCTCAAGCATGGTCAGCACACCGATGTGTTTATTAAAACAAGGGATGTTAAGTCAGATCTTAATATTTTTAATAAAATATCCATTTTAATATTCTAATTGGAAAGAAACTGTGTTTTTTTTCTTTTTCTATAGCCAAAACTAAGAAATAATTATAAGAGTTTCTAGGGCTTGCCAACTACTATAGAACTTGGATTCCTAATTTTTCCTTGTTAACTCAATTACTACATAAATATTTTTAAAACATTAAATTACTTTTTCCCCCCAAACTATACCAGAGGATCAGAAAGCTATAACTAAACTAAAAAAAAAAAAATAGTCCAATGAAAATCCAAAACTCTAAGAAACACATCTACACTTATGCATTCCTTACTTGGAAATTTTTATTTGTACATAAAATCTCCAGAAATACTTCAGGTATTTTAAATCAGAAACACTTCAGTTATTTTAAACAGCACCATAGGCCAGTAGGCCATTGCAGTCGGCAGCTTAATCTTATGGGTGCTCTCACTTCATCAGTCTGTTGCTGCCACAGACAAACTAGTTGGATACACTGCAGAAATAACTGGGAAATCGTTAAATATTTTTTTATCCCCTGTGCAGCATCTGCTATACTTTGCTTTGACTCAACATCTCTCTGCCAGTTGACTCATTTCCAGTGAAGTAGTTCTCCTTGGCTATACCTAATATTAGGCAAGATTCTGTGGCCTTGTTTAAATCTTCTCTCATTCCTTTCAGAAGCTGACAGAGCAGTTTATTCAGTTTTACATAATTGTTAGTTTTTAAAATGAATTTTTCTAAGATGAATTCATTAAGATTATGATGATTTATGAGCAAATGAGGGTAACGTCCCTTTTGCTATTTATTTCAGTAAGGCTAAGATAACTTTACTGGAGCTCTGGTGGGCTAGTGATTAAAGGAGTTGTGCTACCAAACCAAATGCACTCAATTAAAATCCACCCACAGATATCAGGGAGAAAGATGAACAACTGCCTCTGGTATGATTTCTTTCTCTGAAAACTCATTGAATAGTCAGGTATGAGTCAGTTCTGAAAGTATATAACAACAACAGCAGCAGCAAGAGCAACAGATAACCTGAGAGGCAATTTGTTAGGCTGCTTTATCAGCAAGTTATTCCTTCTTACTCCTACAGTCTAAGGGACTCCTTCAGGTTGTTGAGTCTGTATTTTATCACAGCAATCCCAGAAGAGGGTACTAAAGCATAAAAAGAGCTGTTACTGAAGTTCCATTTTTTTATGGCAATTTCAGAAGAAATTAAAAATTCTGTTCTCATAAAAAGCCAAAATTTTTTTTTAATTCTGCAATTCATATAAATAGTCATGAATTTTTCTAGACTAACCTGCAAGCTCTAGTAAGAACTATCAGTTTGGTTCCTTGAACCGAAGTAGCTCTGGGAAGTGCTTGACTTTCAATAACCTTAGTAGAGGTTATGATGATACATCTACCCTAACAGCAAGATCTAGTAAGATCAGGTTTCAAATTTAGTTCAACAAATAGAACTAAATCAGAATTAGTGCACATTTTTCTTAAATATTTTTGGGAAGTTAAAATGCGTTTAGTTAAATTTAAGCAAATGTGTGTTAGGTAATCCTTACTGTCAATTTCTGGAAGGAATGTGACAAGATTTAAACAAGCCACAGAATCTTGTCTAATATTAGGCATAGGCAAGGAGGAGTACTTCATTGGAAGCGAGTCAACTGGCAGAAAGATGTTGAGTCAAAGCAAAGTATAGCAGATACTTCATGGGGAATAAAAACATTTAAAGATTTCCCAAGTTATTTCTGCAGTACATGCAACTAGTTTGTCTGTGGCAGCAATATCATTTAACTAACTTTGTGTTTGTTTTCAGGAGCAGCCAGTCTTTGAAAAAGGACATCATACTGGAAAAGGTGGAAGGTCAAGTGAAAGATAAAACCCTCCAGTAAAATGGATTGATGCAGTGGCTATAACAATGTTGTTGTGTTGTTAAGTGCCATCAAGTCAGAATGGATTAGCAGTGTAAGTTCTTGCCACTAGGCCAGCAGAGTTCCCTG
>NW_006399876.1:3405206-3407260 GCF_000299155.1 Elephantulus edwardii | reverse complement strand
AAAAATAAGTCACAGCCTTTTTTCAGCCCCCAGGGAGCCACTCTGGGTGAAAATCCCTCCTCGTTATTTTTAGTTAGAACTTTCTCTTTTTTAAAAACCAAAATAAAGACGTTCTGTACAAGCAACGTACACTTATTAAAACAAAGCATTTTACAATTGTATAAAAGGTATTGGGGGTTTTTAACAAAATCCTGACTGAGAGTTCTTCCACTGAAAAAGTAATATATTCTGGGTAAGGAAGCGTCACCTGCTGTCCCAGGTGCACACACGCCTTTCCAGGCTGCTTGTGCACAGATTCTCCCCACCCCCCACCACAAACAAACACCCTCCCCCCATGAAACACTGCCCAGCCTTCCCAGGTCTCCAGTGTCTCACACACAGTCACACACACACACACACACACACACACACACACACACACACACCCCTGATCGCAGAACTGGGCCCCTAGCACTCTGTGATTTCAAAAAAGGAAGAGGCTCAGTTCTCTGGGGTCTAAGATCACCCCTAGGGCACAGGCCAGTGGGAGAAGGAACTGGACTAAGATGAGGTTGGGCTTTGGACTAGGGGCGTGAAGAGGGGTTGCCCTTCTTTGGGAGGCAGCTTCCTCTCCAGAAGGCCTGGAAACGGCTCTGCTCGATGATAGAAATGTCCTTGGGATCAACCCCATCCTCCTGAAGCAGTTCCATCCCCCTAGACCAGCCCACCCTTTCTGAAGCAACTGCCCCCTGAAACAGCCCCGCTCACCCTAGTTTAGCCCCATGGAGCAGCCTCATCCCTTCTCGGACCACCCCAACGCCCTCGGAAGCAGTTCCATGCCCCCTGGATCAGCCCCACGCCCCACCCCATCAGTCCCAACCTCCCTGGATCAGCTCCATATTCCCTGAAACAGCCCCACTGTCCTGGATCAGCCCCATTCCTTCTGCATTAGTCCCACCTCCCAATTCCCATCAGCTCCCATCCCCCGGGACAGTTCCATCCTTCTTGGAGTAAACCAATTCCGCCTGGATCAGGGCCACGAGGGACCATCCATGTGCTGGTGGGACACTGTGGACAATGGGCAGCTGGCCATGCCTGGAGCACATGCTAGATGAGTAAGCCTTGCAGGGAGAGGTGTGGGGACCTCCCATCCTAGAATCCATGCAAAGACTGAGCCAGGATGAACGGAGACAGCAGGCAAGTGCCCCCACCTTGCTGAGTGACCAAATGGATCCTGCAGGCTGGCTCAGGTCCTGCTGGCACCACCCAGCCTGGCTGGCCTCTAGGGACAGCCCCCGTCTGGAAGAAGAGGAGGAGGGCATGTCCTTCCCAGGATCCCTCATAAATAAGACCAGGGAGCCTAGACCAACAGGCGTGACCATCCAGGCCAAACACCCCTCATTCCCCTGCTCTGAGCAGAAGGCCAGTGTCCCCACTGCTCAACTTCAGTACCCTCACCACACTCTCCACCAAGTCCCTCCAATAGCACCATCCAGGCTCCATCCTTGGCTTATCTGTCTGGCCCATGACATCAAAGTTATGGGCAGTGGGGCTGTGGTCCCAGCTGGGGGCTGTGACCGTAGCCGGTCTAATTACCTGAACTGGCCTCTCACTGCAGCAGTCCCTGCCCGCCCAGCATTTCTCACTGTGTGCTCTTCTCCGTCATGGCCTGGAGCCAGCTGCTGTGCTCCGTGATGGATCTGTCTGCCTGTTAGTGTCTGTGTCTCAGGCGAAGGTGACTTCGTGAAGACAGGAAGGGGGCAGTCTGGCCCTGCAACAGCCAGGCCTGGCCAGGAGCAGGGAGAAGCATCAGTTAGATGGATGGACAAACTTATCTTGTTACCTAGTGCTTCTATAACAGAGATAACGCAAGTGCTGGGGTTTAACACGCACACTTGTTCTCTAATAATTTAGGTCGCTATGAGTCGCAAGTGACTCGATGGCACATAACAACAACAATAGATTGTTGTTTTTGTTGTAATGTGCTGTCGAGTCACTTGCGACTCATAGCGACCCTATGTACAACAGCCCTAAACTCTGCTCTGTCCTGTGCCAATCGCACTGTCTCTGACACT
>NW_006399876.1:3401436-3404609 GCF_000299155.1 Elephantulus edwardii | reverse complement strand
GACTCGACGGCACATAACAACAACAACAACAACATATCAAAGATGGTACAGAATAGGACAAGGTTCAGATCTGTTGTTTGCTATGAGTTATAGATGACTTGATGGTCCCTGACAACAACAAAAACCTACTAATATTGGTTCTTAGCTATTTTCAATTTTATAAACTGCATTGCTCTGCTTAATTATAATTATCAGAGGATTAACCAAATATTTTATATTTATTGTTTACATTGCAACACCACTTGCTATGCAAAAGGTCAAGCATCTTGAAGAAACAGCAATTCCTTACAGATAGCTCAGTTCTTCACCTTGACAATGTTCCTCTCGACAAAGTATTCCTAATAAATTGGCCCACCTTTTACATAGTCTTCTTAAAATATCACAAAATGTTGCAGACTGAGGGTAAAGTATTTTTGTAAGTATTAATAATGAGACAGAACACCAAGAATGTAGAAGAACAAAGGTAAAGAAGGAGGCGAACAGTTCTCGAACAACTGAAGCAAACTCAAGCACCGATCCCAGCTTCCCTATCTTTATTGAAAATTGGCAGGGAGTAAATCACATAGAGAATCCAATACAGGTGAAGCTAAGCTTTTTCTATTGAAAACTTTCTGCTTGACTCAGGAGGGAGGGGTTAACAAATACAATGCAAGAATCCTGTAAACATTTAAGGATTGCCTTAGTGCTTCAGGATTAATTCCAGCTGGTACCAGCCTCCCTCATAACCTGAAGTAGCATTCTGTTTATTACAAATATTTAATATTTGGCTTCCCATAACAAAAAGAAAGAGCCAATAAATTATCTTGGCTTAGCTATCATTCATGGAGATTATTGAGGGTATTAAAGGCAGCTAACTAACAACTTAAGGAAATAGATCCATTTAGAAGAAATAACTCTTCCAATAGTAATCAGCAAATTTCTATATAAAATCTTAATCATTATGGTGGAATTGTGTAGGAGCCAAAACAATCTAGGTGCTTGACATTTGAAGAAGCTCAAGGTGTCAGCTGGACTCAAGTTTTTGGGTTTTTTTTTTTACATTTTGTAATTGGTTTGCTTACAAAGTTTATATACGTTGTGTTTCACACTATTCTTCATTTACCTTGTGTTTCATGCAATTATTCTCATGCGTCATGTTTTATAAAATTAATCATCACTGGACTTTGCCATCATAACCCTGTCTTTTCACCCAGATCTTTCCCATTTGCTTCCCTCCCTCCCTCCCTCCCTCCACTCATTGAAATGTGCAGGCCTGTGGTTTCACCCCTACTCTCTTCACCCCTCTGCTCTCCCTTTTCTCCTTTGATTTCCTGTATATGTTTTACTAGTTATCCTTCTATTTTTACAATAATAATCATATATATATTTGTTCTATGAGAGTGCGTTAGTTCACTCAACCTAATGCTCTCCAACATCTCCTAAGTTACATAGTATTTTTCAAAATCCTTGCTTCTGAGTGCTGTATAGTATTCCTTTGTGTGAACGTACCACAGTTTCTCAATCCATTCGGTTGTGGTTGGACATTTAGGCTGTTTGCACGTTCTTGCAATGACAACGAATGCTGCTAAGAACATTGGATCCACATTCAGGAAGCTCAGTGAACACCAAATAGACTAGAACCAAAAAGGAAAACATCAAGACATATCATAATCACATTCTCCAAAATACAAGATGAGGATAGAATACTGAAAGCAGCATGATAAAAATAGGGTCACCTAGAAAGGTAAAGCAATTAGATTAAGTTCTGATTTCTCAGCAGAAACCCTTTGAGCAAGGTGACAATGGGATAACATATACAGAAAAGTTGAAAGAAAACATTTGGTAACCAAGGATTCTGTACCAAGAAAAGCTCTCCATCAAACATGAAGGAGAAATAACCTCCTTTGCAGAAAAAATGGAACTTAAGGAATTTGTGAAAATAAGACCAAACTTTAAGAACTTTTAAGGGAAGTCCTTCACATAGAGACACCAAAGGAAAGTGGATGGGCCATAGTAAGAAGAAATGACAAAAAAGAAACACTGCAAAATGGCAACAATAAAACCTGGCCTGTCAATACTTACATTTAATGTGAACAGATTAAATAAAGAGGAAAATAATAGCAGAATGAATAAAAAAGCAAAGCCCATCAACATGTTGTCTACAAGATAAACATCTAAGAAATTGACTCAATTCTTTCTGTTTACTGCTTATACTGAGCTAACTCCCAAGAGTCTGCTAACCAGAATGCTTCAGGGAGCCTGCACCGCTTCTCTTCCTTCTCTTCCTACTACATCATTCTCCCAGTAACAATACTTACTCTAACTGGCTCCAAAATATCCAAGATACTGGTTTTGGGGTTTTTTTTTTTTGTAATGTGTTGTCAAGTTGGAACTGCTGGGATGCGCTGTAAAGCTGGGCTCATAATTGACCCTCCTTCTTAGAGGCAATAAACCACATGGGAAGAGACTGTCTATCTTTCTCCCCCCTGAACAGCTGGTAGATTTGAACTTTCTCTCTTTCTATTGACAGCCAAGCTCCTTACCCAGTAAGCCACCAGATCTCCCTCAAAATATCCAAATATTAACAATATGATCAAAGCTTTCTTAACAAAAACAAGGTTTAAAGGATTTTGTAATTGTCTAATGACTATTAAATTATGATTTTCTAAATGTCAATCAATCCGAATTTTTCCTTATAAATTCCTGTATTTCTTGTACTTTGATCTGGTGACAAATAACTCTTGCCAGACTTGTTGTTTTAGTGAATTCTCATAGCTTTAACTGGGAGTTAGCAAAGAACTCTGGTAGCAATGAAAGCTAAGCACTGGTTTGCTGACCAAAATATCAGATTTGAACCCAAAAGCTATTCTATGGTAGAAAAATGAGGCAGTCTGCATGTTATCAGAACACTTTACAGCTTTGGGAACCCTGTGAGGTAGTTCTGTTCTGATATGTTGGGTTCCTAGGATTTGAAACTAACTAGACAGTAGTGAGTTTGGTTTGTGGTTTGGATTCATATAAATCTACTCTTTTTTAAAAATTCTTAAATTTTATTAATTTTAATGAAAATTTACAGAGATTTCGGGTTTTCATTCATTCATTGTTGCACTATTTTCTTTACCCTCCTCTGCAGTTTGTTCTTATTTTTCCCCCTTGAAAGTCTGTTTTAATTGTCCAATTGCCACAGTGCTTGT
>NW_006399876.1:3391695-3401336 GCF_000299155.1 Elephantulus edwardii | reverse complement strand
TAACCTGTTCTGCATACAGGTTGAAAAGGTATGGAGATAATAGATTAGGAGTCTAGATACTGAAATGCAGGTGTCAGTTCTAGGGAAAGGCTTCCTCTCTTGCTAGGCTTAGAAGACCCTTTGCTTCAGCATCGGCAGGCTCGGCCCTCCCTGGAGACCTCCAGAGACCATGAGGATGTCTTAGCGTCTCCCTGGGTCGAGGACTTCCCCACTCAGGTCCTGAGTCCAGGGAACTCTGCTCTCAGCACTTCTGTTTTGGTGGCACTGAAGTCCTCTTCTCAGTCCATTCCTCTCTTCTAAGACAAAAGGTGGGGCCGACCATACCTGAGGGGAACTCTCCGTATATCTGAGCAAGGCTGAGACCTAATTAAGGGTGTTGTACCCCACCCTCGTCACCTGACTGCTGATCACACTTCACATCACACTATGGAGAATGATTACATCATCACATAACTGCCTCTAACATCTTGTTCTTGATGGTAATGCCTCATTAACATCTTTTCTTGTTGCTGGGTGCCGTCCTGTTGACCTGAGCAACCCAAAGAACAGCAGATCTGAGCCTGCCCTCCCCTGTGCCATACTCATTGTTTCTCATACACTTAAGCCCATTGTTAAAGTCAAGGTGTCACTCCATCTTGCTGTGGGCTTTCCTCTTGTTTGAAGACCTTTCACCTTTCTAAGAATGTTGTCTATTTCCAAGAACTGGCCTCTTCTAACAACATGCCCAAAATATGTGCAACGAAGTCTCCCCATCCTTGCCTCTAAGAAGCCCCTTGGTTGTACTTCATCTAAGACAGATTTGTTTGTTCTTTTGGCAGTCTGGGGGATGCTCAGGGCTCTTCTCCAACACCACAGCTCAAAGGCATCAGTTCCTATTCTGTCATTCTTATTCATTGTCCAGCTCTCAGGTAAATAGCCAGTAATTGGAAAGGCCATGGCCTGAATCAGATACACTTTAGTCCTCAAACTGACATCGCTACTCCTCAATAACTTGGAGAGGTCCCTGACTGCAGATTTCCCCAGTGCAATGTGTCTCCTTACTTCCTGACTGCTGGTACCAAGGGTGTTAGTTGTGGATCCAAGCAAGAGGAAGCTGTTGACAGTTTCAATCCCTTCTCCATCTATCATGACACTGTCTATTGGTCCAGTGGTAAGAATCTTTGTTTTCCTGACATTGAGATGCAATGCATACTGAAGGCTGCAGTCCTTGATCTTCTGCAACAAGTGCTTCAAGTCCTCCTCACTTTCAGCAAGCAAGGTTGTGTCATCTGCATAATGCAGGTTACTGATAAGTCTCCCTCCAATCCTGATGTCACATTCTACTTCATAGAGTTCAGAGTCTTGGATAATTTGCCCACCATATAGACTGAACAGGTATGGAGATAGAATACATTCCTGATGCACTCCCTTCCCAATTCCAATCCATGCAGGGCTCCCCTGCTCCGTTCGCACAGCAGCCTCCTGATCCAGGTCTAGGTTCCGCACGAGCACATTTAAGTGCTCTGCGATTCCCATTCTTCTCAATGTCAGCTACAACTTGTCGTGATCCACACAGTCAAACACCTTTGCATAGTCAATAAAGCACAAATTCCCATTATTCTCAGTGTCAGTCATAATTTTCATGGCTATAATTTTTGCTTGTTTATAGTTTTTTCTTATGAGTCCAGCACTTGTCTGTTAAGTGTGCTGTGCTGTATTGACCTGTAAGTTGTTGTGATGTTGGAAGCCCTGCCTCTGGTATTTCAAATACCAGCAGGATTTCCCATGGTCGACAAGTTTCAGCGACACTTCAGATAAAGACAAAAAAGTGGGACTGGCTATCCACTTCTGAAATAACAGGCCTCCGACAACCCTGTGAATAATATAAGAACATTGTTAGGAAAGAAATCCTAATAATGAGGGGAAACCACACAAATATTCATTAATAATAGGATATGGAATTTATGAAGTATTAACATCATGTTGTTGTTGTTGTTGTTGTTGTTTATTGCCTTCGAGTCGGGCATGACTCATAGCGACCCTGCGAACAAAAGGCCTGAAGCCCCTCTACAACCATCAACGTTTATCAAAGTTCATAGTTTCCTGAGGCATGTTGTTTAGGAAGCGGATGCCATGCCTGCAGAGGTGAGGATTTACCACACACAGGAGAACTGCATTCTACTAAGAATCAAGGTCTAGCCAAGAACAGGGTGGTTTTGTTGTTGCTGTTGCTGTGTGTGGCCAAGCAGGAAATGACTCATAGCTGACCCTCCAGCAGGTTTTCAGAGGCAGTAAATCACATGGGAGGAGATTGCATATCTTTGTGCCTTGAAGCAGCTGGTGGATTTGAACTGCATACCTTTGTGCTGATAGCACCATTCCTTACCACTAAGCCACCAGAGTTCTCTAAGAATGGGGGTGAGGAAACATAACTCAATACTGCGCCTGTGAAATGTGTAAGGAAGGCTGAAGAACCTTTGAATCACGTTGTTGGCTAAGATGGTCAAATATGCCATAGATTGCCAAAAACCCACTAACTATGTCTTGGGAGAAGTGGTCAGAGTGCTCTTAGGGGCAAGGAGGGTGAGGCTTGAGAGAGAGCTCATGTACTTTGGGCGGGTTGTCCGGAGGGCGCAGTCTTCACCAGGAAAGGAGATGATCACTGGAAGAAGGAAGGCTGCCGTCAAGACGGGTGGACACAGTGGCTGCACGGCGGGCCGAGTCTGGCGGAGACAGTGAGGACAGTGTGGGATCCAGCAGGTTCCTTCCGCTGTGTGTGGGGTCAGTATGAGTCAGTCACCTCAGGGCCACCTACCACACAATCCAGTCCACAGCAGAGTCATGGCTAAAGAGATGGATGGCGTGCTCAAATTAATACAGGACATGGCTTCAATGGCTGGAGCTGAATGAGCTCAGACCAGCTCAGCCTGGGTTCCAGAACCTTCCTGGGCAGGCCAAGGTCTCACAACTGGCCTATCACAGTTCCCCAAGGAGTGGACGTCCGGAGAAGGGGCAGACACATATACACACAATTCAAAGACAGTGTGCTGAGGTGGGGGGTGAAGGTACACAGGAGACGCTGGGTCAGAGTGCGCACTGCAGTGTACAGAAGGCGTCAAGGTTAGGGGTGCCTGGAGCACCCAGAGGCATTAGCTGAGAGAGTCTGGCAAATGCCTTGTCACCAACTGGCCACTTTTTTTTTTTTTTAACTCATGAAGTTTATCAGGAAGTAACAGGTTACAATTCCAGTTGGGAACACTCTGTATACAGTTCTTCAACCAGGCAGCACTTCTCAGTCATGCTCTCTCAGACTGTACATCTTGTGACCATGGCCTCCGCCCTCTTCAGGGAAGTGCTTAAAAGCTCTTTTTGCTCTGTTAGTCACGTACCACCCTCACCCTGCCAGGAAGCCTCGGCCTGAAGGTGCTTGGTTCTGGCTTCAGGTGATTGGCAGCTTTATCTCATGCCAGTCTTTTGGGAAGAAGATGGTGGTGATAGTAATTCCTTCCCTGAGAGGATGTATCTGACAGCCTTCACTGAATCCAGAAAGCTGTCTTACCAACAGATCAATAACTTTCAAGTTCATGCATTAAAGTTCGTATATTTTCTTTAGAAAAACCTGGCAAATTAAAGCACAGGTATATATGTTTATATTACAGACATAACACAGACATGCTCTGGATATTAGACCATGGAGGGGATTGTTGCTGGGTGGCTCCAAGCTGACCAGCCTCTATCAGACAACACAGCTTGAGCTGCCTGCATGGAGACATACCCTCCAGCCCAGGCACTGGGCAGGAAGAGCTGAGGGCTGTCGAACACTTACCTGCGGAAAGCTCATCAGACGGGTCGAAACTCAGGCAGCTTTGTAGCCACCAGCCCGGGCCCGAGCTCAGAGCCTACCACTTGCCCCAGCCTGCCTGCATTCTGTGCTAAGTGTCTTTAATTATTTGTTGACATTTAACAAATGAGAGATTTCACCTAAAACTTAGACTGCCTCTCACCAATGTCCAAGGCTGGTGAGGTCTGGCCTGCAGTGCTGCTGGGCCATAAAGGCCTGGGGGAGAAGCCCCTTCTTCCTCCTACTCTGGTGACCCGTTAAGAGTGGAAAAGTGTTTGCCCTTTATACTTCTCTTTTCAACAGCTCCTTCTCATGCTTGCAAAAAAAGTGCATTTGTTAAGTTAGCCCAATCAGTAGCCAATTCCAGTAATTAACTCATCATCAGATATGTCATTAGAATTAATTGAATGTCTGTACACGCCAAATACTTCTAGTCCTCATGCAACAAAATTTGCTTTGCAAAAGATCATGTTCTTTGGGGGGGGAACCCAGTTTCTTGGAAAATAGTTCTTCACCTTGATTAGTGGCCCTCTCCGTTAGATAAATGTTCACACCTGTTCTTACAAGTCCTTTCATAGAAAGACTGCACAGAGGGGCATGCTACAGTGTGGCAGAGAAAAGACAAATAGTCCCTTTGTGTCTTTCACAGATAACGTCTGGGGTCTTAGAGGTGTGTCTCTAAACTAGGTTACCAGCTAAAAGACATTTGATCAGCAAATTCCAAGATAAATTCTTGATCAAAACGAGGGATGGTTGAAGGGCTGCAAAGATCCAGTTACTTGGTACAGGAGATACCTCTGCCTGGGGTTCAGATCAAGGCGCATTTCACGTTGTATTCACAGATCTGAAAAATCAGAAGCCCTCATGCTGCACTCACATTAATGGGTTAACTCAGGCTGAATCTCGGGGTTGGGGAGGAGGGAAGACAGAACTGCAGCTGCTCTCAGAGAAAATGTTTTTGTACAAGCTGTCGCTATCCTTAAAAGAAAAGCAAAAGCATCTCTTTTAAAATGCTTGCACAGGCCAGCTCCCGACCAGGACGTCTGTGGAGTAATCAGTGTATGACTTCCAGTTCCTGATCTATTTCTAACGGTCACTGTTGCCCTAAATGACTGCCTGAGAGCCCTTCTCATGCTCTGCACTGTGGAGCAATTTTTGCTTTTTCAAAATTATTGCTCAACTTCAATTGTAACAACAACAAAACCAACAAAAAGCTTCAATTGTAACATCCTCCAATAAAGCGCTTTATTGTTATTCTAACGAATGACAAGTTCCTATTGTTTGACAGTTTCAGCGTTCCCATGAATGTGACATCGTTTGGAAATAGGAAGTTTCTTTTTGTCTTGCATCTTCTTCGGAGGTTCAAACCCACCAGCTCTTCTTCAGAAGTAAGTGGGCAACTCTTCTTGTTAGGATTTATTGCCTCAGAAATTCAGTAGAGAGTCGCCATGGGTCAGAACCAGCCCAATGACAGCGTTGGGCTTGTTTTGTAATGAGGCTTCGCTGGATGTCTTAGCTCTCTGGTGTGGCTGTAACATAGATGCCCCAGGCAGATAAACTTAACAAAACAACACAATCAGTTCTTTTTTCACACATTAGGACGTAAGGCATGTTCCACAGGGAGTTGCCCTAGTGAGCCAAAGAGGGTGCCTTTCTGAGCCCACCAGTAGGTCTGCCGGACAAAGACGGGAAATCTCTCATACAATTAACAATCGCCACTGGAGGGTCCAGCTTATTGGTAATGAGACTTTTTGAAGCTCTAGCCCACGGTTTTCTCTCCATCCTTGGCTCTCCGGTGACCTTCACGTGTCATCATATCCCTCATCTCTGCTTGTTTAACTTGCTCCTTTTACACCTCAGGAAAGGTTGTCTCCAAGCACACCCTGTACTAACGTGGCTGTAACGTGGAGTACTGAGCCTATTTCACAAACCGGCTTTCTCAGACCTTGGGTTTTGACTTTGCCACATGGTTGGGGGGAACATGTAAACAGAGAACCAGACCATCCACGGGGGAACTGACCGGTCTGACCACTTCAGCAGATTTAAATCGAGCAGGTTCAGCAGCAGAAAATGTGAACATTCCTAAGAAAATATAAACATAAAAATGCAGCACGAGTCCTTCGGGGCCAGAGAATCCTGCACCATCCTGCACCGTCAGACGTGGACCCACAGGCGAGCAGAAGTCACAGCAGAGAATCAGAGGCCCCAAGAGAAAGAGAGCGGACCTGACACTGTTGCCCAAGGAGGCAGAGCCAGGGGCCTTCAGCCAAGCTTGCTAGGGAACTGAGGGTGACGGTGAGGGAGAGACACCCTAACTGGTGGACTACGAGAGCTCTGACGGCTTAGTGGGAAGGAGTTGTGCTGCCAACCGAAAGGCACATGGTTCAAACCCATCGGCTCCTCATCAGGAGAAAGACAAACAACTCTCCTCCTACGTAATTTACTGCCTCTGGAAATCTGCTGGAGGGGCAGCTGTGAGTCAGTTCCAAATCAAAGGGACATAACAACAAAAATAAGAAACCTTGGAACATCGACCTGAAGATTCAAGACTGCAGGTTAAAGAGCCTGAGAGAATGTTGTCCTGACTGAGAAATTCATCCTGTTACCAACCTGAGCGTAGCCTGTTAACCACCCTAATCAACAGCTTTGGTCGTGGAACATGAGAGGAAATCTGTTGTCAAGGACTTCTCCAAACTGCTAAAGAGCAAAGATATCAGTTTAAAGACTAAGGTGCTAAGGGAGCTCTGGTGGCCTAGTGACAAGAAGCTGCACTGAAATTCCAGAGGTACACGGTTCAAATCCACCAGATGCTCAGCTGGAGAAGGAGGGGGCAATCTCCTCCTGTACCAGTCAGATCTGATTTGACAGTACACGTAAAAATAATACAATAAAAATTAAAAAAATTAAAAAAAAAAAAAAAACTAAGGTGCTTCTTATCCAAGTCCTGGTAGTTTTGACAGCTTCCCAGGCACCTGAAAGTTGGACAGTGACTGGGAGGACCACAGACTTGATGCCTTTGAATTTTGGTGTCGGGAAAGAGTACTGAATATACTATGGACTGCAAAAGTTCAAGCCAATCTGTCTTGAAGGAAGTACAACCAACGCATTCCTTCAAGGCAAGAAGCTGAAACGTCGTCTCACCTACGCCGGGTGTCTTTTCAGGAAGAATCAGTGCTTAGACAGAGAGATCATGCTGGAAAAGGTAGAGGGTCAAAGAAAGGAAGTTCCTCAACAAGCCGGTTGGCAAGGTGTCAATGGTCACGAGCATAGCAGCGATTATGAGGATGTCCAGGACAGGCTAAGGTGCAGATATGTTTTTCACAGGGTGACTAGGATTTGTCATAGACTTGATGGCACCAAACAACAACTTCCCAAATAAACTCCATGATCCTAAGTATGGTTCTGTGAGGTCTGTGTAGCCACTAAAACAGATGCGGGACCATGCAGAGCAGTAGGATTGGTGTTAGAATTAGTAGAGACAGGTGTGGGAGCGTGGGGGACATGTCTGAGCTCGTGGCAGTTGGTCTGTATGTGAATGTTCTTGACAGGGACAGTTTCCCCTTGTGGAGGTCAGATGTGGCCCCACTCCAAACAGTGAGACCCTCCCTTCACTCTTTTTATAGCTGTAACATTAACATAACAAAGAAACCCCTTTCTCCAATGGGATTATAACCACAGATGGCACATATCCTATAACAGATATCAAGTGATATCAGATGTTAGGTCGGGTCCATCTCACAGTGAGGCTCCCATCTGGCTAAAGGCTCTAAGTTATAGTGGAAAGAGACACTGTCCATCTTTCTCCCTCGAGCAGCTGGTGCATTTCAACCTCTGATGCAGAAGCTTGCCTGTACACAACAGAGGTCAGCAGCCTGCAGACTGTGCCACCAGCGCTCCCAATCACAGATCAACGAGTCAGAAATGGTTTTTTAATTTTGGTATTTTTTGTGTGTGTACCATCAAATCTTGGAAGCAGGAGTGGCATCCAGTTCCGTAACAGCTTGCCTCCGGAAACCCTATGAACCTGGAGAGAGGATGAAAGGCACCCAAGGGTTGAGGACTCACCTTCATACGGTCGCTATGAGTCGCCTGTGACTCGACGACACTTAACAACAACAACCATCAAATCAGATCTGACTGGTACAGGAGGAGATTGCCCCTCCTTCTCCAGCAGAGCATCTGGTGGATTTGAACCGCACACCTCTGGGATTGCAGTGTTGCTTCCTCTATGTGAAGTGCAATCAGGTGCTCCTTAGAGGCAAGGAGGGTGAAACATACCCTTTGAGGTTGTTATCAGGAGGGCCCAGGCCTTGGGTAAAGCCGTAATACTTGAAAAGGTGGGTCAGAGAGGAAGAGGAAACACACAACCTCTGTATTGGCGGTCACAGGGACGAGCTGCAGCGTGTGGAGATTATGAGGACGGCAGGACGGGGCTCGTAGGGTCGCTGCGAGTCACGGTGGACACAACAACTAGAAACGATGTTTAGAAGAACATTAAACCAGAGCATGTCGGTCTCCATCCCGGCTGAGTGGGGTTGTATGAAAAGAGCAGAACAGACACGAGACATGTAGACACATGGAGAGATGCTGCATGATGGTGGAGGCAGATGCCTCCGAGAGATCAGGAATGCCAAGGATCTCTGGCAGCCTCCAGGAGCCAAAAGAGACAAAGAAGGACCCTCGCCTAGAACTGACAGCTTGAATCCCAACTCCTGGCTCCAGAGCTGAGATAATAAAAAAGACAGTGATGAAGGCAGCAGGTGGCCTGGGCTGGGCTAACGGCCTGAAAAGCTGGCCTGCCAACAGAGGGAAGGAGGAGACACCAGTGGTGGCATCTGGTGGCTTCCTGCAGCCTCTGGACAGGGGGAGGGTCCTGCCGGAGTTGCTTGGCAGGACTTTCTGCTCCTAATTATTGACTCATTAGAGGGGACTGGTGTCTGCCAGAGAGAGAGGGGGGGGGGGGGGTTAGAGAGACTCTCCAGTCTCTGCCCCAGCACAACACTCCAGTGGCATCACACTTTGGAGGTAACATGGGTTAAACTGGTTCTAGTTCAGAAAGAGAGGTGGTGGAGGGGACATCTCCCCACGCCAGGCAGAACAGCAGACACAATGGTGCCAGCAGAGCGTGTGCATGGGACACACCCCAAAGCCTGTGCTCCTGGATCTCAGTGTCCTTTTCTGTTTTCTGACAAGTGTGAAATAATGCTTTTATCTTGATGTTGTTGTTGTTATTGTTGATTATCATCGAGTCAAGCACAGCTCATAACAACCTTATGAACAAAAGACCTGAAGCCTTTCTATAACCATCATCGTTTCTCAAAGTTCATAGAGTTTCCATCGGCATGTGGTTTAGAAGTGGGGGCCCCTCCGGCTGCCAATACTACTGTTTAATTGTCCAATCAATCCATAACAAGTTACCGCACTAATTACATATAACGCTACAGAACGGGGGGGTTTCCACAGCTTCCAATGTAGGATCTTTGATCCAGAAGGTAGGGAAGGTCTGCTTTACCGTGCATTTGCTTAAGCTCAAGAAGTTCCTTCTCCAAATCTGTTGATCTGCTGGGCCAACATCAACGGTCCTCTGGATGCCTGCCTTTTGGAGTTCTATTCTCTAATCTTGTCTATGAAAGTTCCTGCCTTTTGGAGTTCTATTCTCTAATCTTGTCTATGAAAGTTCCTGCCTTTTGGAGTTCTATTCTCTAATCTTGTCTATGAAAGTTCCCGCCTTTTGGAGTTCTAGTCTCTAATCTTGTCTATGAAAGTTCCTGCCTTTTGGAGTGCTATTCTCTAATCTTGTCTATGAAAGTTCCTGCCTTTT
>NW_006399876.1:3385561-3391595 GCF_000299155.1 Elephantulus edwardii | reverse complement strand
TCTCTAATCTTGTCTATGAAAGTTCCTGCCTTTTGGAGTTCTAGTCTCTAATCTTATCTGTGAAAGTTCCTGTGTAGGATCAGGCATTTTATAAAGAACTTGGTCATGATTCTTTCTAATAACATTTCACCCTCCTCAAGGCATCCCCCTATTGCTCCCATGAAGGAATGAGGGCGGGAGGAAGAGAGACCAAAGGCTCCTCCCACAGGTCTCTGACCCCTGTCTACAGGAACAGACCTGGTGCCCCACACCCACACCTGGAAGCTGTCTCTGTGCTCTGGATCTGACCTCAACCTTGGCCTCCCCCTCATCTTCCACACCCACGCTGGTGGGAACTCTTCCCAGAGTCTGTTCAGACACCAGCTTTCTCACCAGCCAGGCTCACCTGCAGGGTCAGGACAGGTGTGCGCACCTGGGGCTCAACTGTCCTGTAACTCTGCACTTCCTTGGTATTCAGTAGAGGGTGTCATGGGCTTCAGAGAAAAGGATAGAAGGGAGGAGGAGAGGAGGGGAGAAGGGAGAGAAGGAGAGGAAGAGGGGGTGAAAGAAGAGGAAGAGAGGGGAGGAAGGACGGAGGTAAGGGACCAGGAGGGAGGAGGCAAGGTCCCAGAGGGAGACGGGATGTGGTGGGGAGGGCGAGGGAGGGGAGGAGAGAGGAGACGGGATGGGGAGGCAGGGAGGAGGGGAAGAGAGGCGATGCTTGAAGAACAGACAGAAGCTGCTCTTGGCTGGGATTCACCAGCTCCTTTGAAAAGGAAACGTCAGCCAACAGGGACCACTGCCAACCTCCCGGTTCTCCAGCAAGTTCAGTCGCTTCCCAGGAAGAGTGAACCCTCTGCCCTCTGCTACATAAGGAAACCCATGAAGACAGGTCCTAGTCCCTCTTCCCATCAGCCCCTCAGGTGTCCCGGTCAGGTCAATGGGGGCCAGTGCCCTGCGGAAAGCCCCCAGCCCCAAACCTCAAGTCCTGGGTGAGTCCACTGATGGCTGGTGAGACCTGAGAAGACAGACTTGCCATCACCCTGTGCCCTCCGTCCCTGCCCACACTGGTGCCTGGGGCTGAGGTGAGGACACGAGTGACACCACACTACACTCTGTAACCTCCATGGCATCCTGGCCACCTCCCACCTCTCTAGGGTCCAGGTCTCACTGCTCACCACACTCCCTGTGGACGCTGACTGGAAGGACAGACCTCATCACAGACGACAGGGGAGGCGGCAGAGCTCAGCCTCAGTCCCACGTGCCCAGCACCTGAGAAGACACCCACAGAGGGAGCTCACAGCTCCCACCCTCCAGCTGTCCACGCGAAGGTGTTAGGGTCCCATGCACAGGCCTGTCTTGGCTCCGAGGATGCCACCCCTGCACTGCCTCCACCAGAGAAAGGGGGCGTTCCTCCTAAGCCCCACCTCGCCCCGCAGTCACACACACCCTCTCATGGACACACATTCACAATAATGGACATGGTCACACTCACAAATACAAGGATACACATATTCACACACTCACAGATACACCCACAGGCACACATGTGTACAAGCTCACATTTGCACACGTCCACACACATTCATGTTCACATGCATACCATGCGCTCAGACACTGCACATGCTCAGACATTATGCACGCAGAGACACACATCTGTGCACACATTTACACAAGAATACCACCACACACAGAGGTACACACGTGCACGTAAACACATCCACCCTCACGGGCACAGTGTGCACACAGACACATGCATACACTCGTACTCACACCTCGGTATATCCACACACCCAAACACGCTTACACACACACACAGCCACACTTTGTCACACACACTTTGCACACCTTGTAAGGAGGAGCCTGACCTTAGACCTCATGCCCGACAGAGGCTCAGCGAAAGAGTAAAGACCCTCAAAGAAATGGGATGACGAGGTGGCTGCAGGGGCGGGGCCGTTTCCTGTCTGCTGTTCATAGGCGGGTGGACTCACAGTCAGTTCAGCGGCACCTGACACCACCACACACATTTACCTGTATCCACACACTCACACCACCCCGTGTCCTGACGGTGCACAGCCGGGGAGCCTCACCATCCACAGTGGCCATCCAATCACAGCCCACCCCTCAAGCCGTCCTCCAGCCCCTAGCTCCTGGCAGAGACTCAGCGTTCACATCTGTGAAATGGGGACACAGCATCTGCTCAGCAGCATTCCCAGGCTCTTCAGAGAGGGAGGGTGGGGATTTACCCGTGTCAGCTGCTGTGGACGAGCCCCCCAGTGTATCCTTTCCTCCCAGAGGTCCCTTCACTCCCCCTATTACTGTTAGATGTCAAGTATGACTCATAGCGCACGTCTGAATTACAGATCTGAACCCTGTCCTGTCCTGCACCATCCTTACGATCTGACACACCCAGCCCCATCGCGGCAGTCACTGTGTCCGTCCACCTGGTTGAGGGTCTGACCCTCCACCTTTCCAAGCATGATGACATCCTTCTCCAAGAATCAGCCTCTCTTAGCAACATACCCAAAGAAATGTGAGACGAAGCATCATCATCTTTGCCTCCAAGGGACAGTCCGGCTGCACCTTCTCCAAGACACACCTGTTTGTTCTCTTGGCCGTCCATGGGACATTCAGCTTTCTTCTCCAACACCACAGCTCCAAGGCACTGAGTCACCGAGCAGCTGAGGGCAATCCTCCTTGTTACTCTGCCGGCCACCTGAGGTTACAAAATGAATACAAGGGTTGCTCAGAGCTCCTCTGTGTGTGTGTTGGGGGGGGGGGGGAGGGGCGCGCTGCTCAGCTGCCTGGGAAGAGTTAAGCACAGGCAGGTAACCAGCCAGGCCGCCTCCCTGGGTCACCCTGCACACAAACCCTGCGGCCTGCTGGCAGCCGCACGCTCTGAGGTTTGCAGGCCCGGAATCTGGGCCAGAGCAGTACTAAGTGTGTTAAGAGAGGCGGAAGCTGGACTGCTGTGCAGAAGGCAGACGCCTCAGTGGAAAACCAGAGACGGCCATCAGAGGCACTGAGACCTGCCCCTGTCCACGTCCTCACTCCTTGTGAGAAGCCCCCACGTTACCTGGCTGGAAGACACCTGGACTGTGGCAGCTCTGGGTCCACCACGGCCTATGTGGCGCTCAAATGAGACTGCACAGAGACAGGTGGTCCTCTGGCCAGGGCTGGGGAGAGCTGGCCAGGTGGAGTTGGGGTGTGGGCTGGGCAGGGCTGAGCTAGGCTGGACTTGGCGTGGCTGGGTGGGGCTTGTAGGGACTGAACTGGGCAGGATGGGGCTGGCTGGCTCAGACTGGGTGAGTCTGGGAAGGGTGAGGGGGTTGAGCAGGACGGGGCTGGGCTGGCTGAGACCGGAAGGTCTGGGTGGTTGGGTAGGGTGGGGCTGGGCTGGATCTGGAGGTGCTGGGCGGGGCTTGTAGGGCAGAGTGGGGATGGGCGGGGCATCGTGGAACGGTGCTAGGTGGATCTGAGACGGGTAGGGCGGAGCTGGGCAAAAGAGAGGATAGTGGTGGAGGAGTTGTGGCGCTGGGCTGTTGATTGGGTGGGTTTGAGAACAGGGAGGGGCAGGGCTGCCTGACTGGGTGGGGCTGGTGGGACAGGGCAGGGCTGGGGTGGGGCGGGGTGGGGTGAGCCGAGGAAGGCGGGGTGAGGCTGGACATAACTGGGTGAGGCTGATTTGGTCCCTAGCACCGGGTAAGGCCGTTCTAAGTTCTGTGTCGTTTTAGGGTATGTGCTGCTGAAAGGAGGGCTAAGTAGGGCTGGGTGGAGCTAAGGTGTGGAGGAGTGAGGCTAGTGTGAATGAGCAAGTGATGGTGGAGGGGTCAGTGTTACACTATGTGGGGTAGGGCTGAGCGGGGACGGTGGGTGGGCAGGACAGTCAAGTGGCAGGAGGCGGGGAGAGGCCGGCCACGGTGCGGAGACTGAGCTGGTGGCCCAGGACAGTGGGTAGGAATATAAGATGGGCTTCAAGCCCAGCTCCCTCGAACTCCGTGACCCCAGGTGATAGCCCATCGTCCTGGATCTGCCTGGTGTGACACCACTTGCTGCCTGGCCTGGTCCTGCCGCCCAGCTGTCCTGTGCTGGCCGCCACCGCACCTGCAACAGGAGGGAGGTCCACGCCATTGAGCGGGATGGTGGGGCTGGGCCAGCTCCAGGCGGAGGGCTAGTGAGTGAGTGCTGGTCGTAGACCAACACCCCACCCCACCCCGCCACTCCCCGGCTGTGGGACAGAGACAGATCTTCCCAGGCCACAGGCAAGGACAGAGGCGTGCGTTATCCTGGGGCCAGCACAGTCCAGCGCTTCAGCCCCCAGCGTCTTCCCTGGGCTCTTCCTGCCTGGGGTGAGTTTAGATGGTGGGGGTACAGGAGTCCTTTGCGGGGACGTCTAGGTGTCCCTCCTCCACGTGGGAACAGCTCGGCTCGGATCTCAGCCTCCCTGCGTCGGAGGGGGGCGGGGGGAGGTTAGATAACACCCCGCGTGCACGCAACTCGGCGCCGCTGCGGCTCGAACCAGGTCGGCCGGGCGCCAGGAGGCAGCTGCAGCGCCGGTCCTGCTGTGGCCGCTCGGGCTGCGGACAGACAGACGTGGGCGCAGCTAGGGCGCGGCTCTGCTTTGCACCTCTGGGGCCGAGCGCCCCACTCCACTGCGGCGAGCCCCCAGGCGCTGGCCGGCCAGCCAGCTCCCCCAGGTCAGCCACACCTGCCCGCCGCCTCCCGGCCTGGTGACGTCAGGAACCCTCCTGTCTGGACCAGCCCCGCGCGTCTGCCCTGGAAGCCGCAGAGTCGCGGGGAACAACCTGGCCTGGGGGGCCTGTCATTGCCTGAGGTTACGTGTCCCGGGCACCCACTGGGACAGTGGCGCGAAGAGGAGGGCCGGGTCCAGCTCCTGGAGGACCCCAACGCGCTTCCACATGCCATGCTGCACGGTGAGTGCCCAGCGCGCCACCCCCGCCCCCGCGAGCGCGGCAGAGTCGCATCTGCTGGCACTGAGTGCTCCCGAGCGATGCAGAGGCGGGGTCCCCTGCGCGCCAGGGGCATGGGTGGGAGGGGCTGGCAGCGGGCAGTGGTCCCAGAGCACCATCCCGTCCGAGCGCTGCAGGAGTGCGCGTGTTTCCGCTGACTTCTACAAAAGTTCCCTGAGGGCTGGCGCCCTGGCCAGCCAGTTCTCAGCCGTGCCTGGCACCCTTGGTTCTCATGCCACCTGCCAGCCCCACAGGGCACCCTGGCCCCAGGAGCACAGGCACACAGGGGTTAGGAGGGCGCGATGCTGCATTGCACCCGCGCCTCCGCGGTGGCCCAGCTCCGAGCTTCAGCGCAGCAGCTGAGGGTACAAGGAGCCTGGACTTCGGGGTGTAGCCTCCAGGGCTTTGAGCAGACCTCAGACACCTGCAGTTCCTTCTGAAGCCCCTCTCCTCGTCTGCACCTGTGACTCGGAGCTGCTTTTTTGCACACAGTTTTCTAACATCCAGACTTCAGAATGGGTCTTTCTGAGTGCCTGATAGAACACAAGCAGAATAGAGGTGACAGCTCAGAGCCTGTCAGGGTGGGGGTTGTAAGTGGCCTGGAGGACTTGAGGGGAAGGTGGGGTGAGGACAGGGGTGGGGGCAGAATCAGCACCTGCAGGGCCCACATTGCAAAAGGAAGTGGGCAAAGCCCTGGGTGGATAAGCCCCAGGACACAATCTTGGAACCAGATGCCTTTCGGAAGGCCAGTGGCCATCCTGAGATGGCCAGACAAAGGGCTGACCCTCAGGTTAGGACTTCTGGAGTCGTGGTGGTGGGAGTAGCTGGCCTAGAGTCCTGGCTCCTGGCAGTGGGGGCAGGGTTGGGGGGCTGACTCTGCCTGAGATGCAGGGTCCTGGCACAGGGGCTGTGGGGCAGGGAAGGCAGATCCTCAGCTGGAGGCCAGTGCCCTGAAGGCTCATGGGAAAATCAGGTGTGCCCACTTGAAGACAACAGGGGGAGATGGGAAAATCAGGTGTGCCCACCTGAAGATAACAGGGGGAGATGGGAAAATCAGGTGTACCCACCTGAAGACAGCAGGGGGG
>NW_006399876.1:3363883-3385349 GCF_000299155.1 Elephantulus edwardii | reverse complement strand
GGAAAATCAGGTGTGCCCACCTGAAGACAGCAGAGGGGATGGGAAAATCAGGTGTGCCCACCTGAAGACAGCAGGGGGAGCTGTGTTGGCACCAGCAGGCTCGAGGGAAGGAGGGGTGAATCTCTCCCCTCCACCTCCACCTGGGTGGCTGGTGATTGACTTCCTGAGGTGAGGATCCCTGACAGCCAGGTGCCAAGGAGGAAGGCTCAGCCACAGGCCAGGAGGGATACTCACAGTAGCCTCAGGTGTATGGACTCAAACCTCCCCATAGGACCTTCAAGGCTGTGACCTTTACTGTCAGTGGCTCTCCTAGAGCACCTCTGGGTGGACTTGAACCGCCAGGCTTCAGGTTAGTAATCCAGTGCTTAACAGTTTCACCCCCGAGGAGCCAATGGCTACTTGAAGTCTTGTTCTGTTAGCCCTGGGAAGGCTCCTGGCGAGAGGTGTCATGCCAGCCGGGAGCCTGCAGGCGGCTCTGCACAGTCAGGGCTCTGGATGCAAAGCTATGCGGATATCGGGGTGCCCAGGGCTTGCTCCAAGCTGTTCCCCTGACAGCTGTCAGGCAGGTGGAGGGCTGAGGCTCCCACACCCTAGAGGCAGAAGTAGGAGAACCTGGGAGCTGAGGGAAGCACACCCTGGAATTCAACAAGGGGGCCCCACCTTCTCCACAGTAGGGAGATGTCCACTCTGCTCAGCACCCCAGCCCCCAAGGGGCCCCCAGGCTGGGCTTGTACCCTCGTCAGGATTCAGTTTGTTGGGCCCAGGGTGATGATCTCACTGCACTGTCCTCTGGAGAGAGGGACCCACCCGGCCCAGCTCCAGCCAGCCAGGCCTCAGTGCCTGGAATGCCGTCCCTCTGGCCAGCTCAGACTGTCTAGTATGAGGGTAGACAGGAGTTCGAGGCCAGGGACAACTCGGGCACTCAGCCTTCCCCTGCTGCAGAGGGTGCCGGCCGGGTGGAGACAGGTGCACAGAGTGGAGGACACCCCCGGCAGGACCTGTCCCAGAAAGCGGAGACTACAGAGCCCGGGGCCCCTTTCAGAGTGTGAGCCCCCGTTGTGAGGATTTCAGGCTTCTAAGATTGCTGTTGGGGATGGTCAAGCCGATTCCAACTCATAACGGCCCTTTCATGACAAGCACGGGTCACCAGGAGCTGTTGGGTGGATTTGAACCACTGAGCTGTCAGCCGGCAGCCAAGTGCCTAATGTGCCGCCAAGCTCCTTTGCTGAGATTTACCTGAGATTTACGTAGACAAAGGTCTGAGCACAAACCCCTGGGGGTGGGGAGGGCGTGGCTTAGGAACAGAAGGTGGTGTTTTATGGGGGTCAGCTGTGTCTGATGATGGGAGTGGGGCTCCTCCAAGGGGGGAGGGGAGGGGGACAGGGCAGGCTGGACACAAAGTGCTCCTGCCCTGGGCTGCACCCCTCCCTGTTCCTCTTTGCAAAGCGGCTGTAGGGCCCACCAGGCTGGTGTTGCCTATGGGTGAAGGGAGGCCCAGGCAGCCTCCCTCTCACCCGACTGCCCGCCAGCTCACCGTGAGCCTACCCTGGCAGCCTCTGGAGCCAAGCCCCAGCCTTCTCCCCAGGCAGATTTGCCCCTTAAACCCCAGGGCTGCCTCAATGCATCAGGAGAAGTGCACCCTCCCCCCACCCCAGGGCCTTGCCTGACCTGCGAGCAGATGGTACAGCCCCCACAGCCCCTCTCCGAGGGTCCCCGAGGGTCCTGAGCTGGCATCCACGATGCTGTCCTCACCAGCCAGCTGTCACCGTCACACTGGGCCTGGCTCCTACTCACTGCCCCCTGCTTCCTGTAAACAGCAGACCCGAGTCCTCTGCACAAGTCCAAGGCGGCCTGGATCCAATCTTAGCCCCCACCTCAAGCAGGACCCTCGGCTCTGCCCACTGCAGGTCCAGCACCCGACATTTCCATGGTGCGGTGGCATCTCAGGAAGAGGGCAGGGCAGGAGGATATGGGTGAGGTGGGAGCACGTGCAGACCTGGCGGGTGCATAACCATTGCGCCACCAAGGCTCCTTTGCTGACATTCAGGCAACAACAAAGATCTCAAACAGAAAACCTGGGGCCTGGGGGAGAGGGTGAGGAGGTGAGGGATGAGAAGATGGAGGTGTTGTGGGGTCGTCGGTGCGGGCATGTGAAGAGCAGGTACCCGGGGCCCACACTCTGCTCAGCTCTGAGACCCGAGGCCCCACCGAGCTCCCAGGATCCTGAGCCTGACCCTGGCGGGCCCCCGCACAGGTGCCCTGAATGGTTGCAGATAGCAGTGCCCGCAGGCCATGGCTGACTGTGCAAGGGTCAGGGACTGCCCCCACCCAGCTCTCCCTACCACATCCAGATATGATGCCAGTTTGCACACACAAACTCTCGCATTCTTACACACACACTTACACAAACTTTCATACACAAGCCTCACACCGTACTCACACCCTAACACATACACACACTGACACATCAGTGCACACACATTCACAAACATCACACACACACAAGCTCACACACTAACATACATGCACACACACACACACACACACACACACACAGCCCAGGCATCCTCTTCACTCCCAGCCTCTCCCCTGGACTGGGGAGGTTCTACCCCCACCTCCCCTGGCCTGGACAGCCTGGCGGTGTGGGGCACAGAGATGTTCCAAATTGTTTCCTCTTCCCTCTGCCCTGAGGGCTCACTCAGTCCCAGGCAGTGGGGACCTCTGTCCAGACCCTCACTGCTCCTGACCCCCTAATATGATCTGTGAGTCAGGCAGGGCCGCATGGGGTAGGGCATGGTCAGCATCAACCAGGAACCTGCGTGGTGTCCAGGCCAGGCTGAACCTGGGACACATGCAGGGTCGTTCTGAGCCTGTACATCCAGCTGGCAAATGTCACGTCTTGGCTGGTCAGCTGAGCCAGAAGCATTTCCAGGAAAGTTGTCCTTGAATGTCCTGAAATTTACCCTCGTCCTGTGTATCCACGGCCCAGACGTTGGCCAGTCCCCAGCTCAAAATCCTGACATGTCACTGGCTTCCAGCCTCATTTGGGGCCCTATGTTAGGACTGCCCACCCCTGAACCAGAGGACGTACTTAGACTGGAGGGCACTGACCATTCAGATGGTTCCTGGGTGAAGGATGGGAGCCCATATCTTGATCTACCCTAGAGAAATCAAACTCGCTTCAAGGACCAACTGGTTGAGCACATGTGGCCCACTCAGAACCCAGACTCCTCCTCATCCTACATGTCCACTGTATAGTTAGAGTTGCTCAGAATGGCATCCTAGTAATGTACACAGCGCCACGTCCAGGGCCCCCACATCCAGGGTCCCCCATGTCCAGCCTGCTGCATGGGTGACAGAGAAGCACTTGGGTGTCTTCAGCATGACGTGCTCGAAGAAAAGCGTGAAGCACCAGCCCCGCCGGAGGGGCTCAGAGGCTGGGGAGCTCACAGAGCCTTGAAAGCCCCCATGGCACCTCCTGTCCACCCTGCAGGACAGAGAACTAACTGCCCATGAGGTTTCCGAGGCTGCCATCGCTACAGAGGTAGACAGCCTCACCCTTTTCCTGTGGTGAGGGATTCGAACCCCCAACTTTTGGGATAGCAGCTCAAGGCTTAATCTACTGCCCTCCCAGGGCTCTTATGAAACACCACAGCAGGTAGTTTTGAAGAATAGACTTAGCAAGGTCTTACCAAGGGCACATGGGCTCTTTCCATGTCATGGTTCCATAACAAGGGATAATACTCTCCAGGTGTCTGTCTGCCCTCACGCCTCCATGCCCCCTGCTCCTCTCATAACTCAAGAGGGTTGAAGGTAAGGAGCTGCCCTGCTCTGGTCTGACTTAACTCATAAAATAGCTGGGAGTCGGGGGGAGTGGAAATCCTTCTTTCCAGGGTCTTGTCGACAGAACGAGGGTCAGGAACTCAGCACCATTTAACCCTGAACACAAGTTGTGTGGTACACACGGAGGCACTCCGTCCCCAGAGCCTGGCCCTCAGCTGTCACCTGAGACCTGCCCCAGGGGACCCCCTGCACAGTGCGCAGTTTGGGGGTCTCCACACCTCATCTTTTCACTTTATGATGGGAGCTCAGCAGGGTGGGGTGAGAAAGCACAGTGGGTTCCTCTTATCCCACATTCTGTCTTTGCAAACTGATCTGCTCCCTGAAGCATATGCTGAGCCCCCAAGTTGACCTTCCCACTCTCACTGGGGACAAGTCACCCAGCGCACGTCCCAGCCAAGGTCAAACACACAGCCGCCCAGCTGGCTTTGTCCTTTCCCGGTCCTCTTTATGCTGCATGTTACCCGTTTGTTTTGTGCGTTTCATTGGTGAGTTTGCTGTTTAAATGCCTCCCAGGCTGAAGAGCCGCCTGTTGTTTGTACCCCGAGCAGATTCCAGCTCACCGTGCGCTTGTCACTACACAGTGGGCCCCTGTGGGTCCAGCTCCGCCCGCAGCCAGTGCTGTCGGGACACTGGCAGCCCATCCATCTGCTAGAGGAGCTTCCTTGCCGTTGACCTTGTCCTGGGCCAGGCAGAACGACCTTGCCAGGGCCCGGCTCCTCCTGGCAATGTGTCCAAACAATGAGAAATAAAGCCTCTCTCACCGCCCTCCCCCCACGAGCTCCCCACTCTGCCCCCCCACGAGCTCCCTACTTACCCTCCCCACTCAGCCCTCCCCCCATAAACTCCCCACTCTGCTCTCCCCACTCTGCCCCCCCCCCCTCTCCCCCCCCAGGAGCTCCCCACTCATCCTCTGCCTGCCCCCTCCCCACTCCATCCTCCCCCCATGAGGTCCCCACTCTGCTCTCCCCACTCTGCCCCCCCCAGGAGCTCCCCACTCATCCTCTGCCCGCCCCCTCCCCCCTTTGCCTTCCCTCCTCCTTGCTCTGCTGTCCCCACTCCGCCTCCCCACCCCCGCTGTCCTTCCTCCAGCACAGATCTGTTCGTGTTTCTGGCAGTCCATGGGGTATTCAATAGTCTTCACCAGCACGGCATTCAAAGGCATCGGTTCTTCTCCAGCCTTCCTAATTCATTGCCCAAGTTTCACATGTATATAAAACAACCAAAAATATTGACGCATAGTTTAGCCACCTGCCGCTGGAAAACCAACCTTGGGAACAGGAGTTGGATTGGAAAAGTCAATAACTGGTGAAGCTTCTTCTCACGTCCTTTGGTATGTTGCTAGGAGGGGCCAGTCCTTGGAGAAGACATCATGTGGGGGACATCAAGTGCAGGGTCAGTGTAAGAGAGGAAGACCCTCCACGAGAGGGACTGACTGACGCAGTGACCATGACCATAGGCTCCAGTCTACCGGAGATGATGAGGACTGAGGACGGCGCAGGACAGAGCCAGGTGCACATCTGTTGTGCAATCAGCTCAGTAACAACAGCATAGAGACCTTCCCAGATCTACACCTTTGTCTTAGAGACTGTGGGGGTTTATGGGGGCAGGACAGTAATGGATGTGGGTTTTCCTTTGTCTGTGGGGGAGGGCAGGACAGCGGAGTGTGAAATGTTTTAGAGCATTTCCTCTGGGTCCAGGTGCTCAGACCTGGGGATGGTGTCCCAGGCTTGTCAAGGTCCCAAGAGAGCTTGGCGTCTTCTGTGGCCAAAAAGGAATAATTCTCAGCATCATATGATTTCAGGGTAGGTGGGCAAATGTCAGAAGGCTTCTGTTTTGGTAAGGAAGTTTGCCCATTGCCTCTGCTAGGCTAAGAGGCAAACCTCTCCCCTTTAAAGGGGTAAAGCAAAGACTCAGAGTTACTTTAGCTCAGAGCATCGTGAAAGGGGAGTACAATGATGGGAGAGGTCAGTCTCTTATTTTTCTATCGATGAGTTACTTGAGTAAGACATTCTTTTGCTTAAGGTTGTACAAAGCCTTAATTTCACACTATTGCAGAATATTTTTCTTTTTTTAAATTTTTTTAATTATTCATTTCAATGAAAATTTACAGAAACTTTGGATTTCCATTCATTCATTGTTGCACTTTTCTCCCTGCACACCCCTCCTCACCCCAGTTCATTCTTCTTTTGAAAAGTAAAAGAAAAATTCTTTCATTGTTTTATAATCCCTCCCCCCAGGTCCACTACACTAATGCAGCCTTCGCTCTGGACTCCTGTCATGACTAAAACACCTAACCACATATCCCTTTTAAACAGTCTTCTCTCTCATCTGTTTCAATGCAGTATACATTATTTATCCCATCTTTCTCAGTCTCCCCCCCAAACCTGATGTCAGTCCTGTTTTACAACAGTGGAACCATGCAGTATTTGTCCTTTGTGACTGAGATATTTCACTCAGTATAATGTCCTCCAGGATCATCCATTTTGAATAATATTGCATGAGTTCGTTGTTTTTCAATGCAGTGTAGTATTCCATTGTGTGAATATATACCACATCTTCTCTATCCATTCGTTTGTTGATGGGTACTTGGGTTGTTTCCAACTCCTGGCTATTGTGAACAAAGCCACAATAAAGATGGGTGTGCATATATCTGCTTGGGTGGCAGTTATGGTATCTTTGGGGTATATTTCCAGTAGTGGAATTGCTGGGTCAAATGGTATCTCTATTTACAACTTTTTGAGAAAGTGACATACCTCCTTCCACAGCGGTTGCACCATTTTACACTCCCACCAACAGTGAATAAGGGTTCCAGTTTCTTCACGACCTCGCCAGCATTTGTTGCTTGCTGCTCTATTAAATTTTGCTATTCTGTCTGGGGTGAGATGATATCTCATAGCTGTTTTGATTTGCATCTCTCTTAGAGCTAGGGATTTGGAACATTTCTTCATGTGCTTGTTGGCCATCTGAATGTCTTCTTTGGTGAAGTGTCTGTTCATATCCTGTGCCCATTTTGCAATTGGATTGTTTACCTTTATCTTGTTGTGATGCTCAAGTATTTTATAAATTCTAGATATAAGTCCCTTATCTGACATGTTATTACCAAATACTTTTTCCCAGTCTGTGGTTTCCCTTTTTACCCTGGTGGAGAAGGTTTTGGATGTGCTTAGGGATTTGATTCTAGAAGGTCCCATTCATCTATTTTACCTTCTCCTGGTTATGGATTTTTCAGGATACTTGGAAGACTGTTTATGTTGTGGATTAGGACTTCTAGAGTTCTTCCAAGCTTTTCTTTAGTGAAGTTTATAGTCCTTGGTTTTAGTCCTAGGTCCTCATCCACTTTGAGTTGGTTTTTGTAGTAGCTATTGTCCTACTAATGAGGTGTCATGGGGAGTTCTAGGGGCTTAGTGTGAAGGAGCTGGGATTTACAGCCTCTGAAAACCCACTGGAGGGCCAGCTCTGAGTGGTTCCCAGACAACACATAAACCACCACCTCCAAGGTGCTACAGCCGCCAGTCATCTGTTATGTTATAGACCGCTGCAACACCGTGGCTTGGCCTAGGTGGACCTTACTCTTCGAAATGATACCCTTGCATTTGAATCTTTGTCCAGGGCTGTAAACCATTTGACTTCTATTAGTATTAGTATTAGTATTATTAATTTGTGTGTGTACACTCAAATCAGATCTGACTGGTACAGCAGAGCATCTGGTGGATTTGAACCATGCACCTCTGGGATTGCAGTGCAGCTTCTTGCCACTAGGCCACCAGAGCTCCCCAACCACTTGACTTCTTAACTGCTGCTTACCCGAGTGTTGACTGTGGATGCGACGAAAATAGAATCCTTGACAGCGTCAACCTTTCCTCCGTCTGTCATGATGCTGTCTGTAGGGCCAGCTGTAAGGATTTTTTCCATTTTCTTGATGTTGTTGAGGTGTCTTGAATCTTCTGCAGTGTTTCAAGTCCTCTTCACTTTCCACAGCACGGCTGTGTCGTCTGCGTAGTGCAGGTTGTTGATGAGTCTGATTCTGACTCTGACGCCACATTCTTCATCCAGCCTCTTGAATGATTTGCTCCGTGTACAGACTGACTAGGAATGGAGCGGGGACACCGCCCTGATGCACAGCCTCCCTGGCTGAAACCCTGCAGTGTCCTCTTGTTCTGTCTGAATGGCTGCTTCCTGCTCCGTCTAAGGATTCACATTAAGTGTCTGCACTTCTCCATCTCCTCCGCGTAACTTGTGATTTATTACTATCCACACGGCTGAGTGCCTTTGCACGGCCATCCAAGAGAGGTGGAGAGCTTTATGCCAGGAATGACTGTGACCAAGCACGAAGCGGCTGTGAGGGAAATGCCCTACAAAGAAAACGGAGTGTTAGAGCAGCTCTGTGGAGACATGAGTTACAGCGCTGCTGGCTGTGAATTCAGTGTCGACAGATTAAATACGGACTGTGAAAACCCATGCGACATCCACAGCCCAACGCCCCCGGAGTGGGGGTAACACCCGCCTGCAGGACCACAAGCCACAGCGAGCCACCGTCCAGGCAGAAGAGCAGCGTGTGTCCCTAAACAAAGCTCCGAAGGTAGGAGGGACAGGAGGACAGACCCAGGGAGCTGGGCCCTGTGAGGAGAGTGTCGTTACACAGAGGAACGTCTGACAAATGTCCTGAAACAAGACAAGGGTGTAAGTCACCGACCTACCGACTGGAAAACTGTTTACTCTGTAAACTTTCACCACAAACACTAAGGTGGCCACCGAGCCACCGGGCTCCTCCTGACCAATCCCGAGGCTGCAGGAACCTGCTGCTGTGGTCCTGGGTCCACCAGCGCTGCGACTTCACAGAACGTGACCCGTGGGAAGGATGAGGACCCACCACTAAGGAGATAGAGTCACGGAACTGCCAGACGCAGTGTCACGACCCAGCCACGTCGACATGTACTTGGTCGGGGGCAGGGGTCACATAAGTCAACCCGCGATGACTAACTGGAAATGGGGGGTTGCGTCCTCCTAGTCCCGGCTGTCCACTTCAAAGGCACAGCCGTGAAAACCACAGCTCCCTGCAGACACGCGTGGGGACTGACACACAGCGGGGTCTGGTCCTGTGTAGAGAACCCAGGTGGCCTGGCAGGCAAGGAGCTGTGCTGCCCACCCAAAGGCATGCGGATCAAATGCCCCAGCTGTTCTTCGAGAAGGCAGCCTCCTCCCGTGCAGTTTACAGCCTCTGGGAACCCACGGCAGGGTCAGCTATGTGTCGGGTCCCCCCCAATGGCACATAACAACAACACTCCAGCATGAGGGAGCTCTGGTGGCCCGGATGGCTGTGGGCTGTGCTGTAAACAGGGGTAGCACTATTCTGATGGTTCAAGTCCACCAGCCCTTCTCGGGAGGAAGGTAGGCCACCTCTCCTGTGAGTTACAGCCTCTGAGCCCCGCTGAGGGTCAGCTCTGAGTCAGTTCCAACATGACCACAATGAGAGGAAGTATTATTCCAACATGGTCTCCTTAGCATAACACAGAAGGAACACTGTTTACATATATAGTCATGTTTGGGGGGCTAGGGTTTTAGGGGACACACTTCAGCCCTCGTGCTCACCTGCAGGGGAGCCAGTCCTGCAGTAAGTCAGCTGCTCCACCCACTCAGTGTCGGTCCTAGGAGAAGCAGAGGCTCCACCAGACCCAAGCAGCATCTCCAGTGACTCCACAGGTGAACTGATCTGCTGTCACTGCCTGGCTCCCCAGGGGACCACCCTGAAGGCCTGGCCTGGCCACCAACTCGGAGGTGTCCCTAGGCCGCCAGGTCCAGCACCAGCCTGGACACTTGCAGGCCTGTCCTTGCCTCCACCTAGGGCTTGGAGCCCCTCCTGCATCCCCTCCCTGGGAGCCTTCAGCTCACGTCTGAAAAGAAATAAAAATCCAAGCCCACTGCCCTCAAGTCGAATGTGCCTCACAGCAAGCCTGTAGGGCAGAGAAGACCTAGCTTAGAATTCACAGAGCTGTGAGCCCACAGACGCCCCCGACACCCCATCTTTCTCCTGTGCAGCAGCTGGTGGATTTGAACTGCTGGCCCTCACTCCACTTTCCCCACCTTGATGTCCTTCTCCAAGGATGGGCCCCTCCTGTCTGTTTCACCCTCTTTCCCTCCAGGCAGGGTGCTCATTGCACTTTCTCTAGAACGGACTTCTGTTCCTGTGGCTCATTTAACAGTCTGTCGTGTGCTCGATACGCTTTGCCAACCTCACCATGAAGAGGCACCAGTCCTTCAGCCTTCTTCATTCATTGTCCAACCTTCAGATGCACGTGAAGCGACTGGGAATACGACGACGTGGGTCGCGGCACTCGAGTCCTTGAAGCGGCGTCGCTGCTTATCGGCAGTTTGGAGAGTCTGGGCGGCACAGCTCCCGACGCAGCGCGCCTTTTCATTTCCTGTCTGTTGCTCCCATAGTGTTGATCCATGTGCGATGGGGAGGCTGCCCCAGGACGGTTTGCCTGTTGGTTCCGGGGTGCGGAGCTTTGTTTTCTGGATGTTGAGGTGTAATCCGTTTTGAAGGCTGTAATCGGTAATGGTCAACGCTTTAAAATAATCCTCTCAAAAACCAGAACCCTGTCCTAGCTTGACAGCAGGGGTCAGCACTGGGATATCCCCTGTGTGACTTTTGTCTCCTGCACTTTGGGCAAGCTGTCAAGAGGCACCAGTGCCTGGAGGACATCACGCATGGGCAAGCAGAGGGTCAGTGACAGAGGGGAGGACCCTCAGAGCGCTGGGCGGACACCGTGACTGTAAGAGCGGCCTGAGCACAGAGGAGGACGGTGCAGGGACAGAGAACGGCGCTTGGGTGGAGGACGGTGTGGGGGGCAGAGGATGGTATGGGGGTGGAGGACAGCACAGGATCAGCAGGGCTCCAGGGTCGACACCACCTTAGAGTCGATTCGACGGCTCCTCACAGCAACACGATTTGTCAAGGGCTGGGAAAGGGCATCGTGGTTGGTAGAGAAGTGGGCCGATGAACAGGGGGAGGACCGTCCACTGCAGCCACACTGGTGAACTCAGACACGCCAAGATCAGAGGCCTCCGGACCAGCCACCGCTGCCTCCTCTCATAACCAAGAGATGGAACAGCTGTCTGCTCCACTGGCATTGCTCGGGAGAGGTCATCCAGCCACCCTCCCCCTGGACCGGTCCCGAGCCACGTCACACAGAATCCTCTGGAATATTTGTAATCAATCTTAATCACAACAGTGTATGATAAGTGTAGTGACCCTCAGCCCGGTGGACGTGACTGCAGCAACGTCCCGAGCGTGTGAGGGATGGTGAACTGGCACAGGACAGGACAGGGTTCAGGTCTGTTGTTCACAGGGTTACTAGGAGTTGGGCTTGACTAGACGGCACCGAACAACAACAACTGCGGTGAATTTAACTATTTCACTGGTTATATGAATGCACATGACGTTACTGTTTTGTAAAAATCTTCCTACACTGAGTTTGAATATTAGGGAGCTCTGGTGTCTAGTGGGAAGGAGTCTTGCCAAACCTGAGGTACATGGTTCAAATCTACCAGGAGCTCCACTGGGGAAGGCTGATGGGCAGTCTCCTCTGGTGTGATTTACAGCCTCTGAAAACCCGCCGGAGGGTCCAGGGCACCTAACAAGAAGTTACATTGCTAGTTCAAGAGAAGCCTTGAAAACCTTCCTTCTCAGATCGCTCCTTCCCTCTGAAAGCTCTGGTGGTGTGGTCCGTAGGAAGCTGCGGTGCTAAGGCCACGGCCTCGCCTCTGCTGGTTTGAATCCACCAGCGGCTCCGCGGGATGGCGGGTAGGGATTTACAGCCTCGGAGAACTCACCGGGGCGTCAGCTGTGAGCTGGTTCTGACTCAGCGGTGATGAGTTATTCTGAAATAGTCATTGACCCAGGTTCACACACCACTGCCACAGCTGGAAGTGAAATTACCAGAGAACGCGACAAGGTCGGTGGTTTTACAAAATAGCTGTAAGCTTGTGGGACATGTGGATGATGAAACCACGTGATTGGAGGAATCACGATAATTGGGGAACAATGACCCTTGTGACAGGAGAGCCTAAGCAGGTCCCCCAAATATTCCAGGAGAGCTCTAGCCGCGTGGGGCGTCAGCGCGGCACATCAGCATGGGGCGTCAGCAAGGGGCATCAGCACGGTACATCAGCATAGGGCGTCAGCGCGGGGCGTCAGCACGGGGAGGCCGGGCTCGGAAAGGGTTCTTGTTACCATAACTCACTGCCGGCCTTTATGTGTAACCCGCTCTGCTGAAACACTGTGCAAAGCTTTCATCATCAGTCCTTTAGTGACACCCTGTCAGCGTCACCCAGCGCGCTCCACACCCCCCACCCCCGCCAGTGACACCCAGCTCTGTGAGGTTCAGGGGCGCCTCCTCAGAAGGCCCTGCCGCCTGAGCTGATCTCCCCAGATTACGTGATGAGGTTTGGGTTCTCAGTAAGAAGGTAAAGCCTCTTAAGGGAAAGGCTGATCTGAGCCCTGGAAGTCACCCCCACCCTAGTGCCAATGAGTGGGCAGTCCTTCAACCAACCCAGAGCGGCAGGCAGCATGGTGGGTGGCCAGGGGATCAAAGTGAGGGAAACAGACCCCTCCCTGCTCCCTTAGATGCTCAGACACCTGCCCAGGGGCAGAAATGGCATCCTCAGTGCAAGCGCCCTGGGGGAGATGGAGGGGTGAAGGAGGGAGGCCTGGGGGAAAGGCAGGCTGTGAAGAGGAGGGGGGGCAGTGACCAAGGGGGAGGAGAGTGACCAGGGACAAGGGTGACCAGGGGGACGAGGGTGACCGGGGGAGGAGGGTGACAACAGAAAGGGGAAGACCAAGAAGAGGAGGCAAAAGCAGAGGGAAGAGGCCCACAGGAGGAGGGAGGCCCCAGGGAGAGGGTGACCAGGGGGAAGAGAGTGGCCAGCAGGAGGATGGTGACCAGAGGAAGGAGGGTGAGCAGGGTGAGGAGGCAGGAGGAGCCTGCTCTACAGCAAAGCTGCACATCCTGCTGAACTGAGCCAGGCAGGTCAGGGAGGACTTCCTGGAGGAGGAGAGGCTGGAGCAGGAGGAGGAGTCTGGCATGAAGTGGATGCGCAGAGTGTCCAGGCCAGGCTGGCATGTTCCTGCTGAGGAGGGCGGCATATGCCTGGCCAGAGGGACACATTTCTGATGTTTGTGTCTTTCCCCTGAAGGTTCTTGAACTCCTGAATTCCCTGAGATGACTCTAGACCAATCACCAGGCTGCTTCCTTCCCCTGTACTAACTGTCCTAGAATCTTACCTTTCTGGCTGGCTGCTGTCAGAGCTCAGGTTCTCAGGCTGCATAACCCCAAGGGTCACATGGGGTCCTCATTAAAATGGCAGATTCCCATGTGTGCTCCAGAGACCAGAGGAGACCCCACTGGGGGTCTGGTCCAGTGGCCACACTGGGGGCCTTGGGCCCTAATGACCACCGCTTTGTGACGAGCCCTCTCTCAGAGCATTTGTGGAGGTATGATGGGGCCGCAGACATGCCACTGCTCCTAGTACCGTCTGTCCACGGCGTTGTGTTTTGTGTGTTTGGCTCTTGGGAACCACATAAGAGCGGAGTAGAACTGCTCCTTAGTTTTCAGGGTTACGACCTTGGTGATTTTGGAAGCAGATCCTGAGCTTTTCTGGAAGCATCTCTGGGTGGCTTCGAATCACCAACATCACGTCATCAAGCGTGAAACTGCTGCATCCCCCAGAGACTGCCCTCTGTCCCTCTCCATGACGTATCACCTTACAGAAACAACAAATACGCGGCCACAGAGCCAGTCCCTGCACCGTGACCTTCCATCTGAGGGTGTTTGAGTCTATAACTTTTTACAGGGGAATGTTGGTGGGTTTGAACTACTGACCTTTCAATCAGCAGCCTAACCCTATGTGGAAATAAAGTTTTCTTTGTTAACTGATGAGGCCATCCCTGCGTGGGTGTCAAATCAACATAACCAGAGCTGAGTAAGAAAAGAGCAGGGTAAACAGGGACAGAAGCCAGATGGGGTGATGCCCATTGTGTCTTGCTGAAGGAATGAGACCAGGGCCTTCTCAGCGCTGCTTGAGAGAGCTCGCCCCCACCTGCGGCTGGTGCCCTGGATCCCCACTTCCAGCTCCTGAACTGGGAGACAATGGATTTCTGTTCCTTAGAGCCACCTACGTGTGACCTTCCTGTTACAATCTTGCTGGGAGACTCAGGCAAAGCCCGGATAGGCGCCGAGAGCCAGGCTGCAGTGGGTGTGCAGGGACAGAGCTCTATCGCTCTGGCAACACTGTTTCCAGAGCTTTTCCTGGTGTGAGAGGCACCTGCAGAGCGCAGTTCTGAGCAAGCATAGTCCCCAAGGCCCACAGCCACGGAAAAACCAGGCTGTCTCATCTGCCCAGCCCAGGAGACAGCAGATAGAAAGACAAATGGAAACAGGAGACCCAGGGAGGAAGCAGGGAAAGTGCGGCAAGCCATTTGCCAATAAAACACAATGTGCACTAAACGTTGAATGGAAGGCCAACTGGCTCTGCAAGCTTTCACACAATCACAAGAAAAGATAGACTGTCATTTATGATTGATTTTCAGAAGAAAAGTCAATGGATCCCAGCCCTGTTTCACTGATCCCCACACACAGGTGTGCACACACAAGCGGCAGGCAGGCTCAGTTCGCCACAGCTTGCTCAGTGGAACAACACCGTCCTCTGTGAAAGCTGCGTTTCACAGCCACGTCTTTCCACCCTCAGCGCCACCGCTCATGTGGGAATCATCACATCAATCACCACAAACCTCATTTCCTTTCATGAGGGAGCCCTGGTGGCCCAGGGGGTAAGGCATTCGGCTGTAATGGATCTGCAGGCGAAGGGCGAGGCTGTCTGCTCTGTACAGATTCGCTGCAGTGGGGACCCTCTGTTCCACCCTGTAGTCATTGTGAGTCACAATCAAGTGGATAGGGGTGAGTTCCCTGGTTATTTGGGGAGTTTTGTTACTTCATGAACAAAGTAACTCTGGTGGCACAGAAATAGTAACAGTGTTACTTCATTAACAAAGTAACTAGTAGCTTAGATACAGTATCTTTATGTGGCTGAAAGGTTGCCAGTTCTACTCCACCAGCTGTTCTGCAGGAGAAAGATGGGCGTTAAGGCCCCGCAGCCAAGAACCCCGCCGTGGCCACTGGGAATCAGAAGAGGCTCAAGGGCAATGGGCTATACATTTGTTCTCAGTTTGGTGGTGCAGTGCGTTATCTGTTGGGCTGCTAACTGAAAGGTTGGTGTTTTGAATCCTCCAGCCACCATGAGGTAAAAAGATGGGGCAGCGGTCTCCTGTGAAGATTCCAGCCATGGCAACCCCATGGGGTGTTCTGCTCTGTCCTGGGAGGCCGCTGTGCGTCACACTGAGTCTATGGTAGCGGGCTTCTCGGTCTTGACCCTGCCCTTGGGCTGTCATGCTTGAACAAGTCTCTCACCCCCTTCACCCTCTCCAGCCTGCAGTCCTGGCTCCGAACGAGCAAAGGCACCACTGCTCTAAGGACCGCCATGGACATTGGCTGGGTGGGCACTCAAGGCCCTGTCCTCCTTCCCTCCTCCCTGGGCCAGGTCACATCTCCTGGGCTTCCCATGGTGAATGTCACCCAGCGGGGCAGAAGGTGCCCTATTCCTGCACAAGGCCCTCAAGGAGCAACCATGATGAGTGGACTCACGTGGGGTGGACACTGTGGGGGGATCCAGACGTGTAAGGACGAGGGTGGTGTCGGGGTGACGTTAACAAAACACCATGAAGTGGAGGGCAATGGCAACAACTGTCCTCTCAGTTCTGGGGGTCAGGAGTTCAGAGTGTGGGCAGGCCCTGCTCCCTCTAGAGGCTCTGGGGAAGACCCCACCTTGTACCTCTCAGTCTTGGTGGCCCAGGGGCTCCTCTGCTTGGGTTTGATCACCCCGATCTCTGCCTGTGCCGTCACATGGTCGTCCTCCCTCTGTGCGTGCCACTCTGTCCCCGTCCTCTTCTCTAAGGACACCGGTCACAGTGAGGTCGGGCTAGGACCCGCCTTGCTCCAGTACGGCCTCATGTTAACCTTCCCACTGACCCGCCTCTGAGACCTTGTGGGTGAGACCACCACAAGGAAGCAAATCCTGTTAACAGCAGCAGCAGCAGCAAGGATCCTTTCGGTTCACAGGGCAGGTGGAAGTCATGAGCACAGTAACCTGTGGTTATCCAGCGGGCTGCAGCTGGTCTGAGTGTGCTCAGGGCTGAGGGCTGGCCACAGGGAGCAGTGGGCTGAGGACAGGCCGGGACAACAGAGCTCGGTGGGATGTTCAGAGAGTCAGCTCAAGAGAGAAGGACTCTCAGGATATGGATTTAGGCAGAGACTGCAAAAGACGGGCGTGAGCAGGGGACACTCTCAACCCAGCTCCTCAATCCAGCTCCGGGAGCTGCCTCCTCACGTGCCTTTCGATTTTCACTCACTAGGGGGCACTTCCTAGCTCCCAGGCCCTTCCCTGCACTTAGAGCTCCCTAAGGACAGGGACGTCCCCTGGCTGGGCCGTTCTTCACCTGAGAGGTGGAGGGTCAGTGAAAGAGAGGAAGCCTCTCAACCAGGTGGACTGACATGGTGACGGCAGCAATGGGCTCAGGTGTATCAGAGATGATGAGGACGGTACAGGACAGGAAGGGTTCAGATCTGCTCTTTGTAGGATTGCTGTGGGTCATACTTGACCCTACAGCACCTAACGAGAGAGAGAGAGAGAGCAGACGGGAGGGAGGCAGGCAGGCAGACTACCTAACCTTGCATTGTTCGTGGTTTTAGTTATCTAGTGCTGTTATGGACTGAAGCTCAACGGCCAATTGGCAGCATCAGTATGGATAGTGAAGAGATTGAGATAGTTAACAGTTTTCGTTTACTTGGCTCCACAATCAACACTCTTGGTAACAGCAGCCAGGAAATCAGGAGACGAATTGCATTGGGAAAGTCGGCTGTGAGGGACCTCTCAAGAGTACTGAAGAGCAATGACATCAGACTGGAGACTAAGGTGCACCTGATCCAGGCTTTCGTCTTCATAATTATGTGCTATGCATCAGAGAGTTGGACAGTGAATAGGGATGATAGAAAGAGAATTGATGCCTTTGAGCTGTGGTGCTGGAAAAGAGTGTTGAATATACCATGGACTGCTAGGAGAACAAACAGGTTTGTCCTGGAGAAGGTGAAGCTGGAAGGCTCTTTGGAATCAAGTATTCTGAAGCTTCATCTGACATATTTTGGGCATGTTGCAAGGAGGGCCTGGTCCTTGGAGAGGGACATTATGTTTGGCAGAGTGGAGGGGCAGCGAAGGAGAGGAAGACCCTCGATGAGATGGATCGATTCTGTGAGTGGAGCAGTGGGAATAAGTGCATTTGAGATGGCTAGGTTGGCACACTATGAGTCGCAAGCGACTCGACGGCACATAACAACAGGTTGGCACAGGATAGAGCAGGGTTTAGAGCTCTTGTACATAGCGTTGCTATGAGTTGCAAATGACTTGATAGCACATAACAACAACAACAACAGTGCTGTTATAACAGAAATATCACAGGTAGATGCTTTCAATAAACAGGAATTGATTTGCTAAAAAAAAGAATCCCAAAAAATGACAATGACACAGTCATTGTGTGAGATTTATTTGCATAGTCCTGCATAAGCACTACATGGGACTTATGTGACCACACATGACTAAATGCTCACCCATCAAAAAACCCTAAACCTGGGACTAGAGAGCATTAGAGTGAACTAACTCAGTCCCACAAGGACAAATATTGTATGAAACCATTATTGTAGAATGAGCATGAGGATCCAAGTGTGGGAGGAGGGGGGAAGCAGAGGGCTGAGGATGTGGGGACGGGGCAGTGATATTAATCATGGGGTTGTAAAATTTGACGGGGGCAGGGGTGAGGGAAGTTGGAAGAACCTGGTCTGGAAAACAATGAGTTCTAATTTTGTAAATAAACTAGTACAATAAAAAACTAAACAAACCCTAAACCCACCATCATCAAGTCAATTCCCTCTCAAAACAACCTTATAACTGCTCCATATGGGATCAAAATGTGTAAATTTTTACAAAAACAAACTTCTCATTCTTTCTTCTACAGACCTGCTGGTAGGTTCAGTCTGTCTCAGTTAGCGTCTAAGTGCTTAACCTCTGTGCCACCAGGACTCCATATGATAACTTGTTCATGTTAGTCATTCACCGCACAGGGCCCAGGTTCGATTCCACCTTATGCCCAGTTACTGCCCATCCGTCAGTGGAGCTTGGTATTGCTGTGATGTTGAATGGCCATCAGTGGAATGTCCAGAGTAAGATGGACAAGAAAGAAATGCCAATAATCTCCTTCCAAACATCAAAGAAGACACTGTGAATGCCTGAGGCCTGAAAGCTTGCAAGCCTTCATCCAAGGTCCAAAAATTGGTCTTCCTTCACCTGAACAGAGGAGGAAGGAGACATGGAGACAGGAGCATATGGAGGATGTGGTCAAGGGCCTCCATCAGACCAGAAGAACTGGATGGTGCCCACCTACCATTACCAAACACTGTGGTCAAAGATCGCATAGAGGAAGCCTAGCCAAAAGGGAGAAAATGCAGAAGAGAATCTCAAATTCTCATGGAATCGAGAATTTCTGGAGTCTTGGAGTCTGGACGAATCCCTGAAACTATGCTTTTTAAATAAAAAATAGCCCCTGATGTTATCTTAAAGTGGAACAGTAGTTTAATGTAATAAACAAAGGACAGCCTTGAGTATTACATCCCTTAAAAGAAGTATCTATAGAGGGAGCTCTGGTGGCCTAGTGGTAAGAAGCTGTCCTGCCCACCAGAGGGACTTGGTTCAAATCTACCATCTCCTCTGGGAGAGAAAGAGGGGTAAATCTCCTCCCGAGTGACTTACAACCTTTGAAAACCCGCTGGAGGTTCAGCCGTGAGTCGGTTACAACTTGACAATATTCAACAATAACAAACAGGGTCAAATTGACAACAATCAGTTAGACAGCTATACAGAGGCAGTGAGTTTATGGTAATGGGAGAAGCCCCTCAGACGAGGACAGTGAGAACCGAGGCCCAGCTTGAGGGGTGTCCCCAGCATCGCTGATTGGACACCCAGACGTTGTTGGGTTGGTGCCTGTTCTACTCTGTTCATTCCCAACAGCAACAATGGCAAAAGTCTGTTTTTAAAAAACCCATATGGACCCCAGTGTTCTGGTCCACAACTAATCATGTGGGTGGGTGGGAGCTGGCAGTGGTCATCCCACTGGACAGCGAGGGACAAGAGTCAGGAGGAAGCCCATGAAACACTCAGGAAACACATCGCTCTCTGGAGGCCGACGCCCTCCTGGTTCGCCTCAGCCATGCCCTGAGCCCGAGAAGGAGGATGTGGTGGGGCCGTGCGTTGGGGGTTAAATGATGACACAAGCAGGGATTCTTTTTTTTAATTATTATTTATTTATTTATTCTTTTTACGTGTGCACCATCAAATTGGATCTGACTGGTACAGGAGGCGACTGTTCCTCCTTCTTCAGCAGAGCATCTGTTGGATTTGAACCGCTCATCTCTGGGATTGCAATGCAGTCTCCTGCCACTAGGCCACCAGAGCTTGCCACAAGCAGGGATTCTAAGTGCACACGTGCTGGAAATGAATTATGACCAGTTGTTGCAAAGGTCGACTCTGTGAAGATTATTCACATTCATTCTGCCATCATTTTGCAGCGTTCTGATAAAAGGAAGGATTGAGAGGAAACTTCTCCAGAGCAGCTGTCTGCAGCCTCAACAGAGACAGAGAGGTTGGCTGAACTCACAGGTGCCCCATGGGAGTTGTGGGCTGGTATCATTGTCACCCTCACATAACTGTTTGGCCCTCCCATGTCGATGTTCGCACACAAGCCGTGTACCAGATGATGGATCAAGACTTTGCAGCACTGAGTATTTCCCGTTTCACAGACGATATAAACAAAGACCAGCCAGGGGTTGTCCACCTACTTCCAATCCACAGGCCTGAAAGAGCCCAGAGTCCCCTCACGGTTCACGAGACTTCTGGAGCTCCAGCCAGCACATCTCCATGGACGGCCAGAAGGAAGAGGAAATGCCAGTCCACACGGTAGCTCATGTCACCGTCGGGAGAGTGAATCAGCGGTAGAGCTGCCCAAGCCCCTGTACTGGATGAGCACGATGCTTATCGGAGGCCCCACAGCCTTAGACACCTGGATCAGTAACCAAAATCCACAATGGTTCCGTATTCACCAAGAACCTGGCAGTCAGAGGCCAGTGGTCAGCAGATCTCTCCGACAGCGGTTGGCAGACAGACTGGAGCAAATCCAACAACATTTGCAAGAGTTGCAACAAGACAAGGAAGAGCTTACGTGACAGCTTTCTTCCCTAGAATAAGACAGTAGACAAAATTGGGAAAGATAAAGTATCCAGGGACCCGTCCTTGGAGAAGGACACCACGCTCAGAAGGGTGGAGGGACAGGGCAGGAGAGGGAGACTCCAGATGACGTGGATTGACACAGTCACTGGGACAATGGGGGTAGGGGTGTCGGAGTCAGTGGGACTGGCTCAGGGTCGGGCAGGCTTCAGAGGTGCTGCACATACAAAAGTTATTATGAGTCGCAGGAGACTCAACGGCTTATAATAACAACAATCTATTAATTTTAGGAAGTATAAAGCTGAGAACTCACTTTTTCTGATTTTAAGGCTTAATATAAAGCCACAGTAATGACAACACTATTGGCATAGCAGGAATGGTCATTTAGACAGATGGATAGAGAACCCAGAAACAGACTCACACGGACACAGTCAACTACCTCATTTTGACAAGATATTAAAGCTGTTCATTGGAGTACTCTTTTCAACAAGTGGGCGTCCAGAGCCAAAAAAAAAAAATAGAATCACAATCTAAATCTCAGATTTTATACAAAAGTTACTCAAGATGAATCATGAATTTTCACGTGAGAAATCAAACATTTAAAAGAATAATTACAGAAAATCTTTGTAATCTAAGGCCAGGAAATTAATTATTTTCACCAAAGAAACATGTTGATATACTAGACTTGTAAAAATTTAAAGCTTTCACTCTAAAATACTCAAGAAGGAGAAAGGACAAGATGGAGAATAATTATGTACAAATTGACGAATCAGAAAAATACTAGCCTGGCCCAACCTCCAAAGGGGGCTGAAAGGCCCTCACAGAAGAGGGGATCTAAATGACAAGTGATCACGTGAAGAGAAGCTGATCTCATGAGACATCGGGAACATGAAAATGACAGCCTATTGGAATGGCTGAAGAAAAAACAATGACAATTGTTATTGAAATGTCAATGCCAAAGGTCATTGAAAATACAGATAAGCTGAATCCCTCAAACATGGCTCTTAGAATTGTAAAATGCTAGACGGAGTTCTGCCACCAGACGGAGTTCTGCTGCCAGACGGGCCAGGAAGAGACCCAGGAAGAGCAATAGTCAGCCATCCACCGCGGAACTCCAGAGGAGCGAAGACTACCCACCACTGTGTGACCCCGGACACACAGGGTGCTGCTGCATAAACAACCAGCAGCGCCCAAGCCCCGCCCCCACCTCTTGGTGGTCGTGTCCAAGCCCTGCGCTCCTTAC
>NW_006399876.1:3352132-3361320 GCF_000299155.1 Elephantulus edwardii | reverse complement strand
CAAAATCCATCAATATGTTGTCTACAAGAGACACACCTGAAAAATGAAGATAAAGACAGGCTAAAAATAAAAGGGTGGGGAAAAATATACCAAGCAAATGGCAACCCAAAAAAAAGCAGGAGTAGCCATATTAATCTCTGATAAAATAAATATCAACGTAAAAACCATCACGGAAGATAAGGAAGGTCACTACATAATGCTGAAAGAATTGTAAAATGCTATGGTCACTCCGGAAAGAGTTTGGAAATTTCTTACAGGATTAAACATGTTGTTGTCATGTGCCATCAAGTTGTCTGAGACTCATGGCGACCCTATGTACAACCGCCCTAAACCCTGTTCTGTCCTTTGCCAATCTTATTGTCTCTGACACACCTACCCCCATTACCCCAGTCACTGAACCAATCCATCTCATCAAGAATCTTCCTCTCTTGAGCTGTCCCTCTACCCTCCCAAGAATGAAGTCCCTCTTCCAGGACTGGTCCCTTCCTGCAACATGTCCAAAGTATGTCAGACGAAGCTTCAGAATCCTTGCCTCCATGAAACAGCCTGGTCTCACCCTCTCTAGGATGAACTTGTTTGTTTTCCTCACACGGTACATTCAATACTCTTCTCCAGCACCACAGCTCAAAGGTGTCACTTCTCCTTCTATCACCCCTAGTCATTGTGCAGTTTTCTGATGCATAGCAAGTAATTGCAGAGACTGTGGCCTGTATCAGGTGCACCTTAGTTTCCAGACTGACATAATTGCTCTTCAGTATTTAGGAGAGATCTCTGACAGCAGACTTTCCCAGTGCAATACATGGTTTAATATCCTGGCTTTTTGTACTAAGAGTGTTGATTTTGGAGCCGAGCAAACTAAAGTTGTTTACGATCGCAATCTCTTCACCATCCACCACAATGCTGCTAGTCGGCCCAGTGTTGAGAGTCTTTGTTTTCTTGATGTTGAGCTTCAATCCACATTGAAGGCAGCAGTCCTTGACCCTCTGCAGCAAGCACTTCAGGTCCTCCTCAGTTTCAGCAAGCAGGGTTGTGTCATCTGTATAATACAGATTGTTGATGAGTTTAGCTCCAATCCTGATGCTACAATTCTCCTCATAGAGTCCAGCCTCCTGGATAATCTGTTCTGCATACAGATTGAAAAGGTATCGAGACAGAATGCATCCCTGGTGGACACCCTTCCCAATTTTGAACCATGCAGTGTTTCCTTGCTCTGTTTTGATGACTGCTTCCTGGTCCAATTAATAGCTTTCACATAAGCACAATCAAGTGTTCTGGGATTCCCATTCTTCTTAGAGTCAGCCACAGTTTGTTGTGATCCACACAGTCAAAAGCCTTTGCATAGTCAATGAAGCACAGATAGACATTCCTCTGATACTCTCTACTTTCAGCCAAGATCCATCTAACATTACTATAATATCCCTAGTACCAAAGCCTCTTCTAAACCCAGCCTGCACATCTGGCAGTTCTCTGTTGATGTGCTGCTCCAGTTGTTTTTGGATAATTTTCAGCAGAATCTTGCTTGCATGTGATATCAATGGTATTGTTTTTTAATGATCACACTCAGTTGGGTCACCTTTCTTTGGAATGGGAACAAATATAGATCTCTTCCAGTCAGTTGGCCATGTAGTTGTCCTCCAGATTTCTTAGCACAACTTGGTGAGCACATCCAGGGCAGAGTCTGTTTGTTGAAACATGTCAATTGTAATTTGGCTCCCTTACATTTATCTCCAAGAAATGTGAATCACACATGAATGTCCGTAACAACTTTATTTGTAATAGCCCCAAATTGGGAAAAGCCCAGATGAGATGTCCTCCACCAAGTGACTGAATGGTTAAACTGTGTTACATCATATCGTGAATAGCAACAACTACTCACAGCTGTCAGACCAGAACCGAGCCCTAGTGGGCCCTGCAGAGGGTTTTCGGAGGCAGGAAGAAGCACAGGGGAGACTGCGCCGCTTTCTCCCAGGGAGCGGCTTGGGGCTGGCTACTCCACAGTGAAAAGGAACAGATTATTGGTACCTGACAGTTGTTAATGAATTGAGTGATTAAACTCAGTCTCAAAAAGATGAGCTCTATAGCTCCATTTATGGAACATTCTTCAAATTATAAAGTTACAGAAATGAAGAACAAAGAGGGCCCAGGACAATACGAGGGTGTCCGTCCTTCATAGTGTTGGGACAGTGCTACATCCTGACAGTGAGTACAAATATGTACCAGTGTCAAAACTGCACAGAACACACACACACACACCCGTATGACACATGGTGAAACGGAATAAAGTCTGTAGTTTAAAAAAAAAAACAAACCACCGAACAACTCCTTGCTGTCAAGTCAGAACCAAGCCTTGGCTGACCCTTCACTGGGTTTCCGAGGATGTAAGTTTTTTGGGAAGAGATTGTCCTTTTCCCCAGTGTCACTGGACTCTAGGAACCCAGCAAAGGCTGTGAACGCACCTTTACCTGAGCTCTAAAACAGGAAAAGGCAGAGCCAGATCAGAAAGCCGAGGACCTTGAGGCTGCACGTTCTCAGACAAAGAGGAGAAAGCAAAGCTATAGAGAACAGGGAAGAGAGGTAACTTGCAAAGGGCAGCCTCGTGAAAAGCAAACACTCCAAGTGGCCTGAGTCACCTTCTGTCCCTGGTGGAGACCATCTGTTCTCTCGTCTCTCAGACGCGTCTCTGCAGAGGTCACCCTCAGAGTCTGGATCACTAGTTAGCTCAGGGACACCTTTGGGGGTTTTTAAAATTTTATTTTATTTTTATTCATTTTAATGAAAGTTTACAGAGAGAGACTTAGGGTTTCCAGTCATTCACTGTTGCACTTTTCTCCCTGCCCATCCCTCCCCCTGATTCACTCTTCTCCTTAAAAAGTAAAAGAAAAACTCTTTCATTGTTATGCAATCCCTCTCCCCAGTCCACTCCACTGTGTAGCCTTCACTCTGGACTCCTGTCATGACAAAACTACCCATTCATAGATCCCTTTTAAACGGTTCTTTCCCTCATCTGTTTCAATGCAGTATACATCATTCATCCCCTCCTTCTCTGTCTTCCCTCAACTCTGATGTCAGTCCCGTTTTACAACAGTGGCACTATGCAATATTTGTCCTTTTGTGACTGAGATATTTCACTCAGCATAATGTCCTCAAGGGTCATCCATTTTGCATATTTCATGAGTTCTTTGTTTTTCAATGGTGCATAGTATTCCATTGTGTGAATATACCACAGCTTCTCTACCCATTTGTTGGTTGATGGACACTTGGGTTGTTTCCAGCTCTTTGCAATTGTGAACAAAGCAGCAATAAACATGGGTGTGCATGTATCTACTTGGGTGGCAGTTCTGGTTTCTTTAGGGTATATTCTCAGTGGTGGAATTGCTGGGTCAAATGGTATTTCTATTTCCAACTTTTTGAGAAAGCTCCATACTGCCTTCCATAGTGGTTGCACCATTTTACACCTCCACCAACAGTGAATAAGGGTTCCAGTTTCTCTGCCAGCATTTGATGTTCGCTGTGTGTTAAATTTTGCTATTCTTACTGGGCTGAGATGATATCTCATAGTTGCTTTGAAGGACACCTTTGTTTTAAGGAGTAGGATGGGGGCGGGGCATTTAAGGAGGAAAATGTGCAACTATGAATAAATGGAAATCCAAGTTCTCTGTAAACTTTCATTGTTGTTGTTGTTATGTGCCATCGAGTCGTTAAAATATCAATTAAATTTTTTTTAAAAAAAGCTAGGTTTAACAAAGAGACTTTGTAGCTTTTGATTTATCTCAGGTAGACAGTGTTGCCTCCTCCATGATGAGATATGGTGGACACACATGACAGATATCTATGACAATAGATATTATACTTATCAATGCCAGATCTATGACACAGGTATCATGCTTACATTGTTGTTATGTGTTGTCAAGTCACCTGTGACTCGTAGCAACCCTATGTACAACAGCCCTAAACCCTGCTCTGTCCTGTGCCAATCTACTGACTCTGACACACCCACCCTCACTGCCAGTCACTGAATCAATCCCTGTCATCGAGGGTCTTCCTCTCTTGCACTGACAGATATCTACGACATAGACATCACACTTATCGATGACAGTTATCTATGACATCGACATCGTCACACTTATCGATGACTGTTATCAATCACATCGACATCATCTCACTTATCGATGACTGTTATCAATGACACTGACATCATCACACTTATTGAGAACAGTTATCTATGACATCGACATCGTCACACTTATCGATGACAGTTATCTATGACATCGACATCGTCACATTTATTGAGGAGAGTTTTCTGACATAGACATCACATTTATTGATGACAGAGATCTATAACATTGTAGGCATCATATTTATATCAATGACAGATATCAATGACTTAGGCAACATCCTGAACAATGACAGATTCTATGACATAGGCTTCACACTTATTGATGACAGGTATCTACAACACAGATATCACACTTATCAGTGATATCTACGACACAGACATCACAGTTATTGATGACAGATATCTACGACACAGACCACACACTTATTGGTGGCAGATCTCTAGGGCATAGACATCCTACTCATCTGTAACAGATCTGAGACGTTAGCCTCATACTTGTCAATGACACGTATCTATGACATGGGCATCATACACATCGGTGGCAGATACGTAGACATCATAGTTATTGATGACAGAGGTGGTAATGAGCATTATAGGAGTTTGTCCCCAGACAGTCCCTCAAGGTTCATGTTTGCAGACAGTTCGTAAAACTAACCTGGAGAAAGGCAAAAAGACATTCATTTCCATTTCCAGGGACAGGAAAGTTCCTGACCACGGGGAGCAGCACTGCAAGGACTTGGTGGGGACCCACCTCCCAGTTTTAAGCTAAGGTGTGGTGGAGGTGAACGCTGTGGGTACCGTTCCACAAACCACCCCACTGTATGGTTATGTTAGGGGTGCATGTTGTCGAGTTGGAACCAACCCATAGCTGACCAACCCTCCAGCGGGTTTTCAGAGACTGGGGACTGCACGGAAGGAGACTGCCCAACCTTCTCCCTCAGAAATAGGGCGGATATGAACCACGTGCCTTAGAGATGGCAGTACAGCTCCTTAGCACTAGGTCGTGAGTGGTCCCTTAGCACCGGCTGAGGAATGCACAGCTTAAGGAGAAACTATCATCAGGCAGACTTTTATCTAGTTCTGCAGGTGTGATAGAAACAAGGAGGGCAAGGGTCTGTGTGTCCCAGATCCATTTACCATGACAAGGAACTAGAAAACTAAGAAGAACTCCCCTAGCTCCAGTTTCTGTGCAGCCTGTGGGCCGTTTGGACCAGGCACCACGGTGATGATGGACCTGGCAGCTGCAGTGAGGAGCGGGGTCTAATGATGGCTGTCAGGGTCAGAGAGAACAAAGGAGATGGAGAAGAGGGCCCGAGGGGAGAGCAGGAATGAGAGGCAGGGTCAGTCACAGCTGCCACAGCTTTGGGGGAACTCCCCCTCCCCAGTCCACAGCCCCATGCCTGGTACCTGAGACCCCCACACTCTACGTAAGTGCACCAACTACCAGGACCAGAGGGACACTGGCAACCAATCACTGTGAGAGTGGGAACCGCCCCATCGCCAGTTACAAACAGCCACTAAATGGGAAAACAGGAACGCCCTGGAACTCTGCCTCAGACCCCTGCTCCTTCTTGCTCCAAGAGGAGGGCTGCTGCCTGACTGCACAGTGCTTGCCTGTTTGCTGTTTTTTCTTTCTTCTTTCTCTAGTAAACCTGATACTAATTGCTTTTGGGGGGGTGTACTTGTTAGTTCTCCCTGAGGTGTTCAGCCCTGGGCATCTGACTAAGAGAGAGTGAGAGACAGAGACACATACACACAGAGAGAGAGACATACACACATAGAGAGTGAGAGAGGCAGAGAGAAAGAGAAAGAGAATGAGACACAGAGAGAGAGAGTGGAAGGCAGACACATACACACACACACACACACACACACACACAGAGTGGGAGGCAAAGGGATAGACAAAGAGTGAGAGAGAGAGTGAGAAACAGACCAAGAGAGAGAATGGGAAGCAGAGAGATAGACAGACAGACAGAGGGAGAGACAGAGAGAGAGAGAGTGAGTGAGAGAAGACCACACCACGCAGCCAAAGGCCTACCTGGGCTCCTAGTCCTACACGCAGCGCTACCTGGGATCTCAAGGGGAGTCAACCCCCACCCCAGCTGCAGCTTCCCTGAGGGGAAAAGAAACAGCACTGACCACTACCCCCTCCAGCCTGGGCTCACAACTCAGTCCATGAAGACATCTCTGCAGTGTCTCCCTGTGGACAGGGCATCTCCCCACTCTACCTCACCTCACCCCATGGCTGCACTGGGTTGGCTGGCCCTGTCCTCAGCCTTGTCCTCCATGGGGGCAGCTTGGGGGCAGCCCGAGAAGGGTGGTGGGGTAGCCCTGGAGGGGCTCTGAGGGCATCCTCCTGGTGAGTGAGGTGTTACAAGCTCACAAAGGTACCTGGCATCCTCCTTGGCACCTGAGTCTGAACGGCATTGACAAAGATGAGTCAACGTTCCTCAGTGTTGGGAAAATGAACACAGCTGTCTGGAAAGACGGGCAGCCGCAGCTCTCCTTAGAAGCAAGGATGACAGGTGCTCTGGTGGCCTATTGACAAGAAGCTGGACTGCAATCCCTAAGGTACGTGGTTCAAATCCACCAGAGGCTCCACTGGAGAAGGAGGGACCAGTCGGATCTGATTCCATGATACACAAGAAGGAAAAGAAAAAAGAACAATAGAAGCAAGAATGGTGAGCCTTTGTCTCCAGAGCAGTGGGCCGCTGTCAGGAAGGGCCAGTCACAGAAGCAGGACGTCACCCTTGGGGAAGCGGGATGTGACAAGAGGAAGACCTTCAACAGGATGGACGAATGCCATGGCCGCAGCAGGCCCAGCAGAGGCCGTGAGGAGAGGCAGGAGCACCAGGATTGTGTGCTGTCGCTACGAGGGGGCTCCAAGTTGGCACTGGCTGGGTGACAACGCCACACGCTGCTCCCAGTCAGCCACCAGGCTGTTCACACATGCGGGAAGCCCTGTCACCCACCCACCTCCTCCCAAGCCCCACTCAGCAGCCCCAGACTTCTTGCCCTTGCTGGAGATGCATTTCGGTGAGGATGAGGATGGAGACTGCCCCCGTTTGAAGATACAGACGAGGCCAGGAGGCCTCTGGAGTTTAGCTGGCCTGGCCATGACCAGACTGGGGCAGCTCCCACCAGCCTGGGGCTCAGAGACCCCCACATCCACTGTCAGTGCCTGCCCCACACGTCGCCCCTCCCTGTCTGTCTCCACGCCCACGTGTCCTCCAACCCCGTGAACAAGGAAGCTAAGACCTGGGCTGGGACCCAGCTGCGTTCTGGCACAATCCAAGGCTCCTTCCATCCTGGGGCAGCCCCCACATCACGCTGCCCCCTCCACAAGCACCAGCGAGCTGGGAGGGCATTTTCCAGAAGAGTCCAAAGTGACCATGCCGCCGCTGCCTGCCTCCAAGTCCAGCGCATTCCACACTTCTCATTGGCCATCTGCCTGTGGCCATCCCCACCTCAATGGTGAGACCCCACTCTGAGTTACTGCAAGGCCCTTGATGGCTGTGACCTGGGTCAATTCATGAATCGAGTGGCCACAGAGGGCCGGCATCACCGAGTGACTGGAAACTTCCCCTGTGCTGGTCCTGCGAGAGCACCAACCTGGGGGACAGGGACTGTCTGCTTCCTCCCTGGGGCCAGGGTCCTCAGAGGCTCAGCCCTAGCAACCAGCCCGATACTAGGCTCCTGGTAGCGTACACAGCTTGGCAAGGTCGCACTTTACCCGGATCACAGGCCGAGCAGACCTCTGCACAAAGGCTGGACAGACTGCCACTGGGACAGCGCTGAGCTCACCGCCATGGCCCTGAACATCCTCTCCGAGCAGCTCTGCATCTGCAGGCCTCACAAGGTGACCACAGAGCAGGCTGGGGCTGGGGCAGCCGGAGGGGTCCAGACTGCAGTACCTACCCAGTCTCCTTGCCAAAGTGTCTCCCTTCAGAAGGAAACTCTCATCTGGTGTGGCAGGTCAGGCGAGGAAAGGCCTGATCACTCACCTGGGGGGACAGTGACGAGGCAGCAGCACCTAGAAGTCCGCTGCCGGCTCAGGGCCTGGACGGAGCCTCACTGGGCAGAACAGTGATCTTGGCTCCTCCATAGCCCCGCCTGGTGGCCATACAGCGTCTCGCAGAGCTCTGGGCTTGGGGCTGATGTGCCCACCTTCCACCAGGAACGAGACAAGTGCCTTAGCGGTGATTGTGAAGCGGAGGCCCAAGCGGACTTCAGGTCCAGGGGCGGTGGTCTCTTTAAAGGGAGCCGACTGCGAGAAGTCTCATTTCGGGTGGCCCAGCCCTGGGATGTCCTCCCTGCACCGCTGAGGCCCGAGGGTGTGGGCCCAGCTCAGACTGCTGGAGACCATCCCTGAGGGGCAGAGGCTGAGGGGCCAAAGACCAGCACACAGCAGGCGGGGGAGGGGCAATGGAGTGTGACTGTACCTGGAGATGGTGGACGGACTGGGAACTCACCTCCGCTTTTGGTAGTGGGCGCGCAGTCAAGACGACCTCACTCCAGTTTATTTGGAGGCTATTTAGAGGAAGAAGTGTGAAACCAGGAGTAGAAACCAGAGAACTGGGGCCTCGAGGGTTTCCTGGAAGTGAGAGAGAGCCTGGGGGACAGGGGGTCGGCTCAGAGTGCTGGGGTTCCTCTTTTTCCGAAGGTTTCTGGGGTGAGGGTTTGTGGTGGGAGAATGTTATTGGCTGCTTGGATGTCCTAGGCTGGCCTAGTGGTAAGAAGCTGCACTGCAATCCCAAAGGCACTGGGTTCAAATCCAGCTGCTCCCAAGGTAACAGCAGGGAAATCTCCCCCCATGCGACTTACTGCCCCTGAAAACACGCTGGTGGGGCAGTGTGATCAGGGCCAACCCCAGAACACATAAAAACAGCCAGGCCCGGGCCAGCGCGGGCAGGGCGCGGGTGCATTGTGACCCAGTGGAGTTGTGTTCCTAAAACCCCCGAGTACGAGCTGCTCGCAGTGCGCCCCCGTCTGCGCCCAGCCTCCTGCGCATTCTCGATTCCGCCAGAGGCGCTGCCCGGGCCCCTCCCGCCGGCCGGGGCGCGCGTGAGCC
>NW_006399876.1:3327512-3351780 GCF_000299155.1 Elephantulus edwardii | reverse complement strand
CGGGGACCCGCGGGGCCCGGGCGGGGCTGGCGTGGGGAGCGGCGCGTCCTGCCAGGACCCCGGTGGGTGGAGTTGGAAGGCGCGGGAACGCCGGGGTGGGTGCCGGGTGGGCGGTTTCTGTTGTGGTTTTGGGGCCAGCTTCCGAGACCGCGGTCAGGGTCCGCAGAGCGGGGCTACCTGGACCGCCGCGCGGTCCCCACCCATCCAGCCTCGACCCTGGGTCCCCCAGCTCCAAGATTTCTTCCGACCACAGCTCACGGAGGGTCCCGTGGCCTCAGGGTCGTAGGGGTGGGGCCCAATGCCAGGAGGGGGCGGGATTGCAGCCCCTCCCCCTGGCTGGACCCAGCCTCCACCCGCCGCCCTCCCACTGCGCTGGGTCCCGCCTGCAGAGTCCCTAGCGGCCAGGTGGGTGCATGGGCCCCTGCCTTTGCTTGGACTAGCCGCCTGGCGTCTGGCAGCAGCTGGTCTCCGCCACCCCGCCCCGTCCCCTAACGCGCTATCTGGTAAATAACTCAGGTGAGCTTCCCTGTCCTCGTCGCCCCGCCCTCAGTCCCTTCAAGGTGCCTTTTACTCGGGAGCCTCTGCGATGGCCCCCACGAGGGGAAGTCCCCAGACAAGGGGACAGATGACCAGACCCTGGGCTTGGAGGGCTTCAGGCTTAGTGATCTGACGCCTGGCGGGGCCCACCCAGCCTGTGAAGCAGGGTCCACTGGCCATGCTGCTACCCCACTTCCTGTGATGCTGGCCCTTGAACTTGACAGTGCTTCGGAAGAGCTGGCTGGTGTGGCAGAGGCAGGCGGGCCCTGCATTGTCTGCCGGCATGTGTGTTACTGTGGCATGTGTGTTACTGTGGCACGAGTGTGACTGTGGCACGAGTGTGACTGTGGCAGGGGCTCAGAGTCCCAGAGCCGGCACTGTGTGTCTGGCTGCCCAGGGTCCCTCCCAGCGTCTCCTGCCAGGCATGTTTGGGAAGCTGATAGCACAGAGGTAGGCACTGGCCCCCAGGGCTGCTGTGCAGACAGCACCCCACCCCTGCTGCTCCTCTGTGGTGGTAGCCCGAGGGGGTCTACAGGAGAGGACTCCCCTGAAATCCAGCTCTCTGAACATCACAGAGCTGACACTAATCTGCAGAGCTGGGCCAGGGGAAGAGTAAGGATTCCATGGCCAGCCAGTGGTTTGAAGTCTGGCCTGTGTCTCTGGCCCCCGTGTCCTGGAGACATGTGCTCTGCCCTGTGGCCCGGCCAGTGCCACACAGTACTGGGTGAGGGCTCAGCCCAGATGCACCGCCCCCCCTCCCCCCCCATCTGGCCAGTGGTTCTCTTACAAGGTGAATGTGCGGTGCCTACAGCTGAGAACGTTCTGCTCACGGTTTTCTGGGGAAGCTCTGGGCTCCTGGGACACAGGGTTATGGGGGTGCAGGTGGCAGGATATGCATGAAGAGAACTGGAGCTGGGATTCCTGCCTCAGGCCCAGGTGGGCAGACGTGCAGGCTGTGTGTGCAGCAGGGCAGGGGCCGTCCTCATGTGCCTCTGGCCGGCACAGCACAAAAGGAATGAGGACAGGAAGGGGGCCTTGTGGTGGGTGGTGGCTTTGTACCAGGCCTCACTGAAGCTGCGGTTTAAGGGAGCAACTGCAGCCGCATGTTGTCACTTGGGGGTGGCACCTGTGAGGTTCAGGATGTAGAGGCCAGTGTCCACACGGTGTGATCTTGACCACGGGTAGAGACTTACCTGAGGGCTCAGGGCATCTTGGGGGGGGGGGGGAGGCCTGCACAGTTGACATTGACATGTGCTGGTGTCTGAACCTCAGGGACTGGCTGGGGCCTGCCACCTTACACGAGGACTTGGGGCAGCAGAGATGAGCCTGAACAATGGCTGCTGGACTTCCTTGTGCAGCGAGGCCAATGGAGGCTGGGCCTCCCAACAGGTGATGCACAGGACAGGACCTGGGCAGCGGGGCGTGCGGGTATGTGTGCTTGGGGTGCCTGTGACCAAGATCACAGCCCATGGCAGCAGGCAGGGGGAGCCTGGGACAGCCAGGAGGGGTTACGGCCATCGGCACAAGCCCTGCTGGGGTCGCTGCCCAGGAGCAGGCCAGCTCCCAGGACCTGTGGCCTTGGCAGTGATGTGGAGGGGGCCTTCCTCTGGGTGGCCGATGCTGCAGCCATCCTGACTGTGAGCTTGGGCTCCCCCCTAAAATCCAGTGCTTTGAGTCGATGCCAATGCCTGGTGCCCCTCCATCTGGCTTCTGAGGCTGTGTATGCCTGCTGACCACCACAGCTTCCTCCCTCAGCAGCGAGAGGGCTTGAACTGCTGACCCTTCATTCAGTTAGTATGCAGCCCAGCACTTAACTTTCTGTCCTGCTAGGGCTGCAACAACACAATCCCCCAGAGCTGCTTCATTGCAGCTGCAGACTTTGGGTTGCAATCCAGCACTTTGCCCTCCCATCCACGGGCTCCAGTCCCCTCAAATCCAGCTTTGTCTCTCGGGAGCAGTGCCCTCACGCTGCCCAGAGGTCCGATCTGCCTGGTGGGAGGCTTCCTTCAGCCCTGCCCCTCGGTACTCCAGCCAGAGGATCCAGCACCACCCGATCTTGTAAAAATACAAACCACTGTCTAAGCAGCTCGCCAGACGCTGGTGACACCCTAGCAGGCGTGGCTCCCTGACCACTCGGCCTGCCCCCACCCCCTCCCCTCATCTCCCCCTCAGTGGACACAGCCCTGGGCCTGCTCCTTCCATTGCCCCTATCACTCCCTCTGCTGAGAATGTCCCTCCAGGCTGGCCTGGGGCCTTCTCACTCAGGTCACCACAGCAATGGGACATGCCTTTCCTAGAGACCTTCTGTGGATTTCCAGAAAGGCCCAGGCCACAGGCCCGCACACTGCCCCTCCCCCCAGTCTTCGCCTGTGCCTGGGGTGATCTCCAGTCCATGGTTGCTCCTGGGCCTGACTTAGTGGGCAGCAGGTAGACCTGAAGCGGCTGCAGTGGACTGTTCACTGACGTGGTCACCATTCGCTGCTGCCCTCTGCCCGTCCAGGACACTGGACAGTGCCCCCCTTAGCAGGTGGTGCATGGGATGCAGGGGTGGAAAGTGTACGGTGGTCTTAATCCTGGGAAGCCAGTGGCTGGAGACCAGCTGTCCCACCCCTCCTCTGGTACCTGGCTCCGCTGGCCTTGGGAAGAAGGAGGGGGCCAGCACGTCCCCTCATTGCCCTGGAGTCATCCTGCCTGGGCTGGCATCTGCCATTCCTAAAAGAGAACCGGACTGTGGAGAGAGGGGTCTTCGCTCAGAGGGACATCTGCTTTTTCATTGGTGGGGGAGAGAGCCCCTCTGAGAAGGGGGTCTTCTGTGTGGAATGGAGTCATCTGAAGGGGTTCAGCTGCTCGCTCAACAGTGCTGGCCCCGTGTTGTGGATTTCTACAAAGCTTAAAGACAGCAGGGGCAGATCTGGTGTTGGGGGTCCTCCCACCCCCATCCCCACCCCTGCCCAGGCCCAGGTGCTGTCCCTCCCCGTGATCTGTGGCCCCTAGGCCACCTCAGGGGACCGGTGCCTCCTGGCAGCCCCTGGCCACTTTCCCAGACCCAGGGCCCAGAGAGCTTGGATGAGACATTCTGCCCGAAGGACAGCAGCCCCTGAGACCTCCCTCCCAGAGAGGTCCAGACCCTGGACGTGGTTTGTGTCTAGGGAGTCACAGCGATGCAATGGCCCGCAGATGGTCAGTGGGGATGCGTGGCCTCAGAGTGAGCTGCGAGGGAGAGGCCAGGGGGCCGGACAAGGAGGATGGCGGCATCCATGCCTTTCTCCTCCCCTGCCGCTTCCCAGGCGCATTCCGCATTCCACGGGGCCCAAGGTCCTCACTGAAGGGGAAAGGGCGTGAGCCTGGGCTCCCGGCACGATTGGGGTACCCGGCTTTTAAGGTGACTACGGTGGCGGGAGAGGCAGTGTGTAACGTAAAGAAGTGGGATCCTTGGCTCCGCCTTCCTTTTACTGCAATGTAAAGACGTGATTTTTGGTGTTTTCCGTGTGGGTTCCCCCCTTCCCGCCCGCCCCCGCCAGTTGCCCTTCTATTGGAGTAAATACGGCGCAGGGGCGCTCCCGGGGCGGGGCTGCGGAGGCCCCTCGTAGGTCCAGCCCCGCCTCCTCACTGCCACGCAGGGAAGCGAGTGGCGGCCAGGGCGCCGGGGAGGCTGGACTCCCGGTTTATAGGAAAGAACTCTGCGCCCCCATGGCGTCACTAGGGTTGGAGTCACCCTGCGTAGTCACACCCGCTCATGGGCACCCCTCGGAACCAGACGAAACAGTATCCTTAGTAATGTTTCCTAGAAATAATAAGTGGTAAATAGAATTGTAAATTGCTTAGGAGTAACATTCTTCGATTGTGTGAGAGCGAACCGCAGAATCGCCTGTGGAACGTTCCCACGTTGAATCACAGCGTTACTGGTTATTGCATTAGCAGCTCAGCGGAAGCCTCCTCTTCTTTAATTATTACATCGTTCCCAAAGAAGTTATTGTTGTAGGTTCACATATACCACTTAGCATAGTATTGTAGCTAAACCTCAGAAAATTTGACAGAACCGGTGTCTGGAAAAATGCAGAGCAGCAAGGAAAACAACATGAAGAACCCTCATGAGCGATACAAAGTATCACTGCAGTTGGGTAACAATGAGAGCTCTGACCTGAGCGCATTCACACACACACACACACCGCTGCTGAGTCAGTTCTGACTGGTGGCGGCCCTGCATCAGTTTCTGAGGCTGTAAATCTTTACAAGAGGATCCTGATAGCTACCCGTGTAGCTCCCTCAGAGTGCCTTGTGGGCTCAACCCCCCGACCCTTTGGTTCATAGTCCCCGGTGTTATGTACTATACCACTAGAGCACCTTAGCAGATCTAAAGAATGGGGCAATGTGAACTTTTTCACATATACTGATACATGTAAGCTGGATTTAGGAACGTTTCTGTTATAAAAATCCTCTGCAGGGATATTTTTATAAGAAATGTGTTTCTGCTGAAACACTACAGGCAATTTTTACAGACATTTTGGGGTCACACCGCCTGCAGTGACATCCTGTATGGTCCACACCCCTAGTGACCCCACTCTCCTTGCAGGATGCCCAGCTGCAGAGGGGACAAGGGGAGATTGCTGGGATGAAGTGGCCTCACGTTGCACGTGCAGGGCTCGAGACAGTGAGAGCTGGACCTAAGTGTCTCCCGGTCAGAGACCACCTGTCTCCTCCTATTACTATGTTGGAGCCGTGTGTGTTTCAGAGTCCTGAAAGCTTGGGAGACTCAAAAGAACATGGTCGCTCTTGCAGGCTGAGAATGTGCTTGGGGTTCATTTCATCAGCTCTCTGTGGGCAGCGAGGCCATAGAAGCCCCAGGGGTCGGGACAACAAACCTTCCCGTTGTCTCTCTGGGTTGTAGGGCTCCACTAAAGTGGGTCCTCCTCATGCCCACCCGTGGAGGGAGCAGGAAGCCCATACCCCCACCCACTGGGAGCCAGGGACTCCTGTGGGTAGGCATGACCATGAACATAGCCCCACCCACCCCTAGGCTTTGCTCCACATCTCTGTAGTGATGGGACACTTGTCTGAGGGCTTCTCAACTGGCCTTGGAGGACAGGGCAGGCTCCTTCTGTCCAACTCTGTCTGCAAATCCCTTCCTGGGTGGGGGACCTAGGACTCCCACCCCCACCCCTCTTAAGGGGCAGAGGGCTCACAGTGTCTGCCATCCCTCTTTGAGAAGGGAGATGGCCAGGGCCCAAGAATGACAGGGTCACTGGGCCACCCTCTCTGGGCCTCAGTTTCCCCTGAGTCCCATCATCCTATCCTACGCCACGCCCCACAGTTTTTAGGGCTACTTCAGGCAATGATAGGAGGAGATGCTTAAAGGAAACACAATTTTCTGGAGATCTCAAATCACTATCCAAGCTGAATCTTCTAGAAGGTTCTGTCTCCAGCCCCAACTTACAAAGTCTGGGTCTGCAGTGGGGCACTGGGGACTCTCACACTCTGTCCTTCCCTGGCCCATCCACACAGATGCCCCAACACACTCCATCGTCTCTGTCCCATCGAGCCGTGTGCCCTGTCGTGTGCACACTGTCTCAGTCATTCCCCTGGGATGGAGCCCCAGCTGCAGGGAGCGCCCGAGTTCTCACACAGCCCCTTGGTCAGGACAAGTGGTGGAGGGGCGTTCTTCCCCCAGGGAAGACTTCGAGGAAGAGCCCTCTTTGAGGGTCCACTGCTTAGAGCAGGGGTCACAAAGTGGGGGGCAGGAAACTTTGAGGGGCACCCCTTCCTGGTAGCTGGTGTCCACTTGGGGCTCTGTGCTGCAGGGAGACCAGAACTTAGTCCAAGGCCCAGATTCTGCCCTGGGCAGTGGAAGCCATGTCCCTAGGGTGGCCTGGGGGGAGGGACACTGGGCCTACTGAGACTAGGAGGTGCAGGGTCTGTCAGAAAACGAAAGTTGGAAGGAAGTCATTCAGGGACTAGGCCTGGGTGTGGGCCCCAGCTGAGCAGGTGTCCATGGGCCCGGCTTGCTGGGCTAGGACAAGAGTGGGCTGGCCAGTGCCCTCTGGTGGCCAGGTAGCTCCTGACCCTTGGCCTCTGTCCTTCCAGCATAGACCTTCACTCTGGAGACCCCACTCAGAGACTCCTGACTCAGCTTCCCTGAAAACCTTGCAGTTGAACTGCTTCACCTTCCCAGGAGGGCCAGCTGCCCATGGCCTGGCTGGCCGCTGCCCTCGCCCCTGCCCTCCTGGGTCACATGGTCACTCTGACTTGAATGGGCTGATAGGAAAGAGGTCGATTGGCTTGAGTGGCCCCCACACTTGCCTGTGGCTAGCCTGTATCGTGGCTTCAGCCACCATCTCTCCTGGGGTCCAGCCACTTGTACCCCTGTGTCTGTGTGTGTAGTCCCCCCAATGTCCACCTGACCAGAGCAGCACCCACAGGTGTGCCATCCACACCACCAGGTGCTGGTGGTCCCTCTGGCACCTTCGCTGGGTCCTGCCACCTGCAGGTGCTGGCCTCATCCTTCAGATTCCCCATGTGTCACTTGAATTACTCAGGCTGCCCCCACCTCGCTGGTCTCCACTCCTTGGGACCTGCATCTGCAAGCACTTACATGGGTGGGCTCCCCCCACATTGCCCTCTGGCTGAGGGCTCCCCCTGCATCCCCCTCTGGCCAGTGAGCTGTCAGTCTGGCAGTTTGACTTTCATCTTGTTTCCCCGAAGCCAGGAATCTCTGGCTGATGAGCTTGTCCACCCAGATACTCTGGTCTGCAGACAGCAGGTCTATAACATGTTCGTGGCCTGAGGGCACTGTGGAATGACTAACCACTGGACGCTGGGTGTGCCAGCTGGACGCCGAGGGGTGTGGTGGAGGGAATGGGGCTCAACCAGCACTGCACCAGATGGAGTCCAGGCTCCGGCACTCTGCCCTGGCGAGTCCCTTGAGTTCCAGGCCTCAGTCTTCCACATATGCTAAAGGGGTACAGCCAGGATGTGGTGATAGGCTGTGTAAGGAACACAGAGCTGGCAAAGGGCTGTGCAGGACGTCCCATGGGGGGGGGGCAGGGGGATAGCTTCAACTCTGCCTCCTGGGAAGGACCCACAGCCCATCTCCTGATTGCTAATGAAAACTAAGAAAGTTCTTGAGCTGTGGTGGTGTAGAGGGTCGAGGTTCACATCCACCCGCGGCCCCATGGGAGAGAGATGGCAGCTTCTTCCTGCTCAGATCTGCAGCCTTGGGGAGCTGCGGGGGGTTGGTGGCAGATCTGACCCAGGAGCCACGTAGGGCACAGAAGCTCATGCTTGCTGGAGCGTGACCAGCCCTCCCGGGCAGCCTGCTCAGCTCTTGGTGTTTGCTTTAGGTTTATTTTAAGACTCCGGCCCTTCCAGGCTGTGCTGGCGAGGGCCCCTCCCTGAGCCACCATCCGTCCTGCCCCTAGGGGCCCGCCCAGGTCCCCACACGGCTGTGGCCCAACGCTCTTGCTGTATATGGATGAGCCACTAACAGCGCCCACTGGACTGCAGAGTTCCACGACAGGCAACGTTTGCTCACATCCTTGTCATTTCCGGTGACTTTAGTCACAGTGAGGGCAAGTGGTGGCTCAGTGTGAATGTGCTTGCCCTCTGTGCTGGGGACGAGGGTTCAAGTCCCAGGCAGTGTGCCTCATGGCTGCCCCCCTGCTGATCTGTGAGTGGATGCTTGTGTGTAGCTAGGAGGCTAAACAGGTTTGGGAGGGGGCTTCCACACTAAGAGTAGGAAGGAAGACCTGGAACTCTCTGAAAATCAGCTGGCAGGAATGCTAGGGGTGACGGTGGTCGTGGCCTGTGGTGAGGGTGGCACAGCGCTGTGTGCGTTTTGTTCTGTGTGCGCCTGTCACGGTGAGTCCAGGGCCTGACCAGGGGTAGCTCACCGTAAGGCTGACGGAGAGAAAGTTCTTGGGCACCAGCCCTTTGACAACTTCTTTTCCTGTGTGCTGTTACACATAACGGCTGCTCCATAAATCAGGACCTGGACTGCTACCGCCACGGGCGTTCGGACTGCTTCCACTTTGTCCCTCAGGGCTCTTTGTGCCTGTTCCCAGGCCTGTTAGGGAGTCCAGGTGGGCTGGGCAGAGGGGATTTCTGCCGGAGTAGGCTTCTGGGTGTGAAATGGGTAGTCCCTCCCATGAGATTGACTGCCTGGGAATCCCCACAGGGTCGCCTGTGAGTCGATTCTAACTCCATGCAGTGAGGCAGAGGGGGTTCTGGGGAAGAAGTTGTGCTCATAGTAAGTGAAAAGCACTTCCTGTTAACAGCAAGGTGGCTGGTTCAAATCCACCAAAAAGATGGGTTTCTCCATTTACTTTTTTAGATTTGAGGTAGTGTTTACAAATCACAAGGGTTTTCATTCACTCATTCATACACACTATAGAATCTGTGCTGCAATCCTGAAGGCCCACAGTTTGAGTCCCCCAGCTGCCCTGTGGGAGGATGAACAGTCTCCCCTGTGATTCTGGCCTCTGAAAGCCCACTGACGGGTCAGCTGTGGGTGGCTTCCAACCAGTGGGCACCACCACCAACATTTCATGAATGCAATTTGCTACAGTGTCTCAACAGACCCTTAGGTGTATTGCAAGATGGACTGGGGAGGGGCAAAGAAAGGGAGAAGGAGAAAAATGTGCAACAATGAGTGAATGAATAAAAGAAAAATAATAAAGACGTGAGGATTTAAAAACTACAACAGCAGCAGCAAACCAGCACCCCCTTTGTGGATATTCTCACCCGTTTTATAGCTTTGGAAACCCAAGAGAAGGGCCCAGGGGTCAGAATTGACTCAGTGGCAGTGGGTTTGCTGGTTAATTTTTTTGGAAGCAGTCACCGGGCCTTTCTTTCACCTGCTGCACTCATCTGCAGGTTATTTGTCTGTGGAAAGCAGTTACCACCCCAGAGGGGCCTAGTGCAGTCAAACCTCTGAAAGCCGGAACCTGTGTAAGGCAGAAATCTGAGCTGGGAAACTGCATACTTCCCACTGGAACAAGGAGAGAAGAGAGTAGAGAAGTGAGAGATCTGGGGAAGGAAGGGGCCATGCCCAACTCCAGCTTCACGGTCTTTGCTGTAGGTCATCCCTGAATGTAACCAAATTCTGTTCATACGTCTATGCTGGGAGTTGGTTCAGACAGATGAATTTTTTTAAAAAACAATGGTTTTCACTATGACTGCCTTTCATTCACGGTACCGTCACAAATCCAGTCTCCTACATCTAAGGATGACATCAGCAGTTTACGAGCTGCAGCAGTGTGTACACTTCTTGTAACTGACAGGAAGGTATATTCCCACCAAAAAGCCCCCAGCAAACCCAGAGGTCCTCGCGCTGTTCATCGTAACGGAAGGAAGGTCCAGGACTGATCTTCTGTAACTCAGAGGTGACTGGGGCTAGGGCCGACCCGACACTGAAGGAGGAGCCTCGTGATTATACATTGGGCTGTTTACTGAAAGGTTGGTTGGCTTTTCAAATCCACCAGCTGATCAGGGGAGAAAGATGAACATTCTCTTCCCATGAATACTTACGGCCTCAGACACCAGCTGGAGGTTCAGCATGGCCCTGAAGCCCATGGGTTTCCTGTGCTGATGGGGTCGCATGAATGCAACAAAGAAATCACTCCCAGACAGGCAGGCTCACACCCACTTTTGGGGCCTGGATTCCAGCACATACTTGGAGGTGTTCTCTTCCCGAGGGGTGCTTGGTGCCAGCTTGCCCACCTGGGACCTTGTGGGGGACACGGAGTGGCCACCTACCCACTACCTCCGCACTGGCAAGCAGCTCCCAGTTCCCACACTGAGGCTGTAGACCTCAGCCAGGCCTCACGTGGCGCCAGCAGTGGGCTTCGGTGAGGGTGAGGACCAGTGGGGTTTTGTCTGTTGTGCTGGGGTCACTGGGGGCTGGAGCCTACTGAACAGAGTGGGCAGTGAGGACCAGTGTCCATGGGAGGAAAGTTTTTATTTTGTTGGAGCCTTTCAGATGCAGCAACACATGAAAATGGCTTCAGACTCCACCTGCTTAAATTGTAATCCTCCAGCTCTGCAAATTCAGATCCCTGGGCTGTGGGGTCTGCAGAGGTCGCACAGGCCAGCCGAGTTCAGCAAGCAGACAGCTGTTCTGCGGGTACGACCCCTGCCTCCAAGCACCCCTGCAGGGCCACAGGCAGTCTGCTCACCGATCGTCCGTGTGTGTGTGTGTGTGTGTGTGTGTGTGTGACTCACAAGCACTGTGTGTCCACACTCGGTGGCGTTCCACCACCACGCCACCCCTCACCTTCCCCTCTGCTCCTGCCCCTCCTCAGGTCGGCAGCGTTCTGAATGCCGTCTGGGGTTCCCCTCTGGTTCCAGTCAGCAAACACCCCTATGGTGGCCCTTCCAGCAGGGTGGGCAGAGGAGACCGTGGCTCCAGATGGGAGTTTATCAAACAGCTTTCTTCAGACAAGCGTGATGATACTGGTGTGGGTGGCAGTGTGCCCCCAATAGGCATGGGGGTCCTCACCCCAGCCCATGCACCCCGCCTGTCGTTAGTTTTTGCTGACATATCACACGAAGTGAGTGAATTCAAATTCCGTGGGAGAAGAAGACACTGTGCAGGTCTGGGGATGGCAGCCTTTAAACGACAAAACAGGTTGGGAGACCAGGGTGGTCCTCCCAGCGTCCTGCCTCCAGCAGGGCTTGTTGGCCGCCAGAACCCAAGGAAAGGAAGGTGGACTTCTGAGGAGCGTGTCACTCCCACAGCCTTCTGGGAACAGCTCGGGGACGGGGTGGGGACCCTGGTGACCTGCCGCGGGGCCTGGCCATGTGGGTCTCACCGGACAAGCACTGCCAGACCCAGGTGCAGAGCAGATGGGAAAGGACGTCCGAGCTGCTGGGTAGACATCCAGCAAGCATGGCCACGTGGAGCCCCAGGTCCCGGCTCAAGGCCTGGCCGGAGCTCCCTGTCCACCTGACCACAGCTGGGCCCTGTGGTCAGCCGTTAGTCACAGGTTAACAAGCGCCTCTGGGAGCACACGGGCAGCCCTGTCCCCCACTGCACTCCTTATTTTTAAACTGTGTCTGCTTGTCGGTTTATTTTTAATCTCCACTGTGCACAGAACATACAGTTTACCCCTGGCGTGGCCCCGTTCTCCCCAGGCGGCCGTTCGTCACTCCCCGCCAGCCAAAGCCAGATGCTGTCCTCATGGGTCAGCCGAATACCTGGTCAGCAGCCCACCTGAGCAGTGACCCCTGGGAGCTCAAGGCCCTAGGAACCCACTACTTGTGCGGGAGACGGCATCCCCAGTTCTGGTGAATGGTTTGTTTCTGTCCTCTGTGGCCCCAAGCTCTTTTTCTAAAAGCAGCTTGTTGAAGGAGTTCTCAGTTTTCATTTCCTCTACAAAACCAGAAACACTTTGTTTTCTGTTTGAAATCAGTGAGTCGACTATGAACCAAAAGGTTGGTGGTTCAAGCCCACGCTCAGGGCATCAGCTTCTGTGAAGCCTGCAGCAAGGACAGGCCCGTACAGCAGCCCCACTGGGTGGCTGGGGGTTGGCGTGGGGCGTGAAGAAACGGGTGATCCTGGTTCAGGCTTCACTGCAGGATCACTCACAAAGCCGAGAGGTGGACACAGCCCAGTGCCCTTCAACAGAGGAGCGGACGAGCATGGTGGCCCATCGTGCAGTGGTGTGTGCTCAGCCACCGGGGAATGAGTCCTGCCGGGTGCCCAACGTGAAGGACCTCGGACGCATCACGGCACATGAACAGAGGGAGCACGTCCACGCTGAGGGGACAGGGGCAGACTCGGGGAGGGGATTGAGGGGAAGCATCTAGAAATGGGGTGGACGTGTGAACTGGGTGTGTGGGAACAGTGGGTCCAGCAAGTGTTTGCTTGGCTTTACTCTCGTCGCCATAGAATGAGGAAAACCACTGCTTGTTTCTTTCGCTCTGTTGTCCAGGAGACCAGTCGAGTAAGATGTTAGGAATGTCCAGCGAGGCTCCACGGTCAGCCCTCCAGGCCGCCTCTCCTGTCACCTTTCTTGGCTTCCCACGGCCCCGGGGGCCTGGTCTTCCCTCCCTCTGCCGCAATCTCCCTCCAAGACCACCAGGGATAGACACACGGGTTAGTTATACTAATACATCAAGAACTTTGATTCTTTAACGCCCAAGCCCAGTGCCCTCTCTGACGTCGGCTCTGCTGCTGGGAGCTTGTGAGGCAGAAGGGTGGGGAGAACTGGCCCCTCGGGGCTGTGCTGTCCGTCTTTTCAGAAGCTGACTAACCCACGTTCCTCCCAGAGTGACGGCTGTGGGCAGACAGCTGGCTCTGCAGCTACCAGCCTGCTGTTTACTCCATGTGTCACCCAAGAGTGGAATTGTGTTTGTTTCCACTTTTTCTTGTGGTTTGAGTGCGCATTGACAGAGCGAGCTGGTTTTTCATCAGCAGTTCATGACTTTGTTTTGTGTGATGAGTGCCAGTTCCAGGGTAGAACAGCAACCTTCCCACTCCTCCCTATATGTCTGGTTTCCGTTTTACCTTCTTTCCTACTGTTTCCTTCTTCTTGAGCTCTGATGGTAGTCCATACGAAGGTTCACTGTCGACCCAAAAGTGGTACCTCACGGCAGTTTGAATCCCTCAGCAATTTCCCAGGAGAACGATGGCCGTTCTCCCCTCATGGGATCCCAGTCTCCTGCAAACCCACTGGACAGTCAGCTATGAGTCGGTTCTGATCAGTGGCAATGAGAGAGAGTCTTGCCTCCTAAGCTCTGTGCCTGGGCGGTTGTTGCCCTTTTAATGTCTTGTGGATGATTGTTCTTTACTTTGATTTCTAAAATTTTATCAAGTCTTGGTAAGCAGTTTTGTAAAATAAAATTCATTGTTTAGAAATTCTCAATGTTAATGGTTAGGATCGTGTTTCACTTTTAAAATGTCATACACTCTTAGAGTCATTTTGGGAAACCCAAGCTGTCCTAGCGTCCGCGGCCTGTGAATGCCGATGTTAGTAACCAGAGGCGTGTTTCGCTCACGCTTGGTGCACTAACACGTGTTGGTTAGGGCCACGTGTTTACTAACAGTCACCGACTTCTGTCAGCGTCCACTAGCCTGGCCTGGGTGTCACAGGCCTCACCCTGGCGTAATGGCCGCAGCTCGGGACGGGCCAGCAGGTGGCCGGCTATGTGATCCTCACGTGCGGCCGGGGAACCTGACCTGCTCCTGCTTCCCTGACACAGCGCTGCTGCCCTGGGCTAACATTCTCCTCTCGAAACCGTTTACGCGGCTTCAAGAGCAGAGGGAGGGAGCGTCAGTGACCTCAGCGGCCATCCCGTCCAGTTCCTTCTGGGGTTTGCCAGCTTTGCAGTAGCCACACGTGACCGATCTTGCTTTAAACGGTGTGTGTCTGTAATCAGCTCACTTACTTTTAGGGCTTTTAATTTATTTTTTTAAATTTTGCTTTATTATTTATTTTATGTGTTCCGTCAAATCAGATCTGACTGGTACAGGAGGAACTTTTCCCTCCTTCTCCAGCAGAGCATCTGGTGGATTTGAACCGCGCACCTCTGGGATTACAGTGCAGCTTATTGCCACTAGGCCACCAGAGCTCACCTATGTTTATTTTTTTAAAAAAGAAATTGTAAATAGTGCTGTGATTAGAAAGTGGGCCTACCCTGCAACTGATAATACCGTTACGGACAACAAGCCAAGCAGACCCTCTGGCATCAAGGCCCTGCCAGCCCACAGCGAGCCTCCGTCCGAGTCTTCTCCGCTGACTTCCAGGCATGTGGTCTGGGCCGGGCACACGTTAGTCTTTACGCTGAGGCAGTGACCACCACAGTGGCTGTGAGTGTGGCAGATGGTGTAGGAGGCGCAGGGCAGGACTTATGAGCCCTGCTTCACACCACAGCACATAACAAGGACCACGTCCCCTAATCTGGGAGGAGAGTCCCCATCAGCCCCGGGCAGCTTCCCGTGAGGCCAAGGTCAGACTGGCCACCACCCTCCTCTCCCCTTCCCCGTTCTGACCCGACCTGCCCGCTGCACTCTGTGCTGCTCGCCTGGCTTCACCGATTCTTTATAATGAACACACCACACTCAGGGGCCGTACAGGCCTTGGGGCTGACCGAGGAGGTGTGTTGTGATGTACGGTCAAGCCAGCCGTGACTCATCGCGGCGGGGATCTGAACCGCCCCGGCCTGCGCCAACCTCACCCGCTCTGACACGCGTGAGCCCACGGTCACAGTCGCCCTGCCAGTCCATCTTCTCGTGGGTCCTCCTCTTTTTCGCTGACTCCCCACCTTTCTGGCGTAATGTCCTTCCCCAGGGACTGGCCCCTCTTAGCAACATGTCTGTGAGGTGGAGCTTCGCCATCGCTGATGACCAGGAGGCTGGAGAGGACGGGACAAGGAGGTGACTTCTCTGCTGCATCTGGGCAGCATTGACACCACCAGGCGTCACCGGGGGTCCTGCCCACGTTTCGGGAAGCACAGGGGACAGATGCATTGAGATGTGGCTCCTCTGACATACAAGGGGCGACGGCTATCCCCCTGTCCAGCAGCGGGCAGAGCTGCAAGGCTGGGACACAGCACAAGGGGACAGCACTGGGGGCCTGTCTCAGTGTTGCCGTGTCTCCTGAGGCCGCTCCTGTGGGCAGATTGGCCTCTGCCACTCACAGGCCCTTCTTGACCAGGTCACTTGTTTCCTGCCAGGACTTGGGTGGTGGCTAGCAAGTGAGGTCCAGGGAGGTGGGGTGGATGTCTGAGCCACCAGCTGTGCCTCTTGGGGCAGGGACCAGTCAAAGTGGCATCTGAACAGCAGGCAGGTCAGCGTGTCCAGCCTTCCTAGTCCTCACACCCACAGACGGGCACTTGGGACCCTCAGCCCACCCTGGAGGGCAGTGCAGAGAGAGGCCACTCCCTTCTTCTCAAGTTCCTCCCACCCCCAGTGAGGGCCAGCTGAGAGCTCACTGGGACAGCAGAGAGACAGGTCATGAGTGGACATCACCATCTGGTGAGAGGGGTAGGGGGATGGGAAGCGGGGGACCAGACATGCAGCCTGAAACAACATGAGCACATGGGCGTGGCCACATCAGCTACCAGCAGCCCATTTTACAGATGGGGACACTGAGGCCATTATGGCAGGAAGGAGGCTACTGGGGCCCAGCTGGTTGGTGTTGGTCTAAGAATGAGCACAATGAGGACTAGGGAGGTGGAGGAAGAGCACCTCACCAGGGAGAGGTGTGTCCAGCCGCGAACAAGCATTTGGCCAGCTGGTCAGCAGGGCACAGGACTTGGGTTGCTGAGCTGTGTATCAGACCAGCAATGCGGCTGTGTCATGGGGTTCCCATGGCCTTCGGACATGTCCAGCCAGCCTGGATACGCTGGAGATGTCTCACAGGACCTCTGGCACCCTGCACCCTCCCTTGGGGACAAGGCTCTAGGCCTCCACTCACACAGGTTGGTCTTCCTGATGACTATTCATATGTTGTTGTTGATGTTGTTATGTGCCATTGAGTCATTTGTGACTCATAGCGACCCTATGTACAATAGCCCTAAACTCTGTCCTATCCTGTGCCAATCGCACTGTCTCTGACATGCCTATCCCCATTACCCCAGTCACTGAAACAATCCATCTCATCGAGGGTCTTCCTCTCCTGGGCTGTCCCTTCACCTTCCCAAGCATGACATCCTCTCCAAAGGACTGGTCCCTCCTTGCAACATGTCCAAACTATGTTAGATGGAGCCTCAGAATCCCTGCCTCCAAGGAGCAGCCTGGTCTTACCCTCTCTAGGATGAACCTGTTTGTTCTCTTAGCAGGACATGGTATATTTAGTACTCTTCTCCAGCACCCTAGCTTAAAGGCATCAACTCTCCTTCTATCATCCCTAGTCATTGTCCAGCTCTCTGATGCATAGCAAGTAATTGCAAAGACCATGGCCTATATCAGGAGCACCTTAGTCTCAAGACTGATATCGTTGCTCCTCAGTACCTTGGAGAGGTCTCTGACAACCGAGTTTCCCAATGCAATTTGCCTTTTAATTTCCTTGTTGCTGGTACTAATTGTGTTGATTGTGGAGCCAAGCAAACTGAAGCTGTCAACAATCTCAATCTCTTCATCATTCATCATGATTCTGCCAATCAGCCCAGTGGAATCTTTGTTTTCTTGATGGTGAGCTTCAATCCACATTGAACACTGCAGTCTTTGACCCTCTGCAGCACATAAGAAAGTGGAAGTCTCATTACCCTCACTAGGGGGTGTTGTCCTACGAGGTTCTGGGTGGTCTCATAGACAAACTGATTTTATCTCTCAGCCTCAGCCCACCTTCTTATTGCAGGCGGCACAGCTGGGCCCACAGGGAGCCCCCTGTAGCTGCAGCCACACTCTCACCCCACCTTTTTATTTTTAAGACCCTGTTGGGGGTGGGGATGTGCCCTCTAGTATTCCCTGCCCTATGTCTGTCAGTCTTTCCTCTTGTGGTGACTCATATGTGATGGTGATGCTGGTGGCTGTGCCACTGGCATGTCGAACACCCGCAGGGTCTCCTGGGGAGGACAGATTTCAGTGACGCTTCCAGACCTGAGACAGACCAGGAAGAAGGGCCTGGCAGTCCACTTCTGAGAAGTTGTCAATGAGAGCCCTGTGGGTGGCAGCGGAGCAGTGTCCAGCCTCAAGCTGGGGCAAGCCTGACCTGTGGAGAGCCCACAGCGGGCTGGTGGGCACAGCAGGGCCCCGGGACACTGTTCATGTGAGGATAGCATGGGCGCAGGCAGCATGTTCTCCAATGAGTAGGGCCCTGAGAAAGAGCCCACTCGGACAGCTCACAGCTACCCCTCTGTGTGGCTGGTGACCGGGAATGAGAGAGCAGCACTGCCCCAGGTGACTGAGGCGTCTGCAGAGCTGTGCAGTAGTGGGAGAACCCCTAGTCCTGAGTCCCCGGCTGGAGCCCTGTGAGCACAGGAGGCCCGGCTGTGCATCCTGTCCACTGAGGTGACAGCAAGTGGCAGGAGTCTGTCCCGTGCTCTAGGGGAGATGGGAGCTGATGTCACTGTGCCAGCCCCGCTCTTACCTCGCAGAGGCGTGGACACATGTCTGTGGTCCCACCGAGGTCCAGATCTCAGTGGATAGATCTGGGGGTGTTCTGGAGCCCGGCCTGCTGGGTAGACTAGAAAAACTTCCAGACTCAACTGTTCATCTGTGTGGGCGCCAGGCGGGCTGCAGTGTCTCAGTAGACAGGCTGCCCTCCTGAAAGTCTGGACATCAGGACCCAGCTCTATAAACAGATGTGAACCCCCTGTCCACCACTACCACCTGGGGACATAGCCCCCAGCCAGGAGTCACTGTGTAGCCTCGGGGCAGCCTTGTGGTCACTCTGCACTGACCTCATTTCCAGCTGTCACCTCTGCTCACATGACCAGGTGCCAGAACAGACCAGGGACCTGTCAACCCATCCCATGACTGCTGTCAGGACAGGCCAGAGTCAAGCTGTGACTAGGGACGCTCTACCCCAGCCCTGGTGGCCATGGTGAGTGTGCCCAGGGACCTCTGGATGTGTGGTCTAGTGGCATAGGGGCTGGGGTCCCCGAGAGCCAGGGGACAGTGGCAGCTGATAACTGGCTCTGAGCCTCACTGTCCTCTTGGGAGTGAAGTGGATACCCTTTGGTCCCCTTTCTTGAGTTTGCAAGCCAAGGCCAGGGTCAGAGCCACGGCTCACTTTGGGCAGCCACAGGAGATGTGGCGAGATGTCCAGAAGTCGGGGGGCTCCCGGACTGTCTAGGAAGAGACCGTTGGCCAGTTATGGGGGTCTTGAGAACAAGGGAAGCTGCAGCCTGGGGGTGACCTCTGTGCTTGCAAGTGCAGGCACTGGCCAGGTCATGGTGTCAGCTGCCCACCCCCGACAGTGCGTGCCGTCAAGTCTGACCCGCCCGCCTCCCGCTTCGTGACACACTAGAGCCCACTGCTGCAGTCACTGGCAGTCCGCCTGGTGGAGGGCCTTCCCCTCTGCCGTTCCTCCACCTTGCCAAGCACGATGTCCCTCTCCAGGGAGTATCCTCTCCTGGCGACACGCCCGAAGTATGTGAGACGAAGTTCAACATCTTTGCCTCCAAGGAGTGCTCTGGCTGTGCCCACACACACACACACTTTTAGGAGGTGTGTTTTGAGAATCTGTGTGTGTGGTAAAACGCTTGTATGACTCAGGGGCACTGGTCACTCAGCATGTTTGACAGTCACCACCAGGTTTGACTTTCTTTTTTAGACATTTGTGTTATTTATTTCACTGCACATTCAGATCTGAAATCACTGCTCCATTTACTAACATTTGATGTATTTTTTGCATATTGATCATGGAAAATGTCCTGGTTGCGCTACCAGGAAATAGGAAAAACTTTTAAATGTGCTGTCCTTTACCTCCCTGCACCTATTTTAAACTTGGGCCTGGAGGAGTAAAAAGTTCTGAAGAAAAGGTCCTCTCCCTTTATTTTTTTTTTTCCTTTCTTTTGTTCCAACTGTGACCTCAAGACAAAAGAGCCGTGCTGTCAATTTGAAGGTACAAATGAGGGGATAAATAATGAACACTGCGTTGAAATAGATGAGGGAAGGAACTGTCTACAAGAAATGTATGACCAGGTTTGGTTTTCAAAGTTCCATCTCCGTGAAGCAGCCTCCCCAGCAGCACCTCCCACTCCCCTGCCTCAATTCCCAGTAAGCATGAATGGACTTCAGTCCAACATCTGCCTGTCTAGGAAGCCTGGTGGTTCAGTAGTTAAAGAACTCAGCTGCAAACCAAAAGGTTGGCAGTTCAAACCCCCTGCCGCACTGACATAGCAAGCCGCTTCTATGAAGACGTGACTGGGAAGCACGTTGGCCAGCTATGATCTGCCTGGAGGCTCACTGAGGAGCATTGGCACTGGGGTTGGATTTGTTGTTGAGATTCGGAGTGTAGTTACGGTGGCTCAATATTGTGTGGACGGTCCAGCTTTTGTGTGCAGCTTCTTTCACTCAGCACCAGTTCCTCCTTGTCTGTGTGGTACCGTGGACCGGAGCCTCATTTCTCCTGAGGCTGAGTAATGTGTCAGGTAAAGAGCTGCACTGTCAGCCCAAAGGCCCGCGGTTCGAGCCACCGCTGTTCCATGGGACTTGTTGTTGTGTAACCTCGATGGGCGATCTCCTTCCTGCGATTTATGGTTTCTTAAAACTGACTGGAGGGTCAGCTATGGGTTAGTTCTGATGGGACAACCACAATAGTCCATGTGCAGATGGACCATGCGTTTGTCCCTTCTCTGCTCGTCGACACCTGGGTGATGTCAGCATTTGGGGTACATATATTAGAGTTTTAAAGGGGCCCTGGCTTTCTGTATAAAGTGGTGATCTGAGGCATGGCCCTGACATCAGAGCACCGACCTCCGTGGCTCTAGTCAGTTGCTTCTGTGACTTGGGGCTAGGGAGGTCCCTGGCCGCCATTGCCTGGTCCTCTATGTGGACCCTTCCAGGATGAGGCCCTCCTGAGGGACGACCATGCCCGTTGTTGGCACAGCGCCTGGGAGTCACAGAGGCTGTGACCTGAGGGTAGCTGAAGAAGCAGGCTCACCATGGTTTGCTGTTGCTGGTGTGCTGTCCCTTCTGGATGGTTCCGGGAGCTTGGCAGCCCAGGAGGGCTGGTAGCTCAGACCCACCTGGCAGTGCAGTGAGAGAAAGGCCTAGTATTGCTTCTGGGAAGGTCGCCCTTGCTAGTCACTATTGTGCCCATAGGACTTGGGAGCACTGTCCCTGGGCTCTCCAGGGCTGTCATCTGGGAGCAGACCCCCAACTCCTTTCTGCCACAGAGCCACTGATGGGCTCCAGGGCCCCACATTTTGGTCAGGAGCTCAGTGCTTAGCCATTTCACCACCAGAGCCCCTTACGGACAAGAAAGCCCAGTGGAGCACTTCTCTGTAATCTGGGGTCATCCAGGAGCCCACACATTCACCTGGTTCAGTCAGTGAGGCCATTTCCCACTGGTCAGACGGTGGCTAAGCCCTGGACTCTTGCCTCTACTTGGCGGTGTGTCCCTGGGGTGCAGGCTCTATGTTGGGGTGGCTTCATCATGTTCCACAGAAGACGTGCCCTACAGGAAAGGCAGCCTGTTCCCACCTGCCTGTCCCCTTCAGCCCAGCAGGCGCTGTGTCTGTGCAAGGCAGCCAGCAGTGACCACGTCCCAGGACCCTGTGCCTGGTGTCCAGGGTGGGAAGTGGGCTGGGACTTTGGTGCTGAAGTGGCAGTGACTTGAGGCCCAATCAGCCTGTCTTGAATGCTGCCACCCCGGGCTGCTGTCCAGTGGAATGCCGGTGATGGCAGGACAGCATTCCAGCTGCTATTCCAAGAGCATCTGTGTGCTTTCTGGCAGGGTTCTGACCAATGGAGAGGTGGGGGACGCTGGGCCACAGAGGAGAAATCAAGGGGACAAGGGCCCTGTCCTCCCCCAAATTAGCCCATCATGGTCCTGGTGGGCTCCACAGCACCCCAAGAAGGGTCCGAGGGCCCTCCAAACCTTGGATTGAGGGAAGCTTGGTGGGAATGCCCACTGGAGGATCCAGGGTAGCGTGTGATCCAGATGGGACAGCAGTGACAGCAGATCAGGCAGCAAAGCCCCAGGTGGGCTGACCAGGGGTTCCCATACAGGTCATCTGAGAGGGAGCAGGGCCTGGACCCCCATAGGCCCTGCTCCCAGGGTCACTGGGTAACATCCACTGCAGAACTGGACCCTGCTCCGTTATCTGGTCGGGGGATAGTGTGGGTGGGTCAGGACTGCAGCAGGCACCACAGATGCACCCCAACCCCAACTGCTGAGGCCCCCTAGATGGTGGTCTGGTCCAGAGGAAGTAGGGAGGGCTGAGTGAAGGCTGCTGACCACTGACTTCAGAGGCAAGGTGAGGCGCTAGCCAGATATTGGTGGGCTGGACCGGGCCTGGCTGGGCCCTGCCAGACTACTTAAGCGTGTGACTGGAGCTAGACAACTGGACAGAGCCCAGGTGTGGCCCAGTGTCTAGAACAGGGTGGCCACTGCCCAGCCTCAGGTCTCGGCCCCTCCAGGGTCTTGGATGCTCCACTTTGAGTCCTGCCTCAGCCATTTTCAAGTGCCAGGGGGACTTGAGTCTTGAGACTGTGGCCAGAGGGGCCCCTGGGCTTGCCTGGAGGCATGGGGCTGGCTTGGTCATTGGCCCTTTTGGGGCCTTGGTTTGTGTGTCTTTAAAATGGAATGATGACCCCCAACTCTCCTTAGCTATCAGAGGTGGGCATTGGGGGGCCTCCATTTCCACAAAGGCTCCTCCCACTGCCTGGTTTGGGCCCCGGCTGGTCAGCCCAGTCCAGGGCCAGCGCCTGAGTGTTTCTGGACATCAGTATCCATGTCTGCTCATGGGAGGTCAGCTTTTGGGCTGGGGCCTGCTGCGACCTTGCTTGGTGGCTCGGGAGTCCTGGGCTGGTTCCACCCAGCAGGGACCCCATGGCTGCCTGTCTGGCAGAGGTAGGAAGTTTCTGGAAACTGTTCCAACTTAATGAGTAGAAAGTATCAATGTGGTGGCCGCCGCCCTTGCCAGCTGCTGCCCACCCCCACCTCCCAGGGCTCCAAGGAGGGCTGCCCCGGGCCCCAGCCAGCGATGCCCTCTCTTTTCCTTTTCTTCTAGTTTTTATGGGAGTGCATTAGATGTAATACACTGGCCATTTCCATCACACACCCAGAATTCAATTAGGCCATGGCTTAATTTCCTGTTGCCACCTAGCAAAATTCCACACTGTGGGGACTTCAAAGACAGACCCGTCTCACGGTCTGGGGACTGAGTGTCCAGCTCAGGTTGTTGGCTGTGTCCAGCTCTGGGCACTTTAAGTAAGGACTCATTCCCTGCCTATCCCCCCACCCACTTCCTGGGGGCTGTAAAAGTCCGGGTATCCTGTGCTGCTGCCTCTGTCTTCTCCATGTGTGACTTGTGTCCTTGTCTGTCCCCTGTTTTCAAAGCATCCTTCATGTAGGTGTGTGCACCTGCTACACTTCATGTCACTCCTGTAGAATGACGAATGCGAGGTCACGTTCTCCTATGAGATAATGCATGTGGTCGTCTGTGAGTCCTATAGCATTATGAGTGTGACCTTCTGTCACTCCTATACAATTATGCTGTGGCCTCCTGTGACTCCTGTAGAATGATGAGTGTGACGACTCCTATAGAATTTTGCGTGTGGTCTCTTGTTACTCCAATGAGGTAATGGATATGTCCTCCAGTTACTCCAGTGAGGTAATGAGTATGACCTCTAATTACTCCAGTGAGGTTATAAGTGTGTATTAATTACTCTTAGAGCATTATGATCAGGACCTACCCTGCTGAAGCATGAGATCGTGTTAACCCACCTGAAAAGATTTTCAAAGACCCTGTTTCCCCAAACAGGGTCATGTCTCAGATGCAGGCTTGGGACCTGGACACCATAACAACAGCGGGATGGTGGCTGGGTGCCTGCAGGTATCAGGCTCAGGGAAGCTCCCTGCCTGGGGTGGAAAAGTGCAGGGAAACCAGGGGACTCAGACTGCATAGCATGGTGGAGGGAGAGTGGGAGGCGGGTCCCGAGGGAGAGCAGCGAGACACCACCACCACCCAGACGGGGCTCCCTCTGCAGCACTGAGCATTCTGGGAAGCTGATGCTTGGGGTGGCTGTGAGGAGGGCCTTGGAGTAGACCACAGGACAGAGTTGAACCCAGGATATCAGGAATGAAGGCATTCATATGCCCTGGTGCCCACACAGCCTGGAGCTCGGGATGGGAGGGGCATAGTCATGACCACAGTAGACATGCCCTGCCCACCTAGAACTTTTATCGGAGTAGGAAGAGGAGAGTGAGGAAAGGAGAAGTCAGTGGGAAAGAAACGCCGAGAATCCGAGTGCTATGTGGGGAGTCAGAGCTGGTCTCCTGGAAGTGACAGTAAGTGGCATGTGACGTGGGGCGTACATGCGGGAAGGACCCGGCCTCTGTGGGTGAACAGCATTCCAGGCGAGAGGGTCACTGCCTAGGGCAGGAACAAGTGTGGTATTTCCAGAGGACATAAAGACAGCCACTGTGGCTGGAACAGTGGGCAGTGGGGAGGGGCAGAATGAGGCCGGAGGGGCAGGTGGGGTCACCCTCTGAAACCAGACACGAGAAGACTGAGACATCCTGTATGGAGAAGCTGCTGGGGGTGTGATCTGGGTTTTATCTCTGAATTGAGCAAAATGGACACCACCACCCCGACACTGACCACCTCTGAGACCGGCATAAGTAGAAGCTGAGGGAGTGGAGTCATCATCATAAAGTCCAGGGGAGGGGTGTCTGCAGGATGTGGCCTGCAGTAAGAGGTGCCATTGGTCTTCTGTCTGTGCTGGTCAGAGAGGGGCTGCAGGTCCCTGAGCTGGCTAGTGCACCTGGATAGATGGATGGTCAGGTCGACGGGTGAATGGATGGGTGGAAGGATGACAGAGGAGCCGATGAGCGGATAGATGGATGGATGGATGAATGGATGGATGGATGGATGGATGGATGGATGGATGCATTGATGGATGGATGGAGGATGGATGGATGGATGGATGGAGGATAGATGGATGGATGGATGCATGGATGGATGATGGATGGATGGATGGATGGATGATGGATGGATGGATGGATGGAGGATAGATGGATGGATGGATGATGGATGGATGGATGATGGATGGATGGGTGGATGGATGGGTGGATGGATGATGGATGGATGATGGATGATGGATGGATGGAGGATGGAT
>NW_006399876.1:3267328-3327412 GCF_000299155.1 Elephantulus edwardii | reverse complement strand
GGGTGAATGGATGGGTGGAAGGATGACAGAGGAGCCGATGAGCGGATAGATGGATGGATGGATGGATGGATGGATGGATGAGTGGATGGATGGATGGATGCATTGATGGATGGATGGAGGATGGATGGATGGATGGATGGATGGATGGATGGATGGATGGAGGATAGATGGATGGATGGATGCATGGATGGATGATGGATGATGGATGGATGGATGGATGGATGGATGGATGGATGGATGATGGATGGATGGATGGATGGAGGATAGATGGGTGGATGGATGATGGATGGATGATGGATGGATGGATGATGGATGGATGATGGATGGATGGAGGATGGATGGATGGATGGATGGATGGATGATGAATAGATGTAACAAGGGTCACGTGGAGACGGCCATAACTGACCTCTGTGAACTCCACAAAGGGTAACTGTCCCCACCAATAAAAGCCACTCCTGTGAGGTCAGACGTGTCTCCCACCTCTTTCTGTTCATCCCAGTCTTACTGTTTACAGCACCAAGCTTACTGCTCCACTGGGTCTGAAATCCATTGCAATAGCTCACAGACCACCCAGAACCATATTGGGGAAGTCAACATAATTCACGTTAGTAGTAGAATCCAATCACTAAAGACAGCTTCCAAACCATGCACACAGGCACCTCAGCCTTAAGCTCCATGGCTTGAGGCCAGTGTCACAAATTGCTCTGCTCATTATGGCTCCCCCACCCACCCCAGTCTCCCAACAAACTAAGGCGAAGGCTCGTAGCTCTGGTTCCGCGGGGTAGCAGCCCCAGGTCAGCTCTGTCTTGTGTCAAATCTCTGTTTCTCTGCTGCAACAGCTGCTGCTATCCTGGGGAGCTGGCTGGTGCAAGAATCTCCGGCCCCAAAGGCTGTGCTGCATTCTGTTGCTTCTTCTTTGCTGGTGGTGAGATTCTCAAACTCTGCTGCTGGATCCACTTGGTTAAGTGATGAGACTGGCCAGTCTCATTGTGGACAGGCTAACACACTCTATTCACAGATTCTCACCCATCCACATGGCAAAGTCAAAGTCAATGGCTAGGAAAAGCCATTTTGAACAAAAACCCTTAACACCACAATGAGTGAGGAGACAAGTGGGTTGATGGATGGATGGATGGGTGGGTGGATGGATGGATGGATGGATGGATGGGTGGAATGACAGGTGGACAGAGGATAGTTGAATGGGATGTGTGGACAGAAGGATGGGTGAATGAAATGAATAATGGGTGGATGGAAGGATGGGTGGACAGAAAGATGTGTGGATGAACTGATGGGTGGATGGGTGAAGAGATGGAAGAATGAATGAGTGGACAGAAGGATGGGTGGATGGAAGGGTTCATGGATGGATAACTGGATGGAAGGGTGGGTGGACAGAAGGATGGGTGGATGGGATGCTGGGTGGACGGAAGGATGTTTGGATGGAAGGATGGGTAGATGCATAGATGCAGCCCAGCACTCAGATGCAGGTCTCAGGTACACCTGGGAGGGGTTGTGATGTGCTGTGAAGTCAGTGACTCATAGTGACCCTATGAACAGCGGCTCTGAACCCTGCGCTATCCTGAGCCAGCTTCATCAGCTCTGACAAACGGTCCCTGAGTCAATCCATCTCATCCGGGGTCTTCCTCTCTTGTGCTGACCTTCTGTCCTTCCAAGTATGACGTCCTTCTCCAAGGATTGGTCCCGCCTGGCAGCATGCCCAAAGTATGTGAGATAGAGTTTCAAAATCTTAGCCTCCAAGGAGCAACCTGGTTTCACCCTCTCTGAGACAAACCTGTTTGTTCCCTTGGCTGTCCGTGGGATGTTCAAGACTCTTCTCCTGCACCACAGTTCAAAGGCATTGCTTCTTCTTCCATCATCTTTATTCACTGTACCATTGTCAGATGCATAGCAAGTAATTGAGAAGTCCATGGCTTGGATCAGGTGCGCCTTAGTCTTTAGACTGGCATTATTGCTCTTTAGCACTCGGGAGAGGTCCTGACAGCAGGTTTACCCAATGCAGTTCATCTGATTTCCTGGCTGCTGGTCCCAAGGGTGTTGATTATGAATCTGATCAAGATGGGATCTTTAACAGCTTCAGCCTGGGCAGGCAACGCGTGTCGTATGACTGTTAAGCAGGGTTGGGCTACCAGTACTGCCCCCTTCTTCCTGACTGTAAGTGCAGCCCAGACACTGAGAGGGTAGGAGCTCAGGAAAGGAACTGTGGACAGACTTGTTCCACAGAGACTCGGGGCTGTGTGGGTTCCATCCTCCATCTGTGAAGTGGTCTGGTGACGTGACAGGGATTAGGAAGGGTGTGGGGGACATGGACAGCCCAAAACCCTGATTCCCTCACTCTGATACCCTTCACACATGGGGTGCAGGAGAGACTGGAGGCTGCAAACCGAAGGACCCAGGCCCGCAGACTGCCTAGGCCACCATTCCTGCTCCAGAAGCCTGTCCCACCCACCTGGCCTGGATCAGCAGGAAAGCCTTGGGGGCCTGAAACCACCGCCCTGGAAGGCTGGCCATGGAGAAAGTGGGCCCTTGTCCTGGGCCTGGCAAGAAGCCATGGGCCCGCCCTAAAGGCAGCCAGTGGTGGCCAGGTCTGGAGAAGCTCTTGGTCAGTCTCAGCCTTCCTTGCAGGGAGTGGAGGGAACTTGGGGTCCCACCCTGCCAGTACCCCACAAGCCACAGGCATGGTTTGCTCCAGGAGCTGTGAGCTCTGCGTCTGAGCTGAGGGAGGAGTGGGTGGCTGGAGACTGGCCTATGGGCAGATGCCAGGTACTCAGGGTCACTCTGCTGGTCTCTACCCTCCCTACTTGGGCCAGACTGCAAGAGGGAGAGACGGGGAGCCTCAGCCCCATCTGGGAAAGGAGGAACACTCTCAGCACCTGGGCCAGCTGGAGCAGCACAGCACAGCCCCGTAAGTGGCCAGCCAGATACAGGGGGATGGGGCCGGGGCGGTGGGCAGCAAGGCCTGGAGCATGGGGGCCAGCAGGGGATGTGGTGGTCTAGGACGAAGGGAAACTCAGGGAGGAGCCCTGGGGGCACTGTGGATAAAGCTCTCAGCCACTAACCATCAGGCCAGCAGTTCAAAGCCCAGCCGCTCAGGGAGAAGAATGGAGCGCTCAGCTTCCCCAGAGACGTTTGGCCTTGGAAGCCCTATGGGGTGGACGGACAGTTCCCTGCTCCGCAGGTCACTCTGGCTTGGAATCGACTTGATGGTAGCTGTTTTGTCTTTGTTCAGTGATGTGTGGAGGAGACCAGGTGCTGCAATAGTTAAACTCTCTGCTACTAAACTGAAGGTCATCTGGCCGAGCCCACCAGCCGCTCCCCACAAGACGAGGCAGTAGCTTCCGTGAAGGTTTACAGCCATGGCAGCCCTGAGGGGCCGTTCTGTTCTGTCAGGGTCACACCAGGCTCGCCTTGATGATGGTGGGGCCCAGTGAACTCAGGTGCACCTTGGCCTAAATGCACTTGCATCTTCTCTCCTTGTTAAATGGTAAAGACATTGGTGTCTGTTGGGGAGACTCGGGGTGATTTCCAGCCTGTATGCTCATGCGCACCACTGCCCTCTGTTGGGGAGGCTGTGAAGGTCTCAGCAGGGCGACTGAGAGACTAGGAAGAAAGGCCCGGTGATCTTGAAGTCCACCAGTAAGAGGGCTGGCCTGAGCCATCCTGGGCCCAACGTTTACTATGGTGTGGGCTATCCATGTGTGCGCCATCTGGTGACAAGTCAAAGAAAGTGCAGAAGTCTTATTATTATTAATTTTTTATTAAGGATAATGAAAGTTTGCAGAGGCTTTGGATTTCCATTCATTCATTGTTACACTTTTCTTCCTACCCACCCCTCCCCCCCAATTTGTTCTTCTCTTTGAAAAGTAAAAGAAAAAGTCTTTCATTGTTATGCAATCCCTCCCCCCAAGTCCACTTCACTATGCAGACTTCACTCTGGACTCCTGTCATGACAATAATACCTAATCACATGTCCCTTTTAAACCGTTCTCCCCCTCATCTGTTTCAATGCTTGTTGTTGTTATGTGCCGTCGAGTCGCTTGCAACTCATAGCGACCCTGTGTACAACAGCCCTAAACTCTGTTCTGTCCTGTGCCAATCTCATTGTCTCCGACACACTAATCCTAATTACCCCAGTCACTGAATCAATCCACCTCATAGAGGGCCTTCCCCTCCTGCGCCTGCCCTCCACCCTCCCAAGTATGATGTCTTTCTCCAAGGACCTGTCTCTCCTTACAACAAGACCAAAGTATATCAGACGAAGCCTCAGAATCCTTGCCTCCAAAGAGCAGCCTCTCCAGGATGAATGTTTGTTTTCCTAGCAGTCCATGGTACCCTCAATACTCTTCTCCAACACCACAGCTCAAAGGCATCAATTCTCCTTTTATCCTCCTTGGTCATTGTCCAACTCTGTCACATAACAAGTGATAGCAAAGACCATAGCCTGTACCTATGCAGTATACATTATTTATCCCCTTTTTCTCAATCTCCCCTCAACCTTGATATCAGTGGCACTATACAATATTTATCCTTTTGTGACTGAGATATTTCACTCAGCATAATGTCCTCCAGGGTTACCCATTTTGAATATTTCATGAGTTGTTTGTTTTTCAATGCAGTATAGTATTCCATTGTGTGAATATACCTCAGCTTCTCTATCCATTCATTTGTTGATAGGCACTTAGGTTGTTTCCATCGCTTTGCTATTGTGAACAAAGCCGCGATAAACATGGGTGTGCATATATCTGCTTGGGTGGTGGTTATGATTTCTTTAGGGTATATTCCCAGTAGTGGAATTGCTGGGTCAAATGATATCTCTATTTGCAATTTTTTGAGAAAGCTCCACACAGCCTTTCATAGTGGTTGCACCATTTTACACTTCCACCAACAGTGAATAAGGGTTCCAGTTTCTCCACAACCTCACCAGCATTTGATGTTTGCTGTTTGCTGTTCTGTTGAATTTTGCTATTTTTACTACTTGTTTCTTACTCGTTGTTTTGAAAGTACAGAAGTCTTAGCTGACTTGAGGGCCTCAGAGAGCAATGCAGCCCTTTGCTGAGGGGAGGGGGTGGGACCCCTGTGCCCTACATCCTTTCAGAGCCCCTCTCCCAACTGTAATGGTGGTCCCCCGCTTTCACTGGGAAGTTCATAGCCCAGTGGGGTCAGTGGCCACCTCAGTCCACTCAGCAGTGACCAGAGCAGGCCCAGTTCTGAGCTGGGCTTGAGGGCAGGGCCTGTCAGTGAAAGGCACCTGCCTGCTGTGCTGCAGGGGGGCACTCTTAGGGGGGTCTGGCTCCTGCCTAGGGCTCTCCCATGACTGACCTGGCCAGCCTTGGGTAAGCCAGGCATCAGGCAGAACCTGAGTGACCCCCAGCCCACCCTCCACCCCTCAGCCCTACTACTGAGACATTTGGAGTGTAAGGTGGGTTCCTGAGCACCAGCCCCGGTGTTTCTGCCCCTCCCTGGGTGTCCTCAGGGAGGGGCAGCCAGGACCCCCAGGGGGAGAACTCCACGAATCCTGTGGCCAGGGTCCAAGCCGGGCTCCAGGGTGTGACCATGTGCTTCCCTCACTCCAGAAGCCCCCGAGCGCCCACGCCATGAAGGAGGAGGCCTTCCTCAGGCGCCGCTTCTCGCTCTGCCCGCCCTCCTCCACCCCCCAGAAAGTCGACCCGCGGAAGCTCACCCGGAACCTGCTCGTTGGGGGAGAAAATGAGCTCTACACCCTTGGCCCAGGTCAGTGTCACGTTCTGGGGGTGGGGTGCTGGCTACACCAGGGAGGGGCATCCAGCACGCTGGAGGGGCCTGGACATATCCAGAGGGAGGTGCTGGCCACACCAGGGAGAAGGATGCCAGCCATGTTGGGGAGGGGCGTCCAGACGCTAGAGGGGCCTGGACACATCCAGAGGGGGCTGCTGGCCACACCAGGGAGGGAAGTCCTGGTGCATTCATCGGGGAGGGTCCTGACTGCATTGGGGAAGAGGTCCCTGCCATGTCCAGGAGGGTCCTGACTGTGTTCGAGAGGGGCCCTTGACTGTGATGGGGAGGCAGCCCTGGGCTGTTGAGGAAGGATTCCTGGCCATGTTGGAGAGAAGTTCCTAGCTATGCTGAGAAGGGGTCCCTGGACACCATGTGGTCACTGGGCCAAGGCTCCCATCTGTGCTGTGTGACCCTGTTACCCTCTCTGTGCCGCTTCTGACCAGGGAGGTTGGCTGAGAGCCTTGACCACTCCCCTCTGGCAGTACCATGTGGGTGTGACGAGCAGAGGGGTTTGCAAAGCCAGAAAGCGTCAGGCCAGCTGGCCCCTTGGCACCCCCTTGGGTCCTGGGGAGCCCTGTCGACTGTTAGGCTGAGGAGGGGCCACCTGGGTGAGCTTATCCGCTAGACTCCGTGGGAAGCAGGGTTCTGGAGCCAGGCTCTGAGGACTAGTCTGAGTCCCAGGCTGACTCTCCAGGGACTGGGACAGCTCCTGTGTCTCTGGGCCTCAGATTCCTCCTCTGTAGAACGGGCTAGTGCTATCACTGTCCCCCAAAGGGCATGAGGGTTGGGACAGGGCAGGGCTAGCTCTCGGCCTGGAGGCAGCTCTCAGGAGGAGGCTGGGCTCTCTGGGTGGAGGGGACGGTGACGAAGTGGGTGGGCATAACAGATGCCACAGTCCTCCAGCCACGAGGCAGCCCCGTATCAGGCCAAGTCTGTGAGAGCACTGGAGAACCCCGGAATAAGAGAACCTTGAAAATGGAGTCTTGGTGGCACGGTACATAAGCATCGGGCTCTGAACTGATTAAGTCAGCAGTTGAAACTCACCAGCGTCTGAGGGAGAAGGAGAAGGACGAGGCTGTTCCCACAGAGACTTTCGGCCTCAGGAATTTTCTCTGCTCTGCAGAGTCACTGCAAGTTGAAACTGACCCAGCAGCAGGGACTTGTTTGTGGGTCTTTCCCGTTAGGATGACCTTGGGTTTCCCAGGGCAGAATCCTTCTAGCTCCCCACACCCACCATTCCCCTTGGCGTTCCCAGGAGGTGGGTCAGCAGAGCCCCATCACTCCAGTGGCTCCACAGTGCCTGTATCCCCCCGCCCCTCCTGCCTGACCAGTGGTGTGCAGTGGTGGCCTGTGGCTTTGCAAGATAAATGTCACCCCCTGGCCAGCTCCAGGGACCAGGGGCGGGTCATCAGCCACCAAGCCATAGGAAGCAGCTCCCTCTTTCCTGCTGCCCACACCTGGCCACTAAGAGGAGCTGGAAACAGGCTCTGGAAACTGGCTTCTGAACCAACAAAACCAGGCTGGGTGGAATGCCTGCCTGCTCGGCCCAGGCCCTCTGCTGGCCTGAGAGAGAAGACAGGTCCTAAAAGAGTGGGGGCGGGACATCTGACCACCGGAGGCTGTGTGACCGCGCCAGGTGGCTGGTTGGATAAAAGGTAGTCTGTGTGCCGTAGCCTGAATCAGAGGGGAGCCCGGGAGGCTGGGCCACATCCTGCGTCTGAAAACTTCAGTCACTCTAGTGGCTCCAGAGGACACATCACGCGGGCACACGGACTGGAGCACCTGTCAGTCGGGGGCCAGGCTGGAGCTCTGGGGTCCCGTCCAGTGCTGACATGGTCTGAGCCCAGTGACCTCTCTCCTTGAGCCGCTACTCCCACGTTGGGCTGGCTTCCTGCCCCTCCCAGGTTGTCCTATGTCCCCTGTCCTGTGCCTCACCCTTGCCTCTCCAATTCAGGGAAGGACATGGAGCCCAATGGACTGGTACTGCCGAGGGACGAAGGACCACCAACGCCAGGCTCTGCCACCAAGGTGCCACCGGTAAGCACCCACCAGGAGGAGGAGGGCCCAGGGCCCTGGCACAGGGGGCAGCAGGAAATGACCAGAGGACCGTTCCAGGAAGAGCCCAGCCCAGTCCCAGCTGCCTCCAGAGCAGGGGCCACAAGGGGCAGGACTGGACTGAACACAGCCCTGTTCAGTGTGAGGTGGGGTCAGGAGAGGGGAAGTGGGTGTACACCTGCCAGTTCTGAGGACCTCCCTGAAGAAAGACACTTCCTCCCTGGCACTGTACCCCACCAGAAACACTGAAGAAGTGGGCACTCGTGCAGACGTGCACACACACACACACACACACACACACACTCACACACACGTTCTACCCACTGCGTGCCGGGCCCCCTGCCCTGTGTGACCACAAGCCTTGCTCCTCTGGGGCAGCATTTCCTCACTGGTCAGCGGTGGCCCTGAGCCCTGTGCCTGTGTCCCCAGGGAGAGGGTCCTGGCAGCCCCTGGCTTGGTGCCTTCAGAGCCTGGGAGCCCCTGTATGACGGTGGTCCCCGTACACCGTTGTCACCCTGTTCTTCAGGGTGCGGAATGGCTTCACAAAATCTTTAATCACATGGCTGTGTCTTTCCACAACCCAACAGAACACAGATGCCGTCAGATGCCCCACTGGGTTCTCACATCAAACTCTGTTCAGTAATTGCTTTCTGGAACTTTCTGTGTGCCAGGTGTTGAGCTGCTGGTGGTGTGGGGAGGCAGAGACAGATAAAGGGAGGCTCTGCCCTCAGGGAGCATGTGTGCCCCTTAGGGAATGGCAGGTGCTTCAGGTCTTCCCTTTCAGGAAGGAAGGCGTTACTGAGCAGAAGTGGACCTCTGTGATGACAGCCTGGGGGCCATGGGGACGAGTCTGCTGTCCTAGGAAGGGTCTCTGTGAGCAGGAACTCGGTGACTGTCTTATTCATCCAATGTTGCTGTGACAGGGACCGCACAGGGGGTGTCTGGTTCTCTGGTGCTGCTGTGACGGGGACCCCATAGGGGTGTGTGTCTAGTTCTTTGGTGTTGCTGTGACGGGGACCCCACGGGGTGTGTCTGGTTCGCTGGAGCTGCTGTGACGGGGACCCCACAGGGGTGTGTGTCTGGTTCTTTGGTGTTGCTGTGACGGGGACCCCACGGGGTGTGTCTGGTTCTCTGGTGTTACTGTGACAGGGACCCCACACAGGGCATGTCTGGTTCTCTGGAGCTGCTGTGACGGGGACCCCACAGGGGTGTGTGTCTGGTTCTCTGGTGCTGTTCTAACACAGTGCTGTAAGTCAGAGTGACTTTGTTGTCTAGTGCTGCTGTAACTGTGGTTTTAACAAACAGAAAATCTGTCCTCTCACCATCAGGAGACGAGTGTACATTGAAGGCGCGGGGTCAGGAGCGGCCTCCTCTCTCTGCCGGCCCTGGAGGACAAGCTTGTCTCTTCAACTCTGAAGGCTTGTTCCCGTGGTGAACTCTGAGTGCCTTGGCCTGGCCCTGTGTCCAGGAGCTTCCCAGTACAGGGACCTGGTCTGCGGGACACTCCCCTCCCAGCCCTTCTGTCTTGGGAGTGCTGAGGTCCCTCTACTCTGCCCCTTCTCTCTCCTTCATCCCTCCAGAAGGCAAAAAGGGTGCAGGTCATTCCTCAGGGAAGCTGCTCTCCCAGAGGATCGGGCTGTGATGGGATTTAGGGGTCACCTCCCACCTTCCATCCTCTCACAGCTGATCGGTTTATCATGGGGGTCATCGTCATGACCACCATCTGTGCACGGACTTGGGACGCGATGGCAGTGGGTTTGGTAATTCTGCCTTTCTATTTTTTGGCATCAGCCAAGCTGTGTCCTGTACCTGTGCCTGCTACATACGGGCCGCAGTCCACGAGGCTCCCACACCACCCGCTTCCCCTGACCCTTGTCATTTTCTCATTCATAGATTATAGCTGCCCGTGGGTGTAAGGTGGCGTGCCATTGCGGTTTGGACTTGAGTTTCCGCAGAGGCACAGTGAGCCATGGGGTGGGAGGAGAGTTCTGACTATCCCACTGCCAGAAAGAACCAACAGGTCTGTCTTGGAGGAAGTTTGTCCAGCGTGTCCCTCAGAGCAAGGGTGGGGAAACCCCGTCGCACATACTTTGTCAGGAGAGGTCAGTCCTTGGAAGAAGACCTCATGCTGGAGAAGGTGGAGGTCAGGGAGAGAGGAAACCCCACAGCCAGGTGGGCTGACACAGCGCCTGTAACTGTGGGCTGGGGCGTGTCAGAGACAGTGAGGGTGGGGCTGGGGGGGAGGGGGATGGGAGGGGGAGGGCAGAATGGGGTGGGGCTGGGGGGGGGGGAAGAGCAGAGGGGGTGGGGATGGGGCGGGGCGGGGGTTGTTCAGGTCTGTGGACATGGTCACTGTGCGTAGCTGACACGGGGACGATTTGCCGCAGCAGCATGACAGATCTCTGCATCCTGTGCTGCTCAGCAAAATGTCAGCAGGTCAGACCCACCAGCCTCTCCCTGGGAAGAAGCTGGACGGTCCCCTCTCATAAGGAGGTTGATGGCGGGGCAGCGAGAGTCAGAAGGATGCAGTGGTGTTGGGAATGGCAGGTGATGTTGACCGTCTTTTCACGAGCTGGCTGGACGCTTCAGGTCGACTTTGCAGAGATGGTGGCCCGTGTGGGCGTTGACGTGTTTGTCTTTATGGAGCTGCAGGAGTTCCTTGATCATTCTGGATGCGAGCCCCTTACCCAGGAGCTCTCATGGCTTAGTGGTAAGGAATTGTGCTGCCAACCCAAAGGCAGGCAGTTCGAATCCATCAGCTGCTCCCTGGGAGAAAGATAGGCAGTCTCCTGCCTGCGATGAATGCCCTGGTTTGGCCTTCTTTGCTCAGAAAAAGAAGCGAGCCAGGTGGGAGAGAGCGGAAGATCGGCCGTGGACCAGTCTCCTAGTTTGGGCCTGGGTTCGTACGTCCTGCTCGAAAGCAGTCCAGCCTGTACTGAGCCCTGGTTAGAACAGGGGTTGAGAGGAGGCGTGGCAACAGCAGAGAGGTTTGTCAGGAAAGATGCCCCGCATAGATGGGAAAGGTCAGCCCTGGAGGTGAAGAGGCAGAGGAGACCCGGGACCCCACGGGTGTGGGTGTAGAGATGCGCTGATAGAACTGGGTCTGCATCTAGATTAGCTTCTGTGCCCCAGCCTGGACCTGGGGACTGACCTGGTGGTTCTGGTCCCTTTTTCTTGACTTCACGCCTGTGTCTAAAACACCCCTGACGGGATTCACGTTCCGTGGTTCTGATTGGGTTGGGCCTGGTCCCAGCCATCTGTTTGACTAACATAGGTTCTGCCTCTTTTTGTGAGACTTCTCTAACTTTGCTCCTAACAGAATTTTTTTAAATTCTGTTTATTTTATACTGGTTCGCATACAAGATTCGCTCACCTTGTGTTTTGTTCCTATACTTTGTGTTTCATAGTATCATCCCATTGGTTGTTAGGGACGACTCCAGTGACCAATGAACAAAAGACCTGAACCCAGTCCTGTCCTGCGCCATCCTCACACTTCCTGACACACAAGAGCCCATTGCAGCAGTCACCGTGTCAATCCACCTGGTCGAGGGTCTTCCTCTCCTCTGCCAACCCTCCATCCTTCCCAGCATCATGTCCCTCTCCAAAAAATAACCCCTCCTAGCAACATGCCCAAAGTATGAGACGTGAAGACGCCTCATCATCCTTGCCTCCAAAGAGCAATCCGACTGCACCCTCTCCAAGACATATCTATTCATTCTGTTGGCCGTCCACGGGATGTTCAGTGCTCTTCTCCAACACCACAGCTCAAAGATGTCAATTCTTTTTCTCTCATCTTTATTCTTTGTCCAGTTCTCAGATGCATATCAAGTAATCAAAAAGACCATGGTCTGAATCAGATGCACCTTAGCCCTCAAACTGACATCATAACTCCTCAGTCATTTGGACAGGTCCCTAACTGCAGATTTCCCCAGTGCAATGTGTCTCCTTATTTCCTGGCTTGTACCAAGGATGCCAATTGTGGGTCCAAGCAAGATGAAACTGTTGACAGTTTCAATCTCCTCTCCATCCATCATGATGCTGCCTATTGGTCCAGTGGTAAGAATCTTTGTCTTCTTGACATTGAGATGCAGTCCACATTGAAGGCTGCAGTCCGTGATCATCTTCAACAAGTGTTTCAAGTCCTCCTCACTTTCAGCAAGCAAGGTTATGTTATCTGCATAACAAATGTTATTGATGAGTCTTCCTCCAATCTTGATGCCATACTTCTTTCTCTTCATACGTTCTCAGATAATTTGCTCATCATACACATTGAATAGGTATGGAGAGAGACTATTACGCTGACATATTCCCTTCTCAATTTTAAACCATGCATCATCTCTCCATACCTATTCAATGTGTATGATGAGCAAATTATCTGAGAACCTATGAAGAGAAAGAAGTATGGCATCAAGATTGGAGGAAGACTTATCAACAGCTTGCCTTATGCAAATCACACAACCTTCTTGTTGAAACTGAAGAGGACCTGAAGCACTTGCTGCAGAAGGCCAAGGACTGCAGCCTTCAATACGGATTGAAGCTCAACAACAAGAAAACAAAAATTCTCACCACTGGGCCAATTGGCAGTATCATGATAGATAAAAATATTGAGATTGTTAAGACCTTCAGCTTCCTTGACTCCACAATCAACACTGTTGGTACCAGTAGCCAGGAAATGAAAAGACAAATTGCATTGGGAAAGTCTGTTGTCAGGGACATCTCCAGAGCACTGAAGAGCAACAGTGTCAGTCTGGAGACTAAGATGTGCCTGATCCAGGCCATAGTCTTCACAATCACTTGCTGTGCCTCAGAGCTGGACAATGGATGATAGAAGGAGAATTGATGCCTTTGAACTGTGGTGCTGGATAAAAGTATTATTGAATATACCATGGACTGCTAAGAGAACAAACAGGTTCATCCTAGAGAGGGTGAGACCGGGCTGCCCCTTGGAGGCAAGGATTCTGAGGCTTCGTCTTACTTTGGACAGGTTACAAGGAGGGACCAGTCCTGGGAGAAGGACATCATGCTTGGGAGGGTGGAGGGACAGAGAAAGAGAGGAAGACCCTTAATGAGACGGGTTGGCTCAGTGACTGAGGTGGTGGAGGTAGGCCTATCAGAGATGATAAAGCTGTCTCAGGATAGAGCAGGGTTCAGAGCAGTTGTATGTAGGGTTGCTCAGTATCGGCTGTGAAAACAAAGCCAGGTGCTAACTGTGGAACAGACCACCAACTACACATATGTAAGGTCAAGCTGTGTGATTAGTTGCCCCTAAAAACTCACTGAAGGTTCAGCTATCAGTCAGTTCCAACTTGACGACAGAGAGCAACAGCATCAGGGACACACTGTGTCGGACAGCCTGCGGGCATGTCGCCAGGTGGGACCAATCCTTGAAGAAGGACATTATGCTTGGAAGGGTGGAGGGGCCGCACAGGAGAGGAGGACTCGGGATAAGATGGATTGACATGACTGTGGCAATGGGGTCAGGTGGGGGAAGGTATTGCATTTCAACTATCAGAGCTGTCTTTGCTCAGGGCCAGCCAAAGGCTGGCAGCAGTGGGGTGTAGCCCTGGTCTGCACATGAACCCCCGTTCTGTGTCCTGCCTTCCCCGACCTGGAGCCTCGGTTTCCTGATTGCCCAAAAGGCCTGGGTCCCACATGGCACTACGATCCCTTGTCCCTGTTCTCAGCCCGTCTGCCCCAGAGCTGGACTCAGACCTCTGCCCAGAGGCAGACCCTGAGAGGGTCGCTTCCAGGGGATCTCGGAAGGGGTCCCAGTTACCCACGTCTCACCTCGGGTCCAGGGCTGGACTCCGGCTGTGGCTGACCCCAGGACCCTGCCCTAGGCTAGACTCCAGCTGTGTGTGGCTGACCCCAGGTCCCTGCTCTGGGCACTATGGAGGACGCAGGGCAGGGAAGCAGGTGCTACTCTGAGGCTCTGAGCTGTCTCAGCCCCTCTACAAGCTCACCCTCCCTGCATTGTTCTAGCCCTGCTGGGTGCACTCCCCACCCACCCCCGCCCTGGGGACCTTCCCTTTGGTACACCCCTTCCCCACCCAGGATCCTCCCTCCTGGGGACCCTCCTCCTTCCCTACCCAGATGCTTTTCATCTGGGCACCCCTTCCTCCTCTAGACTTCATCACCCCCCAAGTGACCCTCCCTCCTGGTTATCCCTTCCCCCTCCTGGACACCCCTCCCCCTCCTGAACGACCTTCCCCACTTGGAATTCAGCCCTGTCCCCTCATGGTCCTTGTGTCTCCTTCCTGTCCCTGATATATGTCTATAGCCCCCCTTAGTCCAAGCAGAGGACAGCCCCCACCCTGTTTCCAGCTGTGGAAGCCTCAGAACCATCAGGCCGGGGGCCACCTCCACACTCTTGCTCACCCCACTCCTCCATCTCTGCCCCCACCCAGGAAGTGGTGGTGAGCCTCCACAGGGTGTGGGCAGCAGCGGGGTGCTGGTCTCTGACTTCTCTGTGCCCCCTCTTCCCCCTCTGCAGGCGGAGTACAGACTGTGCAATGGATCTGACAGGGAGAGTGTGTCCCCCACAGCCAAGGTCACCAAGAAGGAAACGCTCAAGGTGTGGATGCCTGGGGAGGGGACACCTGGGCCGGTGAGCCCCCCTTTCCTCCTCTCCCACCCACCCCTTCCCTGGGTTGGGAGCTTCTCTTCCCAGTGGTACGGGGCGCTGGTCCCAGCCCTGAGGTGCTGAGCAGGCATGGGATGGGCTGGGGGCTCCTCTTCCTGAGGGTGGCTGGCAGGGGCTGGTCTGTCCAGAGCCCCTTTGACCTTGTGGTGGCCGCAGGCCCAGAAGGAGAACTACCGTCAGGAGAAGAAGCGGGCCACAAGGCAGCTGTTCAGTGCGCTGACAGACCCCAGCGTGGTCATCATGGCGGACAGCCTGAAGGTGCGAGCAGGGGGCGCTGGGGAAGTGCACACAGGCACCAGTGGGACCCCCACACCACGGGCCCTCCACCACGGGTGTCACTGCACTCTGCCTGGGCAGCTACACCCCATCCAGCGGGACCCCCACACCAAGGGCCCTGCCCCACGGGTGTCACTGCACTCTGCCTGGCCATCTGCAACCCTGTTCAGTGGGACCCCCACACCACGTGCCCAGCCCCATGGGTGTCACTGCAGTCTGCCTGGCCAGCTGCACCCCTGTCCAGTGGGGACCCTCCCAGTGCCCTTGCTGCCCCGTGGAGTCTCCATGGATACCCTGAATGCCCATGGGGCACCTCGTGGGGCACAGAGGGAAGCAGTGAGGGCCCACTCTTGGGCGTAGACCAGGGCTGTGGTCAGGAGACCTCACTCAGCTAGGGTTAATTTGCTTAGACCCTGGCCTCAGTTTCCCCTGGTACAGTGGGGCAGGGAGACCTCTGTGAAGAGCAGAACTCAAGGGCATCTTGATGCTTTGCCCGGTGCAGGTCCCCGGGTATGGGGCATGGAGGGAAGGGCAGCTCCACCCAGCCTCTGTGCCACCTGGACAGACGTACTGGCCCTTCTAGGGGCAGTCCTCCTTCGTCAACTTCCAGTAGCTTCCAGAAACCCTTGCGTTCCCACACCCACTCACTGAGCTGCTCCTGTCAGGACCCTGTGGTGGGGCCAGGTCCCTCCTGCTCAGGTGTGACATCATTAACAGGCAGAAAACAGCCTATTTCTAGTCAGCTGCCAGCCACAGCCCACCTCCTGGGGCACCCTTGGCCCATCTTTGTACCCTCACCCTGACATTGGCTCCCCTCAGTGACACCCTTTGTCCTCCTGGAAGCCCCACTCCTGTTCCCCACCCCAATACTGGCCCTCTCAGTGACATCACCTGCCCATCTGCCAGCCCCACCCCTGCGCCCCCATCTTGATACCAGAGCCCTCAGTGACACCCCTGCCCACCTGCCAGCCCCACCTCTGTGCCCACACCCATCCTGACACCGGCCCCCTCAATTAATGCCCCCTGCCCACCTGGAAGCCCCACCCTGACACCAGCCCCGACACCGGCCCTCTTGGTGACGCCCCCACCCTGCTGGCAGATCCGGGGGACCCTGAAGAGCTGGACGAAGCTGTGGTGTGTGCTGCGGCCGGGCGCGCTGCTTATCTACAAGACGCCATCGGTGGCGCAGTGGGTGGGCACGGTGCTGCTACATTGCTGTCAGCTCATCGAGCGCCCCACCAAGAAGGACGGCTTCTGCTTCAAGCTCTTCCACCCGCTGGACCAGTCCGTGTGGGCTGTGAAGGTGGGCACGGGCCAGGCAGGACACAGTGGAAAGGACAGAGGAGGGTGGGAACAGGGGTTTTGACTTGGCTGAACCAGTCCCTGGAGAGTCCTTGAAGACACTCCTGTGGGCCCAGGACACTGGAGTGGAGATCCAGGCCTGAGCAGAGGAGGAGCCTACAGAGAGGGATCCCTGAACAGAACAGTCTCGTGGGGAAGGGGGAGGGTGGGGGTGGGACCCATCACTCAGCCAGTCCAAGACAGGCGCATCCCCCAGCACAGGGCCACTTTCAATCCCTCTGCACCTTGCATTGTGGCCGAGGGGTCATATGTGTCTGGTGACCCTCCGTGTGGAATGCACATTAGCCCTTAACAGTGGGGGCCTCTGGAAAAGAAGCCCACCCACACACTCCTCCCTCTCCCCACCCCTTGGTCCATGCAGGAAGGGCTGGGCCTGCCTCAGTTTAGCCATCATAGCTGGGGTGTGAATACAGATACAGCCAAGGACCCATACACAGTTCAATCCACAGTTCAGAGAAATGAGTCCCTAAAAAAAAGAAAAAGAAATATTATAAATGTGTCCCAGGGATTGCATGGGATCTGCTGTTGCTAGGTGTCAAGTGGTCTACGTCTCCTAGCGACCCTATGGACAGCTCCGAACCCTGCCTTGTCCTGCTTCCTCCTGTCTCGGCCGTGCCAGGCCCTGCAGCCACTGTGGCAGCCCTCCTCATCGAGTCGTCCTCTCTCACTGACCATCCACCTTTCCCAGCATGCTTTCTCTTCTCCAAGGCCCGGCCCCCCATAACAACCTGCCCCCAGCGTGTGAGGCGGTCTGACCATCCTCGTCTCTGAGGAGCACTCTGGCGGCACTTTCTCCAAGGCCAGTTTGCATGTTCTTTTGGCCGCCCATGGATACTGCACACTCTCCTCCAGCACCACAGTTCAAGGGCGTCAGTTCTTCCCCTGCCATCCTTACTTACGGTGCAGATGCATAAAAAGCAATTGAAGTACTAACATCAGGCACACCCTAGTCTTTACGCTGACATCCATGCTGCCCAGCATTTTGGAGCGGCCCCCACAAGCTGGTGACCCGTGCAACACGCGTTTTGATTTCTTGACTGTGACCGTGGGTGTTGATTGTGGAGCCAAGAAAAATTAAATCAGCGACAATTTCAGTCTTTTCTCCATCTCCCAGGATCTTACCTTCTAGTCCAGTAAAGGGGATTTTTGTTTTCTGGATGTTGAGATAATAGCCTGTGTTGAAGGCTGTAGTCTTTGATACTTAGACTGAAGAAAGCATTCATTATTTCTCTGAAATTCCAAGTTGACTGGGCCACTGGGACTTGTACTTCCTGTGGCTACCATGCAGGGAACTCAGAGCTGGGGGGCCGAGGACACAGCCACCTCTCAGGGCTCCCTTGCCCCTTCTGTCACGTGTGTGGCTGGATGCTCGGTCCCTACCAAGGTGTCCAGGTGTGGGTCTGCAGTACTGTGTGGCCTGTGTGATCTCCTATCCTGGGGTCTCCACACATGATGCGCATCTCTCCCTCTGCAGGGCCCCAAAGGTGAGACTGTGGGCTCCATCACACAGCCCCTCCCCAGCAGCTACCTGATCTTCAGGGCTGCCTCTGAGTCAGACGGTGAGTCACCCCTGAGCCCCTGAAGTGGAATGGGCCCTCGAGAGTGTAGACCTGGGTGTCTGGGGCCTGGTTCCAAGAAGCAGAGGATGCTGTGGGCCCTGCCCTCCCACCACCACTCACAGAGGCAGCCTGAGGCCACAGGACAGGCAGACCTGCTACTCTCTGGCCCACCTCACTGAGCTGCAGTTTCCCCATGAGTAAAATACCAGTGACTGGGGCCCCTCTCTCCCCAAGGCTAAAGGCACTCTGGTGGCACAGTGTTCAAAGTGCTCTGATGCTACCAGGAGGTGTGGTTAAATCGTGAGGGAAGAATTTCCCATCTTTCTCCCTCAGAGCCGCTCATGAATTAAAACAGCCAGGGAGAAGCAGCCTCAGGGTTAGCAACCCAGGTAGTCACTGACCAGCTCCCAGAGCTGCAACAAGGTTACAGCAGCGGCAACAATGTTACTGAAATTGTAGTCCTGCCTTGGTTGTTACAGTGCCTTCTGGTGGCTGCTCTGAGTAATGCAGCTGTTCCCCTTTCTCAGAGTCCTGGGAAGCAGGGGAGGGCTCACGCTGGCCAGCGGTCCAAACAGGCAGGTTTCTGTGAGATGCACTTGACCTTGACTTCTGAGGGGCTCTGACCCTAGAGGCTAGGGCGCTTTGGACTGGCCTTTTCTCCTGCTGCTGTACACTGCGCCCTGGTGGTCAGGCGTGGCATTGCGTTCTGTTCGGCACTGGCTGTCCCTATGTCCTTTCTGTTCTAGGGTCATTTGCCCAGCCCCCTCCTCTGTTCCAGGCCCCCTGTGGGCCTGTAGTGGACAGGCCAGACCATGCCTTCATGGAGCCTGTGGTATGAGTGTGAAGATGAGCAGGGAGGTACCTGACAGGGCAGCTGGAGAGGAAAAACCAGCTGAGTCCCTGATTGGAGGAGGGAGGGATCATGGAGGAAGGCACCCACAGCCCCCATGTATAGTAGGGTGGGCTTCCTGGAGAAGGTGACCGTAACCTTGGGATGGGTTTCAGAGGATGTGTAGTGTTCAGAAGCTACATCCTTCCCATCCTGGCCCCCAGGAATATTGGGGATCAGTCTGCTTTAACCTCAAGCCCAGCCCACAGCAATAACCAGAGTGGGCCCCAGATGCTCTGGGGGAATCAGAGCAACCTGGTGTCCAGGACCCTGGGGTTCCCTCACCCTGTCCATCCCCCCACATGCCATTTGAACACTGGCCTCCAAAGGAGTAGGGGTCCTTGGACTTAAAAGTTGAGTAGAGAGATACCTCTCCAAGATGTCACAGTCCAGACTCAGAATCAGGTACCGTCAGCATTCCCCAGCCTGGTGTCGTACGGAAGGCAACCTAGGAATCCTTCCCTGAATGACTCAATTGTTCCACCTCGTTAAGTCCTCAGTGTTGGAACTGACTTTCTCCCTCGAGCTGCTGGTAGATTCGAACCACCAGAGCTGCTAGACCTTTGGGCTGGCTGCACAGATCCCTGGGGACTGCACAACCAGAGCAACCTTCTCGGACCGGCATGGACCTGGGTTTGGACACATTCATTGTCTAAATCAAGATTCTAGGGGGAAGGGGCTGTTGGTAGTCACAGCAGGAGGTCTGGAGGAGGCTGGGTGGGACCCAGGGCAGTTGACATTGGGACACTCAGTGGTCCCTGGCCTGGGGACAAGGGCAGGGCCCTGAGCTGCCTCAACTCTCTAGCTGGAGATCACTCTCCACTCAGGGTCAGCAGGAGGGCGCAGGGCTCTGCCAGCACTTAGCCTTGCTCTTGTCGGGCAGTCCTCCGCTCTCTGCCTCCCCACAGGCAGGAGGCAGGCAACACTGTGCGCATCTGCGGGGCCACCTGGATGCGTGACCTTGAGCTGCTCAGCTGCCCTGCTGGGCCCTGGCCCTCACTAGTGCTCTGACTATTCTTTGAAACCCCTCTGCTGGGTAATTCTTCCAGTGACACACTCTGCCCACCCTGCACACGTGCACACACACACACACACTGTGCACACACACATCACACACCAACCATACCCCCCACACACAAACTACACATACACACCACACACACACCACAGACACACCCCTCACACACATACCACACACACACCACACACACACACACCACATACACCCACCCCACATACACCACACACACATACCACACACACACACAACCCCACACACACACACTCTACACACACCATACCCCACACACACACACCACATACACCCACCCCACACACCACACAACCACACACACACACCCTACACACACCACACACACACACCACATACACCCACCCCACACACACCACACACACACACACAACCACACACACACACCCTACACACACCACACACACACACCACATACACCCACCCCACACACACACACACATCAAACACACACCACACACACACACACACAGCCTCATTCAGAATTCCTGGTTTCTGAGCTGGGAGGTCTCCTGTGGGGGTGAGGTTGAGGGTGCTCCCAGTTGGGGAGGGACAGAAGCCAAGAAGGGGACAGGTGCCCTGCTGGGGTTGTTCCATGAGTGGCCTGAAGTCTCACTGGCTCTGTCCCCAGGCCGCTGCTGGCTGGATGCCCTGGAGCTGGCCGTGCGCTGCTCCAGCCTCCTGCGGCTCAGTGCCTGCAGGCAGGGCTCCGATGGAGAGCCGGGGTCCTCGCCGGACACGTACCCCTCTTCGCTGTACAGACTGCCCGGCTCGGCTGATGTCCATGCTGACCAGGACCTGTTCCCGTGAGCACCGGGCGGGGGGGGGGGGAACCTGGCCGTCACTGAGTAGGGGGGTCTCTGTTCATGTGGTGGGGAGTGTGCCTCAGAGCCCCGGTTGGCTCCCAAACCTCCCAGCAGGGGCACAGTACCTTCTCCGTCCACCGCCATGGGCCCTGACCACTCCGTTCTTGTTCCTCCATCTGTGAAATGGGCTTCCATCTTGGGCTGCAGATGGTGTGAGGCCCCTAGCAGTGCGGGCTGGCTGGGTGTGCATGGCCTTGCCCAGATCCATGGACAGACACCTCCTCCCCATTGGCCATCTGTCTGTCTTCTAGACTGAATGGGCCGTCACTGGCTAACCACCTGGAGAATGACGCCTTTTCAGACAAGTCAGAGAAGGACAACGCCGAAGAGTCAGACGACGAGACACAGGACCACAGCCGCAAGACCCCAGAGAGTGGCAGTGACCGCTCAGAGCCACAGGGCAGCCCGGTGCGGAGGGGGACCACGTACATGGAGCAGACCTCCGAGGAACTGGGGGAGGTGAGAGCTAGGTGCCCCATCAAGTCAGAAGGACTGAAAGGGGGTCTGCAGGGCCTGTGCCAGGGCCTTTCCCACACTGTGGGTGCCCGTGTGAGCACACCCTTTCACCCCCTGGATAGCAGTGCCGGCTCCCTAAACACAGGCAGCTCCATGGCGGGGTGATGTGCCGCCGTGGGAGAGGACGGGCCTGGAGATAACCATTGGCCTCTGGGGAGGGCAGCGGGCAGTGCGGGCTGCGGAGCCAGCCGAGGCTGGGACTCTGTGACCTTCACAGCTACACTCCCGGCGCCCAGGGAGACAGATGGAGTTCTGGTCCCCCGAGAAGCACACATGCAGACACGCAGGACACTGGAAGACACACTGGACGTTAGGAGGCATGTAGGATACTGGGGGACATGCTGGACATTAGGAGGCATGCAGGACACTGGGGGACATGCTGGACATTAGGAGGCATGCTGGACACGGGAAGACACGGTGGACACTAGGAGAAATGCAGAACATTGAGAGACACGCTGGACACAGGGAGACACGCCGGACACTGAGAGACACACAGGACACTGGAAGGCATGCTGGACATGGGGAGACATGCTGGACACAGAGACACACAGGACACTGGGAGGCATGCTGGACTTTGGGAGACACACTGGATGCTGGCAGACACGCTGTACACTGGGAGACATGCTGGACATAGGGAGACACTCGGGACATTTGAGGGCTCCTCCTGTGACTCAAAGGTGGGAGAGTCTTCTCAAGCTGAGGGGGGGACTCAGGTCCCCCAGGTAAGGGCATGGTGTGTGCAAGGCAGAGGTCACAGGAAAGACTGGATGACGTCTGAGGTGTGTGCCTGGCAGGGTGGGTTCTCTTTGCCCCCCCCCACCTCTGCCTGACACAGTGAGAAGAGAAAGGCTGGAGGTGTGTGCCCAGGAGAGGGTGTTGAGTACGATGCCCCCCTGACCATCTGAGGAGAGGCTCCAAGAGGTGGTGCCTGGAGGAGTACAATTGCCCCCCAGTCCTGAGGAAGGGTGCCCACTGTTGGGGCGTACATCCTGACGCCCCTTTGCCACAGCTCGGCGAGGCGTCCCAAGTGGAGACAGTGTCTGAGGAGAACCGCAGTCTGATGTGGGTGCTGCTGCGGCAGCTGCGGCCGGGCATGGACCTGTCCCGCGTGGTGCTGCCCACGTTCGTGCTGGAGCCCCGCTCCTTCCTCAGCAAGCTGTCTGACCACTACTACCATGCCGACCTGCTCTCCAGGTGAGCGGGGAAGGGGGCATCATGTCCCCGTGTGCCCACCTGCTCTCCAGGTGAGTGCTCAGGGTGGGGGCACCATGCCCCATGTGCCCAGCCCACCCTGCTGAGTGGGTGGAAGCCTGAGTGTGCCCTGGCCTGCCTCCCTGAGGTGCCCTGAAACCCCGTGTCACTGGGCCAGACAGAGCCTTTGGCACGCCGGCCCCAGAGCAGAGCAGAGTTTGACACACGTCCTGGGCCCTGCCCTGTGGCCCAGCCAGGCTGCCTGGCACCTCACATCGGCACTACACATTCAGCACCATCTGGGGCGGCTACAGGGGACAAGGGACCACACACTCTGCACTGACCCGGGACAGGGGAGCACCACTCAGTGCTGGCTGGGGGCTTGGGAGGGTGGGTGCACCTGAGGACTTCATGGGTGAGCAAAGGGCAGACCCCCACCAGGTTCCCTACTGAGGACACTGGACAGGTAGCCTCGGCCTTATTTGTGTCAGGACTTGTGTGTGGAAGGTTGGGTGGAGGTCAGGACGCCACATGGACTCAAGGGCTCCCCCTGCCCCTCTTCACAGGGCCGCACTGGAGGAAACCGCCTACAGCCGCTTCAAGCACGTGTTGCGCTGGTACCTGTCTGGTTTCTACAAGAAGCCCAAGGTGAGGAGGTTACCGCTCAGCACCCTCTTCCTGTACCCCACATGGGGACCTCAGATGGGGCAGGGCCCTAACTTCCACAGAGCAGACCCCAGCTCTATCCCCAGACAAAGGAACCAGGAAATGGGGAAACTTGGTCAAACTGTGAGACACCATGTTTGAGGATGGCTTTGGGATTTGTGAGGGCTGTTGAGTGAGGGACCCCAGCTTAGAGCCCCAAACCAGGCCTCTGAGAAGCCAGACCTGCGGGGAGGGTACTACAGCTCTACTCCTGCCCTGGCAGCCCCAGCAGAGTCCTGGGCTTCCCTGGAACCCTAGCGACTTGGAAACCACAGTTGTGTCTTCGCCTCTTCAGCAGGCACATGGGGAAAACAGGTTCAGGAAGGGGCAGGTGTCATCAAAGTCAGACAGCAGTCTGGGGCAGATCTGGAGACACACCTGCACAGGGGAGCCCCCCTCGCTGGGCAGCCAGGTGTGTGGTGTGCAGGTGTGTAACCACACAGGTGATGTCAGGCAGGGGGAGCTCGGGGACTGGATGTCAGCAGGCAGAACACGGTGAGGTCCCAGGGCTTGTCTCAGAGCAGGTGAGGGAACAGCAGGAAGCAATAGACTCAGGGCTGGGGGGGCTGGATGTGGATAAGTGCTGTTACAGGTGAGGGCACGGACAGCGTCAGGCAGCACAATGCACAGAGCTATTGAATGGAAAACCAACTTGCTTGGTGAACTTTCACTCAAATCACGTTTAAAAACAATTTTAAAAATTTAAAAGACATATCGATGAAATAGAATTGATAGGTAGCCCAGAAATCAGCTCATCTGTCTATGGTCAACCAGTTTTTGACAAGAAGACAAAATCAGTTAAGTGGGGAAATAACAGTCTTTTTAACAAATGGTGTTGGCAGAATTGGAAAACTATCTGTAGAAAACTCATATAAGACCCACACCTCACCATATTCAAAAACCAACTCAGGGAGGATCAAGGACCTAGGAGTAAAACCAGGGACTATCAGCTTCACCACAGAAAAGCGAGGAGCAGCTCCAGAAGGCCTAATCCACATTAACAGTCTCCTAAGTATAATGAAAACCTACAACCAGGAGAGAATAAAATAGATGAATGGGACCTTCTAAGAATCAAATCCCTGTGTACATCTCAAAAGTTCTCCAGCAGGGTAAGAAGGAAAGACACAGACTTGGAAAAATATCTAGCAATGACGTATCTGATAAGGGACTCATACCTAAAATTTATAGAATACTTAAGCACTTCAACAAGATAAAGGTAACAACCCAATCACAAAATAGGCACAAGATATTAACAGACACTTCACCAAAGAATTCAGATGGTGAACAAACACACAAAGAAATGTTCAAAATCCCTAACTGTTGTTGTTGTTATGTGCCGTCAAGTCTCTTGTGACTCATAGCGACCCTATGTACAAGAGCCCTAAATGCCATTCTATCCTGTGCCAACCTCACCGTCTCAAACACACATTCCCACCACTCCACTCACAGAGTCTATCCATCTCATCGAAGGTCTTCCTCTCCTGCGCTGTCCCTCCACTCTCCCAAACATGATGTCTCTCTCCAAGGACCAGTCCCTCCTTGCAACATGCCCAAAGTATGTCAGACGAAGCTTCAGAATTCTTGACTCCAAGGAGCATTCCGGCTTCACCCTCTCCAGGACAAACCTGTTTGTTCTCCTAGCATTCTATAGTATATTCAACATTCTCCTCCAGAACCACAGTTCAAAGGCATCAATTCTCTTTCTATCATCCCTATTCACTGTCCAACTCTCTGATGCATAGCGCGTAATTGTGAAGGCTATAGCCTGGATCAGGCGCACCTTAGTCTCCAGCCTGATGTCGTTGTTCCTCAGTACTCTTGAAAGGTCACTCACAGCTGACTTTCCAAATGCAATTGATGCAAATAAAAACAACGATGAGATATCATCTCACCCTAGCAACAATAGCAAAGTTCAACAGAGCCGCAAACAGCAAATGCTGGTGAGGTTGTGGAGAAATTGGAACCCTTATTCACCACTAGGGGGAGTGTAAACTGGTAAACCAGTATGGAAGGTGGTCGGTCTGGCACTTTCTTAAAAAGTTGGAAATAGAAATACCACTTGGCCCCACAATTGCACTGCCAGGAATATATCCTAAAGAAAACAGAGCCATGACCCAAACAGATGTATGCACACCCATGTTTCCTGCTGCTTCATCCACACTAGCAAAGAGATGGGAGCAACCCAAGTGCCCATTAACAAATGAGTGGATAGAAAAACCATGGTATGTTCACATAATGGAATACTACACAGCACTGAAAAAACAAGGAACTCATAGAACATTACACAACATAGGGAAGCCTGGAGGACATTATACTGAGTTAAAAAAAGGACAAATACTGCGTAACGCCACTGTTATAGAACGGAAAGCTGGGGAGTTTGGAGGAGACCAGGAAGGTAGATAGATACGAAACACTGCATTGGAACAGACAAGGGAGAGAACTGTTTAAAAGAGAGATATTTAGACATTATGTGTGATAACAGTCTGGAATAAGAGGTGCATAGCAAAGGGGCTGGAGAGGGAGGAGAGGAGGAGGGAGGAAATTGTGCAACAATTAATGAATGTTTTTAAAAAGAAAGTAAACTGGGAGAGGGAGGAACAATGAATGACTTAAAATCCAGCTTTTCTGTACTTTCATTAAAATCACAACTTAAAGAAAAAAAGGAGTTTACATATGTTTTGAAAAGCAGGTGGTGGTGTCAGATGCCCAGCCCTGTCCTAACCCACCCTGCTGACCGGTCAGCTCATGGACTCTCTGTCTCTTGTCCGCAGGGGATCAAGAAGCCCTACAACCCCGTGCTCGGGGAGACCTTCCGCTGCCGCTGGTTCCACCCCCAGACAGACAGCCACACCTTCTACATCGCCGAGCAGGTGAGACCCCACCCCCGGCACTGCTGCCCACAGGGGACACTCACAGGACACAGGGCTGTGATGACAGAGAGGGCGTCCATAGGGAGGGTGGGACAGGATGCCGCTATCCAGTCTGAGCCACCACCTGGAGCCCACGTGTGGTCAACTGTGGCCTCACTTCACGGGGTTCCCAAGGGCAGGTTGCCACGCCTTTCTGCCAAGGTGCCTGAGGGTAGACGTGAACCTTCAGCCTTTGCTAGCCACTGAGCGTGCTCTCTGTCTGCTGCCCTTGGGGGATCCTTGGAGGAAGAGGGCAGTGCACCCCGTGTCCTGAGTGCACCCTGAGGTGGAGTGGGAATCGTGGCTGCTCCAGGTGCCAGCGCTCAGGTGTGGTCCCTGCGCTCAGTGAGCAAGCTCTGGGCCTGAATGGGGCCGGAGGGCAGGAAGGCTGGGCTCTCACCTCGGCGGTCACCCTCTGCACCCTACCAGGTTTCCCACCACCCACCCGTGTCCGCCTTCCACATCAGCAACCGCAAGGACGGCTTCTGTATCAGTGGCAGTATCACGGCCAAGTCCAAGTTCTATGGTGAGGGACTGGGAGGGGCCACGGAACAAGCAGATGGTGGGAGTGCTCATAACCTGGGGTTGGGCAGAACCAGGGCCCATACAGAGCCTGGGGTCGGGCAGAGTCTATTACAACTCACAGGACAGGGAAGAACTTCCCCAAAGGGGGGGGTCTATAGCTGTAATCTTTAGAGAAGACCAACATATTTTCGTCTGTAAAGCAGTTGGTGGGTTTGAAACAATGACCTTTCAACAGATATGCACTTATAGATAGGAGTGTGTAAAAAATTAAAATTAAAGCAGGAGGTCAAGTTAGTTTGAAAAGTCCCTTAAGGACACCATCCTCCACTCAGAGAAACTTCGATTTATTCATTGAAGTAAAATGTGAATACACCGCAAGTTAAACAATCCCTCAGGACAGATGGCCATGAGAACTGGGCAGGACGAAGCCAGGAGATGCACCCACAGCCACACAGCTGGGGTGCTGGCCCCTCTAGACTTTCTGAAGGGGAGCTCAGAGCTGATGTTTGTGAAGTGTGGCCCAGGTCCTGAGGGCCATTGTCCACTCACTGTCCCTCTGCTCCCATCTTCTGCAGGGAACTCACTGTCAGCACTGCTGGAGGGCCAAGCCACGCTCACCTTTCTGAACAGAGAGGAGAAGTACACCATCACCATGCCGTACGCGCACTGCAAAGGTGAGAGTCTGGGCTGGACTGACTGACCTGGAACCGAGCCCAAGCCCCAACCGTCGGAGAGGTTCCTGGGCCCAGACTCTGCTGGTTTGGGTGTGCTTGGGGAGCTTTATTTCACTCACCTGCTCTTCAGTGGTGTGTTACCTGGGCGTGAAATTCTGGGAAGACTGACATCTATTCTTCCTTTGTTAACAACCTTTTATCATCGCCTGCTGGCGGCTTTTGTGACAAGTGAGAAGTTGTCTGCCTGCTTTTCTCAGAGCCGCTCTGGGCATCTTACAGCTGTTGTTCTGCAGCTTCAGTCTTGTGTATTATAGGTTGGATCTCTCTCTCTCTCTCTCTCTCTCTCCTTTTAAAATTTTTTAATCTGAAATTTCATGAGTTTGTTCAAGCCTGGAGAAGATAATTAAGAGTGTTAGTATTATTCTCTACTGATGAGATTCTAGTAAAATCTATTTAGAAACCAAAACTAAGCCCCTTGCCATCAAATCACTTCTTACTCATGATGACACCCCCCCCCATCAGGTTCCAATGTTGTAAGTCTTTATGGGGGGAGACAGCCTCATCTTCCTCCATTGGAGCAGATGGTGGATTTGAACTGCTGACCTGATATGTTGTACACTGCGCCACCAGAGCTCCTCTATTATATTGCACAAAATATGTCATTTTAATGTCAAAAGAATTGCTACCTTTGAGCTGTGGTGTTGGAGAAGGGGACTGAATATCCCAAGAACTGCCAAAAGAGCATATACTGTAGAGAAAGTGCAGCCAGGGTGCTCCTTGGAGACAAAGATGATAAAGCTTTGTTTCACATACTATGGACAAGTTGCTAGGAAAGGCTATTCCATGGAGAGGAAGACCATCAACCAGGTGGATTGAAACAGTGTCAAACACAATCAAACCTGCAGCAACAGGTTTGATTGTGTCAGAGATTGTGAGGACGGCACAGGACAGGAGAAGGTTCAGATTTGTGGTTCACAGGGTCACAATGAGTTGTACTCAACCTGATGGCACCTAACAACAACAACAACGACGACAAAGGTACCATCAGGAGCACGTTGACCGTCCTTCATTAAAGATGTGTTTGTTCTTTTTATAGTCCATGACAGAGACAGTACTCTTCACTAATTTGGAGGCATCAAACCTTCTGTCTTCCTGATTTGTCCAATTATTGTGGGTTTGATTTGCATCTCTCTTATTACCAGAGGTGTGGAGCATTTCTTCATGTGTCTGTTGGACATCCAAATGTCTTCCTCGGTGAAAAATCTTTCCATGTCTTTTGCCCATTTTGTAATTGGGTTATCAGTCTTTTTCTCCTAGAGGCCCGGGAGTATTCTGTAAACTTTTATTATGAGATTCTTATCTGAGATAATGTTGCCAAATGTTTTTTTTTCCCAGTCTGTAGGTTTTCTTTTCACCCTCTTGGAAAAATTTTTCAGTAAGCACAGAGATTTAATCTTTAGAAAGCCCCATCCATCAATTTTATCCTCTCCTAGGCCTTCTAAGCTTGGTTCCAGTTTGTCTCTTATGAAGCTTATGGTTTTGGGCTTTGAGTTGGTTTTTGTGTATGGTGTGAGATGTGGATCCTGATTCAGCTTTCTGCAGGTAGCAGTCCATTCTTGCCAGCATCATTTTTATTGAAGAGGTTGTCATTTCACCATTTGGTAGGTTTTCTTTTCTTACTGAATATCAGTGGACTATAGATAGATGTTGGAAGGAGGAGTGGCATCCACTTCCATAATAGCTTCCCTTCAGAAACCCTATGAACCTGGAGAGAGGATGAAAGGCACCCAAGCGTCGAGGACTCTCCTTCATAGGGTCGCTATGAGTTGCCTGCAACTTGACAGCACTTAACAACAACATAGATAGATGAGTCTATTTCTGGGTTCTCAATTTGGTTCCATTGGAATAAGTACCTGTCATTGTATCAGTACCATGCTGCTTTGGTTACTACTGCTGTGTAGTAGGTTTTGAGGTAGGGAGTGCTACACCTCCCACTTCATTTATTTTTTTCAGAAATGCTTTGCTTATTAGGGGTCCCTTTTCTCTCCAAATAATCTTGACAATTTCCCTTTCAGGCCCCTTGAAAAATTAATTTGGTATCTGAATTGGGATTGCATTGAACATGTAGATTGTTTTGGGTAGGATTGTCATTTTCACAATATTGAGTTTTCCTATCCCATGAACAGGGAACATTTTCCATTTATATTTAGGTCTTTTATTGTGTTTTGAAGAAATGTTCTGTAGTTGTATTTGTGCAGGTCTTTTGTGTCTCTAGTTAGGTTTATTCCCAAGTATCTCGATTTGTGGTTGACTATTGTAAATGGTATCGCTTTCTTGGTTTCCTTCTCTGAGTTCTCTTTGTTACTGTTGAGAAAACCCACTGACTTGTATATTGATCTTATATCCTGCCACCCTACAAAATTGGTCTACTAGCTCTAAGAATATTTTTGTTGAGTCTTTGTGCTTTTCCATATACACTATCATATTATCTGCAAATTTGTTGTTGTTGGGTACCAGCGGGTTGAATACCACTCATTGTGACCCTATGAACAAAAGATCTGAACCCTGTTCTACCCTGAGCCATCCTCACACTTCCTGACGCACAAGAGTCCATCATAGTAGTCTTCATGTCAGTCACCTGTTTGATGGTCTTCCTCTCCTGCGTCAACCTTCCACCCTTCCCAGTATCATTCCACTTTCCAAGGAATAGCCCCTTCTAGCAACATGCCCAAATTATGTGAGGTGAAGCCTCATCATTCTTGCCTCCAAAGAACACTCCGGCTACACCCTCTCCAAGACATATCTGTTTGTTCTCTTAGCCGTCTGTGGGGTGTTCAGTGCTCTTCTCCAGCACCACAGCTCAAAGGCATCAGTTCTTTTTCTGTCATCCTCATTCATTGTCCAGCTCTCAGATGCATAGTAAGTAATTGGAAAGACAAAAAAAGGCCTAAATTAGACACAACTTGCTCCTCAAACTGACATCATTATTCCTTAATATTTTGAAGAGGTCCCTAACTGCAGATTTTCCCAGTACAATATGTCTTCTCATTTCTTGACTATTGGTACCAAGCATATTAATTGCTCCTACGTATAGAGCCAAAGAAGAAATAATCTGCTTATAGTGACAGTTTAACCATATATCTTTGCTAATCGGGGTGCCTTTTCTTTCCTTCTCTTATCGTATTGCCCTAGCAAGCACTTCCAATACAATACTGAATAGAAGTGGTGACAGTGGGCCACCTTGTCTGCTTCCCATTCAAAAGGAAAATGCTTTTAGTCTTTCTCCATTGAGAATTATGTTGAGTTTTGGTTTTGCATATATACTTGGCTCCACAGTCAACACTCTTGGCACCAGCAGCCAGGAAATTAAAAGACATACTGCGATGGGAAAGTCTGCTGTTAGGGACCTCTCTAAAGTACTGAAGAGCAATGGTGTCTCTCTGGAGACTAAGGTGCATCTGATACAGGCCATGGTCTTTGCAATCACTTGTTTTGCGTCAGAGAGCTGGACAATGACCAGGGAGGATAGAAGGAGAATTGATGCCTTTGAGCTTTGGTGTTGGAGAAGAGTTTCGAGGGTACCATGGACTGCTAAGAAAACAAACAGATTCATCCTGGAGAGGGCTAAACCAGTCTGCTCCTTGGAGGCAAGGATTTTGAGGCTTCGTCTGACATACTTTGGTCATGTTGTAAGGAGAGACCGGTCCTTGGAGAAGGATATCGTGCTTGGGAGGGTGGAGGGCAGGCGCAGGAGGGGAAGGCCCTCTATGAGGTGGATTGATTCAGTGGCTGGGGTAATCAGGATGAGTGTGTCGGAGACAATGAGATTTTCACAGAACAGAGCAGGGTTTAGGGCTGTTGTACATAGGGTCGCTATGAGTCGCAAGCGACTCGACAGCACTTAACAACAACAACTTTTTACCATATTGAAGAAAGTCCCTTCTATTCCTATTTTGCTGAGTGGCTTAATCAGGAAGAGGTATTAGATTTTGTCAAATGCCTTTTCTGCATCAATTGCTAGGATCATATGGTTCTTGTTACTTCCTTTATTACTGTAGTGAATGACATTGATTTTTTTTCTTATGTTGAACCATCCTTGCATACCTGTTTTGAATCCCACTTGCCAAGATGAATTATATTTTTGTTGTGCTTTTAGATTCTATTGGCTAGGATTTTGTTAGGAATTTTTGCATTAATGTTCATGGGAGATAATTTATCTGTAGTTTTCATTTTTTGCAATTTCTTTACCTGGTTTTGGCATTAGGGTTGTATTTGCTTCATAGAATGTCTCTGGGAGTGTACCTTCTTTTTCTATTTTTTTTAAAATAATTTGTGTAGAATTGGTGATAAATATTCTCTGAATGTTTGGTATAATTCGGGATTTGTGGCGGTTACGGGCCAGAGGATTCTTTTTACAACCTATTCACTTGCAGCCATGGTCCAGGGAATTTTTCAGACAAAAGCCGTGGGTCAGTTAACATTTGTGCGCAGGTTCATGGAACCCTCACTGCTCAAGCTGCCATCTTTCGATCCTTGAAACAGTCTTTAATTATTACCTTGGTTTCTTCCAAATATGTTGACCAACTCTTTTTGGTATAATGACTTTTTAGTCTTTTTTTTTTTTTTGGCGGGGGGGTTGATCCTTTTTATGTCAGTAATATTTTACTAGTAGAATCCTTCAGTTTTGAGGTTTGGGGCTTGAATTTTGTTTTTCTTCAGTTCTTCCAGCTCAAGCAGTCCTTGCATGTGCTTCTCTTTTGGTTTCTAACTCCAGGTCTTTGCACATTTCATCACAACACCTTGCCTTGTCCTCCGACATGTGCTGAAATTTTCCATTCAGCTCTCTTACTTCAATATTTTTCCTTTGGCTTTAGCTTTTCTCTGTCCTAGAACAAGTTTCAGAGCAGAACCTCATCAGACATTAATTTTTATCTTTTCTTTCTTTTCTACTTTACTCTCTTCGTGTATGAAGACTTAGGTTAAACCATCTCATTAATTTCTTTTCTCTTTTTGATTTCTATACAATCAACACAGCCAGGAAATTAAAATATGAATTGCATTCTGAAAGGCAGCTGTCAGAGACCTCTCCAAAGTACTGAAGAGCAATGATGTCAGTCTGGAGACTAAGGTGACCTGATTCAGGCCATAGTCTTTGCAATTACTTACTATGTATCAGAAAGCTGGACAATGACTAGGGATGATAGAAGAAGAATTTATGCCTTTGAGCTGTAGTGCTGGAGATGAGTATTGAATATACCATGGACTGCTAGGAGAACAAATAGATTCATCCTAGAGAAGGTGAAATCAGGCTACTTCTTGGAAGCAAGGATTCTGAAGCTTCATCTGACATACTTTAGACATGTTACAAGGAGGATCCAGTCCTTAGAGAAGGACATCATGCTTGGGAGGGTGGAGGGACAGTGCAGGAGAGGAAGATGCTCTATGAGATGGTTTGATTCAGTGACTGGAATAATGGAGGTAGGTGTGTTGGAGACAGTAAGATTGGCACAGGATAGAGCAGGTTTTAGGGCTGTTGTACCTAGGGTCGCTATGAGTTGCAGGTGACTCTACTGCACCTAACAACAACAACAGTTCTATCAGTCTGTCTGCAGTTCACGTTTACCTATGGTTTAACTTTTATTCACTAAGATTTCAATCTTGTTGGATTCTTCCTTCCTCCTCAGAAGTTCTTCGTTCTAAATCATATCTGCCTTTGATGTGTGTTTCCTGTTGACAGGTCCTCTTAAATCACTTTAGACATCTAAGCAACTTGAGTCTATGTGCTCAACCAGTAATTCTAGTCTTCTGATTTGCTGGTTCTTGCAGCAGATGCTCAGAATGGGAAGGGATGCTTACAATGTTTGGGTCTTTCCTGCTGTGGACCACTCAGGGAGGGTGAATTTGAATCCACGCTTCCCTGATAGGAGCCCTGTGCTTAGAGCTTTTCTTTTGTTGATATTCTTAGTTCCAGACCAACACAGCCATTTCCTCAGCTTTCCTGTTAGGACAAATGGACATTCAGCCACTCTCCCTTTCACTGAGGGGGCAGCCATGTGACAGACCTCAAAGCTGTGACTTTGGCCCAAGGTTTGGCCTCCCATCACTATGGGAACCTCAGCGAGTAAGGTCTCAGGCCAGCCAGCCTCCTCTCCGGTCTGCAGCTCTCTCTACTTCCTCTTTTCTTCCACCTTCCCTTCTTTCGCTTTTTCTTCCCTGAAGTTGCCCTTATCCTTTTTTTTAAAAAAAACAATAATAATTTTAATGAAAGTTTACAGAGACTTTGGATTTCCATGCATTAAATGTTGCACTTTTCTCCCTTCTTACCTGTTCTCCCCAGTACACTCCCTTCTTGGAAAAGTTAAAAAAAATTCTTTCATTGTTTTACAATTCCTCCCCCCTAGGTCCACTCCACCGTGCTGCCTTCATTCTGGACTCCTGTCATGACAAAAATACCTAGTCACATATCCCTTTTAAACAGTTCTCTCCCTCATCTGTTTCAATGCAGTATACATAATTTATCCCATCTTTCTCAGTCTCCTCCCAACCCCAATGTCAGTCCCGTTTTACAACAGTGACACTGCAGTATTTGTCCTTTTGTGACTGAGATATTTCACTCAGCATAATGTCCTCCAGGGTCACTCATTTTGTATATTTCATGAGTTCCTTGTTTTCCAATGCAGCATAGTATTCCATGGTGTGAATATACCACAGCTTCTCTATCCTTTTGTTTGTTGATGAGCACTTAGGTTGTTTCCAGTCTTTGCTATTGTGAACAAAGCTGTGATAAACGTGGATATGCATACATCGTTTGGGTAGCAGTTATGCCCTTATCCTCTTGTTCGCTCATCTGTGCATCTGGTGAACCATCATATAGAGTTCGGACTTTTTCACTGTGGATCATTTCAAGCACATGAATGTGCAGGGTCACTCAGCGAGCCCCATGCACCTCCCACGTGGAGAGCCCCATGCACCTCCCACATGACAAGCCCCATGCACCTCCCACGTGAGGAGCCCCATGCACCTCCCACATGACGAGTCCCATGCACCTCCCACGTGACGAGGCCCAAGCACCTCCCACACGACGAGTCCCATGCACCTCCCACACAGACGAGTCCCATGCACCTCCCACGTGGCGAGTCCCATGCACCTCCCACATGAGGAGCCCCATGCACCTCCCACGTGAGGAGCCCCATGCACCTCCCACGTGACGAGTCCCAAGCACCTCCCACATGACGAGTCCCAAGCACCTCCCACGTGAGGAGCCCACACGTTAGTTTCTCCTGTAGCCTGTACGGAAGCTCTGGTGACGTGGTCCGTAGGGGTTTGCACTGCTAACCCGAAGATAGTGTCCCTGTGGTTGTTCAAATCCACCAGCAAATCGTCAGGAGAAAGGTGGGCAATCTCTACCCCTGCACGTTACAGCCTCAGAAAACCCTCTACAGGGAAGCTGTGAGTCGGTTCCAACTTGACAGCAGTGAGCCTAATACCCCGCTCCCTAATCTGAAAGTTAGCTGGAGACACCATGCCGTATTGTCTGTGTGCTTCATTGTATGGCGCTCATCTTGGTACTGGAGAAACCATTCTAGAGAGAGGGTTTGAGTGGGGAAAGCAGCAGCTTTATTGTGTGTGTGCACTTACAGGAGAAGGAGTGTTGTGACGTGCAGTGAATGCCCTGGTTTGACCTCCCTTTCCTCGAGAAAGAATTGAACCAGCGGGAGAGAAGAGAAGAGAGACCATGGGTGGGTCTCCTGGCTGTGTCCTCCTGGAAAGAGCCCGGTGTGGGCCGAGCTTTTGTTAGAGCACGTGGTTGAGAGGAAAGGCAAGGAGACAGGATGGAGATGAAAGAAAAGATATTTTTATTAGAAAAAATGCGTCTCACAGGGTGAGATGGGCCATTTCTGCAGAGCTGAGGGTGGAGAAAGATGCTTCGCTAGCCAGCATGGCTTAGTAAAGCTGGCTGGCTCTCCAGTGTGACGTGCTGCTGGGCTTGAGGCTGAGCCAATGGACGATGTGGTGGGTGGTCAGTGCATGATGTGTGGTCAGTGCATGATGTGTGGTCAGTGCATGATGTGTGGTCACTGGATAATGTGTGGTCAGTGGATGATGTGCGGTCAGTGGATGATGTGCGGTCAGTGGATGATGTGTGGTCAGTGGATGATGTGTGGTCAGTGGATGATGTGTGGTCAGTGGGTGTTGTGGTGGACCGTTGTGGTCCCCTGTTCTTGGTGTCACTCTTGGGCCTGAAACCAGTCAAGCCTCTATTGGGCATGTCAAAATCATGAGGCCCCGAGGCCCAGTGCCCTCGGTTCAGGTTGGGTAGAGCCCAACACTGGTCACTTTGCTTGACCCCCACTCCTTGCTGGCTCCCAGTGTGGGCTTCATCTGGTTCTGTCCTGATTCTGTCCCTAATTCTCCTTCTCCCCAACCTCTCCTTCTTTCTGCCTGACTTTAGCCGGAATCTGACATGAACTTCCCAAAGCTGTCTCCACAGGGGAAGGTTCTGATATTTGTGGGCCAGGTTATTTGGGAAGTCAGAGGTCAGAGTAATTGTTGTGGAGTCAGAACCCCCATAAGTGACCCCCGGGAGGGTTTTGGAGGCTACAGATCCCACTGGAGGGGACTGCCCATCTTTCTCCCTCAGAGGACCTGGTGGACTGACCCAGCAGAGAGGCCTGGCCGTGGGTCCACAGCCGTCCCTCTGGGGGCCCCCCTAGAGCTTCAGGCTCCCCGGCACTTTCAGGAGGGAAAGGCGAGATTGTCCTTAGAAACGGAGAATCTGCAAATCCGTCGGCATGAGTACCTGACCTCCGGGATGGCATCTTCAGGTCAGCTGTCCAGTCGTCACGGGGCATGCCAAGGCTTTCAAAATGGTGTCTGTCCTGCTAGGTGCTTGGTCATCATGGAGTGTGGCCTTTCACGATGACCGCCCTCTCGGAGGTCGCACAGGGGTCACTCACACAGCTCACCCAAGCCCCTAGGCGCGTTAAAGGTGGCTGATAAGAGGGAAGGCCTGGGGCACACCGGCTGCCCGGCAGTCTGAGTTCTTAGGCCTTGGCGTCATGTGTAACCACGTGCTGGCCTTCATGGTCCGAACTGTCTCCGAGGAAAACACTTTGATTCAGTACATAATGGAAAGAGAATAAAACAAATAGCAAAATCTGTGGTTCAGTGCAACCCTAGCAGTAACTCTAAGTTTAGAACAGTTAGAGGTTTTTCTTGCTGTTCCCTGAAAGGCCGCCTTTGAAACGAGATCTTAAGGACCTTATTCAGTGTGTTACCAGACGGGGAGTGAGGCTCGGCCACAGGCTGCAGAAGGGAGAGGCAGACCTCAGCGTCCACACAGGGCTCCAGGGTGATGAGCTCTTCCTAACGGGGTCCTTCCAGCCTGAGGACAAGGGGCCTCACCTGCTACAGGCCTCTTCCAACTGCCCTTCTCGGCCACAAGGGCACTTCTTGCCTTTGAAATACTCTGAGAGAAGATAGTTGTCTATTGTCATCCCTTCATAATCATGATTGTCATCTCACCTAAAAGAATCTTCTAGGTGGGTCCCTGGTGCCTGTGGGAAGTTGAGCATGTTCCTCTGCCCCAGGTGCTTCCTGGACCTAAGATGTTGACTTGACCTAGCAGAGCCTTGACTGGGTTCAGACACGTTCCTCTGTCCCCGGTGCTCCCTGGGCCTAAGATGTTGGCTTGGCCCAGCAGAGGCCTCTCTGGGTTCAGACAAGTTCCTCTGCCCTGCGTGCTCCCTGGACCTGAGACACTGACTTGACCCAGCAGAGCTTTGACTGGGTTCAGGCACAGCATCTTCAACAGGACTGCTGGCTCCATCGCACGATGTGTCCTGTCCACTGTGTCGTGATGTGAGGGACGTCGGCACTCCTCAGCTGACTTCATCGGCATGTGGTGATGTTCTGTCGTCCAAGCTTCACTCCACCGACAGGAAGATCTCGTCCACTCTAGTTTCCCGAGATGTTCAGGGCATTGAGGATCAAGGCCCACTTTGTCATGTTTCTGAACTTCCCCTGGTGTCTGCCAGAGGTAGTGGTTACTGAGTTGGCATAAACGTGTATGCTGGTTTCAGGACACTGTGTCCATTGATGCCTCAGTGGGCCCATCTTTGGCCAGTAAGAGGGCCTCTTCAAGTCGGCCCATGGGTCCCCTGATGTCACCTTCCCTTTGCTCCTAGGGGGCAGAGCAAGAACAAACCTAACAGGTGGTGCAAACGGTCAACTCTCACAGCTGCTAACCAACACTTCGGAGGCTCAGGTCTACCTAGTTCCTGAAACGGGCCATGGAGTTGCCTGCAGCTCACAGTGACCCTGTATACGTTAGCTCTGGACCTGCCCTGTCCTGAGCCAATCTCATCATCTCCAACAGACCTAATCTCATTGCTCCAGTCACTGAGCCAATCCATCTCATCCTGCGCCCTCCTTTCCTGTGCAGACTGTGCCTCCACCCTTCCAAGCATGATGTCCTTCTCCAAGGACTGGCCCCTCTGGCCCAAAGAATATGAGACAGAGCTTCAAAATCCTTGGCTCCAGGGAGCAGATTGGCTTCACCGTCTCCAGGACAGACCTGATGGCTCTCCTGCCAGTCCACAACTGTTCAATACTCCTCTCCAGCACCACAGCCAAAAGGCATTGATCCTTCTTTTATTATCCTAAGTTATTGTCTAGCTCTCAGATGCATAGCAAGTAATTGCAAAGATCATGGCCTGGATCAGGCACACCTTAGTCTCCAGACTGACACCGTTGCTCTTCAGTACTCTGGAGAGGTCCCTGACAGCAGTCTTTCCCAATGCAGTTCAACTTTTGATTTCATGACTGCTGGTGCTACAAGTGTTGAGTGTGAAACCAAGCAAGCTTTGAGGGTCCAGGTCCACCTCGAGACACTTCAGAAGAAAGGCTTGATACCCTTCTTACCCCGAGGCATTGGGATCCTCAGGGTCACAGCTCTGTTCTGACCCCACGGGCTCAGCCTGAGACCACAGTAACTCGAAAGCTCTCCTCAGACACAGGGATGTTGAGACTTGATGTCACATCCTTTGGGCCTGTTATCAGGAGGGTCAGCAGAAAGGAGGAAGCGTGTCAGGGAGCTGGACTGGCACGGTGGCAGCCATGCTGGCAGCAGGGGGCTGGCACGGGACAGCAGGGATTGTGGGGATGGGGTGGCGTGGGGCAGCTTTCCTTCTGTTGTCCATGGGCTCACTGAGTCAGAGCCCCTCTTCCTAACTCTGCTTGCGCTCTTCTTCCTGGCGTGCTGGCAGTGCCCCCGGACACTCCTGGCTCCAGACCTGGCGTCACCCTTTCTCCAGGGAGCCCCACCTCCTTCCCCTCAGAGCCCAGATTCCAAGACTGCAATCTGGAGACCAGATGTGCTCCTTCCCAGAAGTGCAGTCACTGCGTCCAGAACTTTCCAGTGGCATGATCACGGGAAGCTTTTCTGTTTTAAGATAAAATAGAGTGAGCTCTGGTGGCCTAGTGGCAAGAAGCTGCACTGCAATCTGAGAGGTTAGTGGTTCAAATCCACCAGATGCTTTGCTGGAGAAGGAGGAACAATCTCCTCCTGTACCAGTCAAATCTGATTTGACAATACTCACACACAAATAATAAAAAGAATATATAAAATAGGTCTGTGGGAAGAATACAGTACTTTGTGGGTCCACCTGGGGCCCAGATCCAAAATGGTGACTTTCATGTCATTGATTTTGTAAAAGTTTTTATTGTGAGCTGATGCACATTATATATTATTAGGGAAAACCCATAAATGATATGGATTGTATCTCAACACCAAGAAGACAAAAATTCACCCCACTAGACTGGTGAGAAACATCATGGCAGACGGAGAAAGGATTGCAGTTAACAATGACTCCATCTAACTTGGATCCACAATCCTCAGTCAGGAGATCAGGAGACAGATTGCACTTGCAAAGTGTGCGGTCAGGGACCTCTCCAAATTATTGAGGAGCAGTGATAGCAATTTGAGGACTAAGGTGTGCTTGGTTCAGCCATGGACTTTTTAGTCCCTTGCTATGCATCTGAGAGCTGGACAATGAATAAGGATGACAAAAGAATTGATGCCTTTAAGCTGGTGTTGGAGAAGAGCACTGACTATCCCACGGACGGCCAAAAGGACAAACAGATATGTCTTGGAGCAGGTGCAGCCAGAGTGCTCTTGGAGGCAAGGATGATGAAGCCTTGTCCCACATACTTTGGGTACGTTGCTAGGAGACGCTATTCCTTAGAGAGGGGCATCATGCTTGGAAAGGTGGAGGGTTCAACAAAAGACGGGAAAACTCTTCACTAGATGGACTGACACAGTGACCACAGCAATGGGCTCAAATGTGTCAGAGATGATGAGGACGGCGCAGGACAGGTTCAGATCCATTGTCCATGTCGCTGTGAGTCATACGTGATTCAACAGCACCTAGCAACAAGCGTGTTATCACATTTGACACCTGATGTTTGTGACATGGACCACAGTGCCCACACTGTAACAGTCCCCTTCCCGTCTCAGCGGGTGGAAGGAAAGAACGGGAACATTTCACTCATCCTCCCTCCAAGTCCTCCTTCCCCACACTGGTCAGCCCGGTTCTCCCTGAAAGCGTCACGGCCGCTGGTCTCTCCCACGTGACCCACATCCCAGCCGGCCCCCACCGCGGGATGCAGTGTGCGCTGTGACGCTGGCCGTGGTTTCTGTCCTAAAGCTGCCAGGCCAGCTCCTCTGCAGGGCTGGACACCCAGTGGCTCGAGTGGGTCACAACTTGGTTGCTCTTTATGACCAGGTTGTATACATTGTACTGTTTGTCACAGTGTGTGTCTCTGTCCGTCCACTGATGGCGACCGCCTTGGGGATCTGGCAGGGAGCAGGTGGGCACCAGGCTTGGGAGCTGACCCTGGCACCGGGGACCCCAAGTCATCATGAGTGACAGATATGATATGTGTCCACAGGACAGAGGGCTCCTGTGAACCTGGGCAGGGGTGCTGGTGGACCTGACCTTACCAAGGGTGGGTGGTTTCCCGAGCATTGGCGTTAACAAGGCCCTGGGGAGGACACAGCTGCCGGTCCCACTTACCCACAGGGGCCTCAAACAGTGGTCAGTGCCCCTAGGTCTGGCTGACCCCATGACCCCCACCCTGGTGGTGTTTCAGGAATTCTCTATGGCACCATGACCATGGAGCTGGGTGGCAAAGTGACCGTCGAGTGTGAGAAGAACCACCTCCAAGCTGAGCTGGAGTTCAAGCTCAAGGTAGAGGGACCACCAGAGGGGGTGGTGGAGTGAGGGGTGGAAACCTCAGGGGCACTGTGTGCCCAGGCCCCCAGATCACCCCAAAGCATGTACCCACAAAGGTGCGACCCTTGGCCTCCATAGCGCACGTGGGGTCCAGGGCGGGGGCAGGCTGTCAGGGTGGCCAGTGGGGAGGAGGACCTGCCTCCATCCCTCAGGGAGCAAGGCATCACATCCAGCTCTGGGTGGGGCCCAGGGAAGGCCCTCCACACTGACCTGCCCCCCACACTCACCTGTCCCCCACACCGACCTGCCCTCCACACTGACCTGCCTTCCACACTGGCCTGTCTCCCACACTGGCCTGTTTCCCACACTGGCCTGTCCCCCACAAGCTTGGGCCTCCTGTCTCTGCCAGCTCTTGGGAGGGCATGGGCCTCTATGAGAGGGTGCACTGGGACACAAGGGGCAGACATAAAGGGGGGACAGTAGGAGAGGGTGTGGGGCTCAAGGAGAGATGCAGAGACTGAGAGGACATAGAAGGCTCAGGTACCACAGAGAGGACACAGGGACAGAGCCGAGTACACAGTGACCAAGGAGGGGGGAGGGGACACTAGGAGGGGTCATGGGCTCAAGGAAAGGGTGTGAAGACGTAAGGACACTCAGGGACACTAGGAGAGCACAGTGGACACAGGAGAGGGTACAGCATGCAAGGTGATAGCATGAGGCCTGAGGAGAGGACACAGGGACCGAGGAGAGGACATGTGACATCAGGAGAAGACATGGGGCCCGAGGAGAGGACATGGGGACATCAAGAGAGGACATGGGAACATCAGGAGAGGACATGGGACAGGGAATCAAGGGGAGTCCCCAGGGTCAAGGAGCAGGCGAGATGTGGAAGGAGAGGCCGCAGCCCTGACCTGGCGCCCTTGCAGCCTTTCTTCGGGGGCAGTACGAGCATCAACCAGATCTCGGGGAGGATCACCGCCGGGGAGGACGTGCTGGCCAGGCTCTCCGGGCACTGGGTAAGCTGGGAGACATGGGGCTCTCTGTTTGCTGGGTCAGGCCCCCAGGAATGGTGGGGGCTCTCTGTTTGCTGGGTCAGGCCCCCCAGGAATGGTGGGGGCTCTCTGGATGCTGGGTCAGGCCCCAGGCAGGTGCATGTGACGTCACCTGGTTTGCTGTGGCTTCTGGCCAGCCCCTCCAATCCGCTTGGCACCCTGAGCCCTGGGTCTCCTGGCAGGACCGAGAAGTCTTCATCAAGGAAGAGGGGTTTGGGAGTGCAGAGCTCTTCTGGAACCCATCGGGGGAGGTGCGCGCCCAGAGGCTGAAGCGACACGTGGTTCCCTTGGAGGAGCAGACTGAGCTGGAGTCCGAGCGGTGAGGAGGAGGAGGACACCTCAGGGCCCATCCCTGCTGGTGGCTCAGCGGGGCCCAGGGTGAACCTAGAAGGGATGGGCCTCAGCTGTGCCCTGGGGCCAAGGAGGAGTCTGCCAGAGCTGGAGGCAGCCAGAGGGCGAGGGGGGCTGGAGAAGAGCGGACTTGAGAGGTCAGTGGACGGCTGACACCAGTAGGGAAGAGCCATCTGTGACAGTGCCATGGGGGAGTGAGCTCCTGCCCCAAGGCACTGAGCCCCTCAGGCCATCCAGGGGGGACGACGGGTGGTGGTTCCAAGCCCCCCGGCATGACAGCCCCTCACTCAGCTCAGTGCTCTCCACAGACTCTGGCTGCACGTCAGCAGGGCCATCGGTGAGGGAGACCAGCACAAGGCCACGCAGGAGAAGTTCATCCTGGAAGAGGCTCAGCGGGGCCGGGCCCTGGAGCGCCAGCAGACCCTCACGCCCTGGACCCCGAGGCTGTTCCGGCTGGACCCTGCCACCCAGGAATGGCGCTACCGACATGAGGAGTGGGTGCTGGGCTGGCCCTGGGGGACCCTGGGATGAGGTCTTCTTCCAGGAGACACCCTAACTCCCCCCCTCCCTCCTACTGCCCCCACCCTGGGTGAGGACTGGAGGGCATTGAGAGGATCCTCACTTTGAGGATATGCCCTTAACGTCTCAAAGAGCATCCTGCCCTGCCCCTACCCTGGGTGCCAACCGCTGCTGGAAGGCTGAGGGCCTAGAGAGGGCCCCTCACCCTGACAGCTGCCCCTCTGCTGACCCCCACCCTGTGACCTTCCAGCCACAGCCCCTGGGACCCCGTGAAGGACATCGAGCAGTTCGAACAAGATGGAATTCTCCACACCCTGAGGAGGACAGCCACGGCCCACCTCACGCCCTTCCTGTGCAGCCCAGGGGCCAGGCACAAGGTGAGCCCCTGCTCCGGACCCTGAGCTCCTGACTGCTGTGGTGACCGAGCACCGCCTGGCCCTCAGAGCCTGGCCCTCTCTGTGCACTCCCATCACTAGCAGGGTCCCCTCTCTACTAGCAAGGTCCCTCCGACCCCAGTCCTTTTCTGCTCACTGCAGCACCCTGGTCAGAACAAGGGTCCATTGCCCCTCACCGCTCCTCCAAACACCTTCTTCAATGTTTCAAGACATGTTCCCCACCGATGAGGACACTGAGCCCTGCTCTCTCGGTCTCCCGTGCTGCTGACACAGACACAAGCGAGTGTGTCTCCGTTCCCTGTGCTGTGACATCACAAGTGGCACACCTCATAGGACAGGGCTCGGAGATGCTGTCCGTGGGTTTACTAGGAGTCGTAGTCTACAGCACTCATCCTGGTCCCTTTACACCTGATTGGTTGATCACATTGTGGGAGATGACTGCATTGTCACATGTTGTTGTTATGTGCTGTTGAGTCGCCTGCGACCCATGGTGACCCTATGTCCAGCAGCTCTGAAGCCTGCCCTGAGCCAGTCTCATAATTCTGACACACCAACGCCCATTGCCACAGTTACTGTGTCAATCCTTCTCATCCAGCATCTTCTTCTCCTGCACTGGCCCTCCACCTTCCGAGCATGTCCTTCTTCAAGAACCAGTTCTACTTGGTCACGTGCCCTAAGTCTCAAAATCCTGTCATTCAAGGAGAAATTTGGTTTCACCCTCTCCAAGACAGCTATTTGTTTTCTTGGCCGTCCATGGTACGTTCAAGACTCTTCTCCAGCACCATGATTCTAAGGCATCGATTCTTCTGTCATCCTTAGTCACTGTCAGTTTTCTGATTCATAGCAAGTGATTACAAAGACCACGGCCTGGATCAAGAGCACCTTGGTCTCTAGACTGACATTGCTTTTCAGCACTCTGGAGCCGTCCCTGACAGCAGATTTTCCCAATGCAATTTGTCTTTTGATTTCCTGACTACTGGTGCTAAGAGTGTTGATTGTGGAGCTGAGCAAACTGTAATTGTTAACAACCCCCATCTCTTCTCTATCATGATGCTGCCAATTGGCTCAGTGGTGAGAATCTTTGTTTTCTTGATGTTGAGCTTCAATCCATACTGAAGGCTGCAGTCCTTGACCTTCTGCAGCAAATGCTTCAGGTCCTCCTCAGTTTCAGCAAGCAAGGTTGTGTCATCTGCATAACGCAGGTTGTTGATGAGTCTTTCTCCAACCCGGATGCCACATTCCTCCTCATAGCCCACCTTCCCGAATGACCAGTTCTGCATATATATTGAAAAGGTGTGGAGACAGCATGCATTCCTGATGCACACCTTTCCCAGTTTTGAACCATATACTGTTTCCCTGCTCTGTTCTGAGGACTGCTTCCTGGTCCAAGGATAGATTTCAAATAAGCACAATCAAGTGTTCTGGGATTCCCATTCTCCTCAAGGTTAGCCATAACTTGTTGTGATCCACACAGTCAAATGCCTTGGCATAATCAATGAAACACAGATAGACATTACTCTGGTACTCTTCGCTTTCTGCCCAGATACATCTGACATTGGTGATAATGTCTCTAGTGCCACGACCTCTTCTTCTAAACCCAGCTTGTATTTCTGGTAGTTCTCTGTCAATGTACTGTTCGAGTCGTTTCTGGATAATCTTCAGCAGGATTTTGCTAGCGTGTAATATTAGTGATACTGTTCTATAATTTCCACACTCTGTTTGTTGGGTCACCTTTTTTTAGAATGGGAATAAATATTGATCTCTTCCAGTCAGTTGGCCAGGTAACCTGGAGAGCACATCCAGGGCAGCATCTGTTTGTTAAAATATGTCAATTGATATTCCATCAATTCCTGGGGCTTTATTTTTTTGCCAAGTCCTTCAGAGCAGCCTGAACTTCTTCCTTCATCATCATTGTCTCTTGATCGTATGTTGTTTCTTGAAATTCTTCTGTGTCAGCCAATTCTTTTTGGTACAGTCATTCTGAATACTCCTTCCATATTCTTTTAATGCTTTCTGAATCATTCAATATATTGTCCATAACATCCTTAAACCTTGCAACTCACAGCTTGAGTTTCTTTAGTTTCTTCAGCTTAAGAAATGCTGAGCAAATTTGACCCTTTTGATTTTCTGACCCCACTGCCTTGCACATTTCATTATAAAACTTTGCCTTGCCTTCCTGAACAGCCCTTCAAAATCTTCTATTCAGCTTCTTAACTTCTTGATTTCTTCCCTTTGCTTCGGCTTCTTGGTGCTCTAGTGCAATATTCAGAGACTCTTCTCACATTCATTTTGGGCTTTTCTTCTTCCTTCTTTGTAATGACCTTTTGCATTCTTCGTGAATGATATTCTTGATATCTTCACACAGCTCATCTAGTCTTTGTTCATTAGTGTTCAAGGCCTCAAACCTATTCCTGTGTTGGATTTTAAATTCAGGGACAATAAGCTCAAAGTCAAATTTTTATTCCTGTGGATATGATTTGAACTTCTTTAGCTTTAATTTTAACTTGCCTATGAGCAGTTGATGGTCTTTTCCACAATCAACACCTGGCCTAGTTTTCACTGCTGATATTGAACTTCTCCAATGGTTCCTTCCACAGATGTAATCAGTCTAATTTCTGTGCATCCCATCAGGTGAAATCCATGTTTATAGTCTGAGTTTGTATTTCTTATAAAATAAGTATTTGCTATGAATAAATCATTGATTGTACAGAATTCTATCGTTCTATCCCCAGCCTCATTTCTGTCACCAAGCCCATATTTTCAGACTACTGCTCCTTCTTCCAGGTTCCTAATTTTTGCACTCCAGTCGCCCATTATTATTAATGCATCTGGTTACATGTTTGATCAATTTCTGACTGCAACAGTTGGTAGAAATCTATTTCATCCTCTTTGACTCAGGATGTTGGTGCATAAATTTAGGTGATAGTGGTATTAACAGGTCTTCCTTGTATGCATATGAATATTATCCTATCACTCACAATATTGTATTTTTTCTTACAATATTGTATTTTAAGATGGATCTAGAAACAGCCCTTTCTAACTATGAAAGTGACCCCATTTTTTCTCACCTTTTCCTCTTCAGTGTAGTAGATCATATGATTGTCTGATTCAAAATATCCCATGCCAGTCCATCTCATCTCACTAATATCTAATATGTCAATATTGATGTGTTCCGTTTCTTCCTTAACAATGTCCAGTTTTCCTACATTCCTGCTTCTCACGTTCCACGTTCCAGTCATGAGTTTCTGCTTACGACTGTTGTGCCTCCTTTGTGTTTCCTAATTTGAGGGCTCAGCCTCAGTTGCCATATCTGTTAGTCTACTCCAAGTGTGCTCTACTGTACATAGGGTTTTTAAAGACCTGTTACATTTCAGAAGTGGGTGGTCAATTGTTCGTCCTAGTCTGTCTTAATTTGGCTGCTTAGTTTTAGAACAACATCTGACAGACAAGCATTTTACCGAGCAGATGAAAGACACTTCCCTTACAGAAATAATGAATATATTCACCTGTCCCTACCCACCCCAGCACGTGTGTCTTGTCTCTTCCCTTTCGCTGCTACATCAGCATTCCTTGCACTCCTGTCTGCCAGGTCCAGCCCTCCCTTCCCCAGCCACGGAGCTGCCTCTAATCCCGTCTCAGTAACATCGTAGAGGAAGTTGACATGTATATTGAGGGGAGGGCATAATTCAATCTATGGCACCTATCCAGGTAGGAAGAGCCGTCATCAGGACTTTCAGGGCCTCCTGGATCTGGAAAGGCCAGGGGAGACACACAGATTCCAGGGGGAAGTAAGAAGGGACATGACGTGGACAGACCCTTGCATCACGGGACTGGGAAATGCTGCCGTACCAGCTGTAGCCACCAGGTGACGCCCTGGCCTGCTGCGGAGCCACACCTCCTCCACCCACCCCCGGAGGGACAGTGACGAGGACGGCAGAGACTGCAAGTCCAGAAACTGACCCTGTACGTCCACTCACTGCTCTGTGATCTGCCCAGAGAATCCACGGCCATTTCCGTCCCCTGGGCTTTGAGAAGTGTGGGTGAGATGTGCTCTGTGCTGGGATTATCACTGTTGATGCCAGAAAGGTCCTGGCTGAGAGCAGAGAAGACCAGAAAGGTGCTGTCTTTTACTGACTCTTCAACTGCATTCAACAGAGTGGATCCTAATAAATGATAAAGAACACTGAGAAAAATGGAAACTCCTCAACACTTAATTGGACTAATTCAGAACCTGTATATAAACCAAGAAGCTGTTATACCAAAAGAACACACACACCGCATGGTTCAAAATCAGGAAAAGTGTGTCCGGGTCATAGCCTTTCACTGTACCGGTCAACGTGTGTGCTGAGCAAGTCCTGCTGGACAGTGTGCTCTAGGAAGAAGGAGGTGGTGTCAGGATTGGAGGAAGACTCGGCAACAGCCCGTGTTATCCAGACGACACAACCTTGCTTGCTGAAAGGGAAATGAAATTGAACCACTTAATAAAGAAGATCAAAGAATAAACCTGCAGTATATGGATTGGACCTCACCAGAAAGAAACCAAAAATCTTCACCATGACAGGCAACATCTGGTAATTTAGAAAAGATTGAAGTTGTCAAGGATTTCCTCTCACTTGGATTCAAAACCAGCACTCATGGAAGTGATAGTCAAGAAATCAAAAGATGCATTTGGCAAATTTACTGTCACCAGTCTTTTTCAATTGCTGTTCGTTTAAACACGAAGGTGCATTTCCAGCGGTGATGGCAACACAGACAAGCTGACAGACTTGTCTCTCCCAAGAAGGGACAGAGTTATTCGAACTAAAGTCAAGCCATGGATAATCTGAACGTCCAGGTGCCTGGACGAACCCAAGGGAATGAACACTGACCAGCAGGAATAACAAGAAAATGGATAGGAAGCTCGTAAGCCCCTGGCTGATGGAGCAAAGCACAATTCCCACGGTGGGAGGGAAGGGGTGAACGGGGGACATCCACTGGGACCTTAGAAGACGGAGGACTGTTTCTCCACATCCATTTGAAAATGAGTACCCGAGGGTCCTTCACCTGGGCAGGTGAGATGCTGTGGAGACATGCCCAGGTGGAGTGGGGGTACAAAACATTTCACCCATGTAGCTATGAAGCAAACCAGTGGGCACCATCTCGAGCTGGGTGAGAAGACAAGGCATCCTGAATTATGCACATGTCCTGGAAAGTCTAGTGCATGGACAGGAAACGGAAATGTCCATAGTGAGAGGAACCCCTTATGAAAAAAAATCCGTAAAAAACATTCTCCTAAAAACAAAAAACCATTCTCAGAGACCATGGGAGCCACAGCAGATACCGACTGACTGACTGAAAAAGGCCAGACCACACTATCTGCCAGACCCAGATTCCAGGGCTCTTACCATGAGTGCCAGCCTGCCTGCCATGCCAACCGCCCTGCCACACTGCCCCTGCCCAGGACAGCTCATCAGCTTGCCGCGACAGTCATAGCTAAGAGGCATAACACGACCTTAAAACTACAACCAATCATGGAGCAACAGCTGCACCAGATAATGAACAGGTAGCCCCAGGACACCCCAGAAATGGCTGCACAGAAAGAGGTCACGTACATCAGCTCTGAAGCCTTCCCTGTCATGAGCCATTCTCATCGTCTCTGACAGGCCTAATCCCATTTCTCCAGTCACTGAGTCAATCCATCTCCTCCAGGGTCTTCCTCTCCTGTGCTGTCCCTCCACCCTTTCAAGCATGATGTCCTTCTGCAAGGACGGTTCCCTCCTGGACACATGGCCAAAGTATGTGAGACAGGGTTTCCAAATCCTTGCCTCCACCTAGCAGCCTAGTTTCACCCTCTCCAGGCCAGACCTGTTTGTTGTCCGGGCAGTCCATGGTATGTTCAGCACTCTTCTCCAGCACCACAACCCAAAGGCATCTCAATCCTCCTTCTATCATCCTTAGTCATTATCCAGCTCTTGGATGCATAGCAAGTAGTTGCAAAGACCATGGACTGGATAATGCACCTTAATCTCCAGACTGACATCATTGCTCTTCAGTACTCTAGAAAGGTCCCTGACACAGACTTTGCCAATGCCACTTGCTTTTGATTTTCTGACTGCTGGTTCCAAGAGTGGTGATTGTGGAACCAAACAAGCTGAAGTTACTAACAATCTCAGTCTCTTCTCCTATCATGAAGTGGTGAAAATTTTTGTTTTCTTGATACTGAGCTTCAATCCATATTGAAGGCTGCAGTCCTTGACCATCGGCACCAAACACCTCAAGTCCTCCCCGGTTTCATCAAGGAACACTCCTAGCTTCATTCTATGAAGGAAGCTTAACCCTGACACCAAAACCAAGCAAAGACATCGCCAAAAAGAAAACTATAAACCATTATCTCCTATGAATATAGTTCCAGAAATCCTTAACAAAACCCTAGCTAGTAGAATCCAACAGTACATTGGGGTGAGGGTTGGAATCATCATGACCAAGTGGGAGTCATAACAGGCATAAGAAAAACAATCAATGTCATCTATCCCATCGACAAAGGACAAGAACCACATGATCACTTCAATGTATGCAGCAAAGGTTTGCTATAAAATATAACATCCTTGCCTGATTAAAACACTCAGCAAATAGGAACAGAAGGGAATTTCCTCAATATAATTGAAAGTATATATGCAAAACCAAGAGCAAACATCATTCTCTAAAGATACAGACTAAAGGCATTCCACTTGCGAACCGGGACCAGGCAAAGATGCCCACTATCACCACTCCTTTTCAGCATCATATCGGAAGCTCTGGCTAGAGCAGTAAGACAGGAGAAGGAAATAAGAGGTATCCACATTGGCAAAGAGGAGGTAAAACTATCTATATGCAGATGACACGACATTCTACACAGAAAATCCCAAAGACTCAACCAAAAAACCTGTTAGCCCTAGTAGACAAGTCAGCAGAGTGGCAGGATATAATATAACATACAAAAAGAACATGGCTAACTCGACGGCAACAAAGAAAAAAAAAAGAGGGAAACAAGAAAAACAATACCATTTAAAATAGCACCCACAAGATTAAATACTTCTAATAAACCTTATCAGACATAAAAGGAACAAAACTTTAAAATAAGGGAAACTATAAAACACTATTACAAGACACAATAAGGGACCAAGTTAAATGGAAAAATGTTCCCTGTTCATAGATAGGGAGACTCAACATTGTGAAACAGACAGTCTTACCAAAAGCAATCTACAGGCTCAACACAGTCCTGCTACAGATGCCAGTGTCATTCTCAAGGAGATAGAAAAGACAGTTTTCTCATTTTAGTTGGAAAGGAAAGAGATCTCGAATAAGTAAAGGTCATCTGAAAAATAAAAGCAAAGTAGGAGGTATCACACTCCCTGACCTCAAAACCTACTACACAGACATAGTAATCAATACAGATGCTATTGATAGTACAGGCAATAGACCAATGGGATAGAATCAAGAATCCAGACATCAACCCAGCATACAGTCAGTTGATATTCATCAAGGAAATGAAACTGGCTAAATAGGGAAATGATAGCCTCTAGCAAATTGTTATTGATTGCCTTTGAGTCAAGCATGACTTACGGCGACCCTATGAACAAATGGCCTGAAGTCTTTCTTTAACTATCGAGATTTATCAAAGTTCAGAGTTTCCGGAGGCGTGTTGTTTAGGAAGTGGATGCCAGTCCTGCTTCCAACTTTAACAAATGATGCTGACAAGATTGAATCTCTACCTACAGAATGGAAACAAGATGCTCCTCTTACCCTGTACACAAAAACCAACCCAAAGTAGGTCAGAGACCTAGGAGTAAAACTAAAAACCGTAAAGATCATCAGAGACAAAATAGGGACATACTTTGAAGCTGCAGTCTACACATGAATTATTATGTGCCGTCAAGTTGCTTATGATTCATAGCAAGGCAAATACAACAGCTCTGAACCCTGCCATATCCTGAGCCAACCTTATTGTCTCTGACACACCTACCCCCATACTCCAGTCACTGAATCAATCCATCTCATTGAGGGTCTTCCTCTCCTGTGTTGTGCCTCCACCCTCCCAAGCATGATGTCCCTTTCCAAGGACTGGTCCCTCTTTGCAACATGCCCTAAGTATGTCAGATGAAGCTTCAGAATCCTTGCCTCCAAGGAACAGTTTGGTTTCACCCTCTCTAGGACAAACCTGTCTGTTCTCCTAGCAGTCCATGCTGTATTCTATACTCTTCTCCAGCACCACAGCATGAACAGGCTTGCAAAAATACACAGTCAGGAGAGGATAAAATTGATAATATGAGACCTAATAAAAATTAAATTCTTATGTACGTCAAAAATGTTTCCAATAGAGAGAAAAGAAAATTTACTAACTTTGAAAAAGATATTTGGCAATTGCATTTCTAATAAGGGACTCATAATTGAAACTTACCCAGTACTGCCAGTGCCTCGACAAGAAAAGGTCCAGTGGTTCACTTACCGAATGGGAAGGAGAAATGAGGATATTCAGAAGACTAACACATGAAAGCTCAAAATCACTAGCAATTGCAGAGATGTAAATAAAAACAGTGAGATGACCATCTCGCTCAGCAGCAGTAACAAAGTTTAACAGGGGAGCAAACAGTAAACACTGGTGAGGATGTGGAGACATTAGAACTCTAATGCACTGCTGGTGGGGTTGTAAAAGGATACAATCATAATGGAAGATAATTTCACATATCCTAAAAAGTGACTGTAGAAATCTCATGACTCAGCTATTTCACTGCTAGGAACATACCCCCAGGAAGTCAGTACTGAGATACAAACAAATATGTACACCCGTGTTCACTGCACTATCATTCACAACAGCAAGAAGATAGAAACAGCCCAAAAGTCCATCAACAAATGGATAGAAAAATTGTGGTAGTACATTCACACAATGGAATATTATGTAGCACTAAAGAACAATGAAGAATTTATAAAATGCTACACAACGTGGGCACATCAAGGACATGTTCAGTGAAGTAACTCAGGACACAAAAGGACAAATACTGCATAAGGTGTTGTTTGTTGTTAGATGCCATTGAGTTGAATACGACTCATAGCGTCCCTATCAACCAAAGATCTGAACCCTGCCCTATCCTGTGCCGTCCTCACTCTTCCTGACATACAAGAGCCCATTGCTGCAGTCACCGTGTCAAACCACCTGGTCCTTTGCCGACCACGCACTCTTCCCAGCATCATGTCCCTCTCCAAGGAATAGCCTCTCCTGGCAACATGCCCAAAGTATGTGAGGCGCAGCCTTACCATTCTTGCTTCCAAAGACCTCTCCAGCTAACCTCTCTCCAAGACATATCTGTTTGTTCTCTTGGCCACCATGGGATGCTCTGTATTCTCCAACACCGCAGCTCAAGGCATCAATTTTTCTTCTGTTACCCTTATTAATTGTCCAGCTTTCAGATGCATAGCAGGTGATCTGAAAGACCATAGGCTGAATCAAACACACCTTAGTCCGCAAACTGACATTATTACTACTCAGTAATTCAGAGAGATCCCTAATTGCAGATTTTCCCAGTGCAATGTGTCTCCTTATTTCCTGACAGCTGGTACTAAGAGTGTTAATTGTGGATCCAAGCAAGGTGAAGCTGTTGACAGTTTTGGTCTCCTCTCCATCCATCATGATGTTGCCTATCAGTCCAGTGATAAGAATCTTTGTTTTCTTGACATTGAGATGAAATCCATAGCGAAGGCTGCATTCCTTAATCTTCTGCAACAAGTGTTTCAAGCCCTCCTCACTTTCAGCAAACAAGTTGTGTCATCTGCAAAAGCAGCTTATTGATAAGTCTCCCTCCAAACCCAATACCACACTCCTCTTCATAGAGTCCAGCTACTTGAATAATTTGCTCAGAATATAGATTAAATAGGTCTGGAGAAAGAATACAACCCTGACACACTCTCTTCTTAATTTTAAGCCATGCAGTGTCCCCCCGCTCTGTCCAGACAACAGCCTCCTGGTCCAGGTATAGGTTCCACATGAGCACAATTAATGTCAGCCAGAATTTGTCATGATCTACAGCCTTTACATAATTAGTAAAGCACAAATGGACATTCTTCCTGTATTCTCTACTTTCAGCCAGGATCCATCTGACATCAGCAATGATATCCCTGGTGCCAAGGCCATTCTAAATCCTGCCTGAACTTCTGGTAGTTCCCTATCTATATACTGCTCTAGCCTTTTTTTAATGATTTTCAGCAATATTTTGCTTGCATGTGAATCAATTATATTGTTTGATAGTTTCCACATTTAGTTGGATCACCTTTCTTGGGAATGGGAACAAATATGGATCTCTTCCAATCTCTTGGCCAAACAGGTGTCCTCCATATCTCCTGCCATAGACTAGTGAGTTTATCCAAGGCTGCATCTGTTAATTGAAACAAGTCGGTTGGTATCCCATCGGTTCCTGGGGCCTGATTTTTTTTTGCCAGTCCCTTCAATGCAGCTTCCACGTCCTCTTTCATTACCATTAACCGCTGTTCATATGGTATTTCCTGAAATTTTTCAGTGCCAATCAGTTCTTTCTGGTACAGTGATTCTGTATATTCCGTCCATCTTCTTTTGATGCTTTCTGGGTCATTCAATATACTGCCCATAGCATCCTTCAATATGCTTCTTAAATAACAGGCCTTTGAAACCCCTACAGACAGTAGAGGAATGAGAATAGTTACAGTAGTGTAGCGGTAGAGTCCAGCTTGGAAGTCAGATGAGATGAGAGAGAAAACAAACATTGTCTAATAATTGGAACATGGAATGTATGTAGCTTGAATGCTGGGAAGCTGGTTATTGTTTAAAATGAAATGGAATGCATGAATATCAACATACCAGGCTTTAGTGAGATGAGCTGGACCAGCTTTGGCCACTTTGAATCAGATGATCACATGTATATTATGCAGGGAATAAAAAAATAGAAGAATAATGTTGCATTCCTCGTCAAAAAGACAATTTCAAGTTTTATTCTGAAATACAATGTTGTGCCAATACACATACAAGGAAGACCCATTAGCATGACTATTATTCAAATATATGAGTCTACATCTGGAGACAAAGAAAAATAAACTGATAATTTTTACCAAATCTTGCAGTTCACAATTAACCAAACATACAATCAAGATGTGTTAAAACTAATTCTGAGTGGAATGTAAAAGCAGGAAACAGTGAAGAAGGAATAGTAGTAGGAAAACATGGGCTTGGTGACAGAAATGGGGCTGGAAGTAGAAGACTGAATCTTGTATTTACAATGATTTCTTCATTGCAAATACCCTTATTAAAAGACAAACGACAATTTTACGCATGATGGGCTGCTTAGGAATCAGACTGACTACATTTGTGAATAAAATCATTGGAGAAGCTCATTATCAGCAGTCAAAACTAGGCCACGGGCGGACTGGGGGTTAGACCATCAATTACTCTTATGCAAGTAAAATTGAGGCTGGAGAAAAAATAAGTCCACTGGAGCCAAGATTTGATCTTGAATCAATTCCATCTGAATTTCCAGATTATTTCAGGAATGGATTTAATCATTGAACACTAATAATCAAAGACCAGATAAGTTGTGGGATGATATCAAGGATATCATCCATGAAGAAAGCAAAAGGTCATTACCGTTAGATAGAAAAAGAGTTGGAGGCAAGAGAAATAAAGAAACTGGTCCCAAGAAACGAACAGGCCTTGATTGCATGGTCTGAAAGGGATGCCAAGTGACCAGGAGCGGAGAAAGTCAGAATGGCACGCTGCAATTAGGGGCAGTTTCTTTTTATAGAGGTTGGGGAGGGCTAAGGAAGATGGTACCTCTCGGAGCTTGGGGCTTTCATGATCAGGCCCAGAGCCACCTCATGGTTTATTATTTGGTCTGGTCTTTGTCCTGGCTGCTTTTGGCACCGTCAGGTTTCTCAGGGAGTGATCAGGCCTGGGGGACAACTGCTTTATTTTTCCTGAATTACAAAAACGGAGGAGAAAGAAAAAACTGAAATGGATGTCAGAAGAGACTCTAAAACTTGCACTGGAGTGTTGAGAAGTCAAAGCAAAAAGAAAACATGCCAAAGTAAAAGAGCTGAACAGAAGAGTTCACGGAGCAGCTTGGGAGGAGAAAGCAAAGTATTAGACTGGAGTTGGAGAATTAAAAGGGAAGAACTCACTCTGCATTTCTCAAGCTAAAGGAACTGAAAAGCAAATTTCAAGTCTCAAAATTGAAAGATGCTGTGGGCAATACATTGAATGACTATGTAAAGGGATTATGTCACAATAGAAGGGTGACTGGTGGTGGGGAGATGGGGAGAACTGTGAACACTACGGAGCATCCGGATAAAGGATGATCAGCCTAGAACAAATCCATCAAACAACAATACGGCTGTTGTACTTAGAACTTGGAATAGGCGACGTATAACTTCAAAAGGGAGCAGGAAGAAGGAGAGGAAGACAGGCAAGGGGCCGCAGGGATCAGGGGATGGGTGGGGGTAAGGAATAGGCAAGGAGACGTGGGGATTTGATGAGACGGGGTGGTAAAAGGTATTATCAATTGTAACTGATATTATAAGCAATTTATATGAATTATCATATGAAAACCAATTTATACACACACACGTGCACCTGAGTCAAGTCACCATATTGTTTATTGCTTTGTTTACATGTGAAACTTGGACAATGACTAAGGAAAACTGAGAATGAATTGATGCCTGTGAACTGTGGCACTGGTGAATTTTCGTATCCCATGGACGGCCAAAAGAACAAACAAAACTCTTGGAGGATGGAGATCCAGATTGCTCCTTAGAGGAAAGAATAATGAGGCTTCATCACAGACTTCGGGCGTGTGTCAGGAGAGGTCAGCATCGTGATAAAGGGAGAAAAGACTGAAGTTGTGGAAGATGTCCTTTTACTCAACACCTGAGGAAGCAGAATTCAAAAGACCAATGATGTATTGCGTCGGGCAAATCTCCAGCAAAGGACCTCTTTAAAGTGTTCAAGAGCAAAGATGTTACTTTGAGGAGTGAGGTGCACACTAGACCTGAACATGGTAGTTCCAGCTGTCTCATCTGATCGCAAAACTTGGACAATGAATAAAGAGTGTTGGAGAAGAATCCAGGTCTTCAAATTACGATGTTGACAAAGTATATTGAATACATCGCAGACTCCCAGAAGAAGAAACACGTCTTTCTGAGAAGGGGTCCTGCCAGAATGCTCCACAGAAGAAAGGATGGCAGGACTCTTTCTCACGTATTGAGGGCAGGTTATCAGAAGGGACCAGACCCTGGAGAAGAATATCATGCTTGGTAACATCATTGTTGCTGTTGGGTGCTGTTGTGTCATGTATGACTCATAGTGACCTGATGAACCCTGTCCTGTCTGCACCACACTCATCCTCTCGAGTCCACTGTGGCTGTCACTCTGTCATCCGTCTCATTGGGGGTCACCCTCTTTTTTGCTAAACCTCCACCTTTTCAAGCATGATGCCCCCTTTCAAGGGTCAGAAAACCCAAAACTCTGAAGACCCTCAAGGAGAAGTGCTGATGCAGGGCTACAGCCTTGGACCCCACCAGCACGATGCGAGCGTGGTTCAGGGCCAGGCAGGGTTTGTGCTGAACGACAGGGGAACTAGAACTTAAACCTGGCTAACGAGAGCCACAACCATCTGGAAGTCTTTGTGGAATCCGTTAGCTCGTGGGATGCAGAGACATGGGTCAGCCCGTGGGTTCCCTACATCCGGGTCACTGTGTGGACCGTTCTCACCACTTCCACCCCTCTGTGCTTTGCAGATACCGGTACCCAGGGTGCAAGTTGGGGGTACCAGTCCTCCTCACTAATGGGGAAACTGAGGCCCAACAAGTGCAGGGCCCTGCAGTCCCCCAGGGCTGGGGCTTCTATCCGTCCAAGCCCAGAGCCCAGCAGCCTTCTGTGTGTGCTACACTGGCAATGCCACCGGAACAGGCCTGAGGGAGCAGCACTGTGGTGGACGGACTGTGGCCCCTGGGTGCTCTCGGAGCTCCCAACTGGACCTCACATACAGGAGGGGTACGTGGCCCCTGAGGCTGCACAAAGGGGACAGTGGGCTCCTAATGGCCAAAGCTCCTCTCTTCACAGGGGCCAGGCCCCGACCGCCGGCTCCGCAAGGCCAGCGACCAGCCGTCCGGCCACAGCCAGACCACCGAGAGCAGCGGCTCCACGCCCGAGTCCTGCCCCGAACTCTCAGACGAGGAGGAGGAGGAGAAGGACGGCCAGTCTGCTCCCGGTGAGCCTGTCTGGGGTGATCCAGTGGGGAGGGGCAGTAAGCAGGGAGCATCACACCTTGACCGCCAGCCCTGTGGGATGGGAGGACCCAGGATGTACCTTGCCAGGTGTGGGCTAGACCAGACAGCATGTTCCTCCCACCATGCCTCTGTCGCCTCCCAGCACCGCCAGGGGCCCTGCCTATCCCAGCCTCCAGAGTAGAGAGGGGAAACACCCAGGTGAAGCACCCCCAAATCCTGCTCCGGTGAGGTCACCTTCCTCACTGGCAGGTGCTGGGGGAGAGGCAGAGTGGCAACCTTGTCTGCACCCCTCTGGGCATCTGTGTTTCTGCCCCGGGGCCCCTGTCCATCCCTCGACCACCATCTCCCCAACTAGCTTTGTCAGAAAGATTCTCATGAGGTGGGTAGGGGTGAGCCCCATGGACCCCTAATGCCCCTCTGCCAGACCCTGGCCCCCAGTTCACCTCTGCCCATTCTTTGTCTGGCTCAGGCATAGGGAGCCCATGTCCACGGTGCAGGAAGGAGGCCCGACGGCTGCAGGCACTACACGAGGCTGTACTGTCCGTCCGGGAGGCCCAGCAGGAACTGCACAGGTGAGGAGGCGTCGGGACGCTCCCCATTCACACCCAGGGCTGGGGGCACAGAGGTTAGGAGAGAGCTGGCAGAAGGCAAGGCCCAAGACTAGGGCACCTGGAATGTACTCCCCAACCGAGGTAAGGCTCAGGCTTAGAAACCTAGAGTTAGGATGGGGCTGCAGGCCCGGGGTCCCATGCACCAGCAGGGCTGTGAAGGGTGAAGAGGGAAAGGAAGGATGTGGTCTGTCCTCACTCAGGGTAACATAGGGTAAGGCCTGCTGGGCAGACGACGGCGCCCTGGAACACCTGCCTCGCAGGAGCTCTTACCCCTGAGCTGGCTCCTAGGCAGGCAGCTGGGTGATTGAGCCCTGAGCCGGGCCGAGGGAGCCCTGAGAGACAGACACCCCCCGAGCACAGGGAGTCAGGTAGAAGCCCAGAGAGGACAGCGTGTGGGCCCCCTTGGCCCCAGGTCCCTCTTACTGTTGCGGCCCTGGTAGGGTCTTGAGGATGGCAGGATGTGGGGCTGGCTCTGTGACCCCTCCAGTGACCCCGAGGTGGGTCAGAGCAGACCTCACTCAGGCTTACACTCGAAACCAGGCTCCTGGCATTTGATCAGGACGCGAGCTTCTGGCCATGGGGCCTCATGCCAGGTATCCCTGCCTCAGTCTCCCCACCTGCAGCATGGAGATGACCGCGGAGATGGCTGGGCTCTGCCAGGGCCCAGTGACAGTATCCCTGTGGTCCCATCTGACCTCTGGAAGAGCAGCAAGCACTTCGTGGCATCTGGGTCAGGATGGTAGCCCAGCAGGAAAGCCAGGGCAGAGAGCAGAGACACAGGGTGGCCTGGAGGAGGGCCACAGGTGGTCAGGAAGGGCTTCCTGGAGGAGAAGAGGGGACGACCCAGAGGGCAGATATCCCTGCTGTCCACCCTCCACCCCAGGTACCAGGCACCTAAGAAGCAGGAGAGGAGGGTGGGTGCTGGTACAACCCTGGCCATTTTGCAGGCACCTCTCGGCCATGCTGAGCTGCACCCGTCGGGCCTCCCCTCCGTCAGCCCCCGCCGTCCTGCAGAGTCCCCGCTCCTGGGTCCTGCTCTGCGTCCTCCTGGCCTGTCAGCTGCTCATCAACACCGTCCTCAAATGAGAGCCTGGCCCAGTGACACCTGTCGTCCGGCCCCAGCCCCTCCCAGGCACCAGCACTTTACCAGCCCCGGAGGCCGAGGCCCTCAGCGGGCTGTGGACAGGCGCACAGCTGGGGATGGCCCCACAGTCAGTGGGCCCCCCTGCCGCCCAGAACCTCCGCCCAGCCTTAATGCTAAAGCCAAATGCAGCTCTGACCGCGCTGGTCCCGTCGTGGGTCTGCCTTGCTGTTTGTGGTCCAGCCCTCTCACCAAGCAGGACGATGGACATCTGAGTGGCCTGGCCAGGTGGGCAGTCGCCCCAGGAGCAGAGTGCACAGAGGAGTAGCCTCGGGTGACCCCAGGGGTGTCCCGGCGGAGGAGGTGGTGCCAGGCTGCCCTGGGGAGGTTTGGCCTTAGCCTCTGGGCCTGCCAGCGTGCCCTGGTGAGCCCTCCCCTCCATCCTCTAGCCTGGACCAGCGAGTGCCCCGCGGCTGGGAGTGGGGGTCTCAGAGGCTCCCACTTGCAACTCTGCAGGGGCAAAACACAGTCTTCCTGTTTGACACTTTTGTAATAAATATCATCGTAGCATATTGTGCCTCCGCGTGTGGCTCCGTGCCTGCGTCTGTGCACCTGTGGGCTCTTGGCCACACCTGCGTGTACGCGCGCTCGTGTGTGTGTGTGTGTGTGTGTGTGTGTGGATGTGTGTGTGTGTGAGAGAGAATGTGTGTTACACCCCACCCTTTCACTGTGTGATGGTGGTGCCCATGAAGGAACCGGTGGCCATCTTCCCACGTCCATCCGTGTTCTTGTCTTCCTGTCCCTTCAGGGATGTGTGTGGGGACATCTGCCCCACACAGTGAAATAAACGTACACACGCCTCTCGCGTTCTCTTCTTGGGGGTCTACTGGGAGAGATGCACAGCCAGCAGGGATCGCCTCTGGGATTTCAGACGCTCCCATGGGGTGGGGGTGGTGAGGATGAGGAGTGAAAGAGGGCAGGGCCTGAGAGGGTGAGCAAAGGGTGGGTGCAAGGCTGGGCCTGAGGGGAGGGGCACAGTGAGGCAAGGCCTGCGAGCACAGGGAGGAGGCTGGGGGGCGGGCCCTAAGATATGGAGGGGAGGGGCCTATGCGGGTGGGGAGGAGCAGAGGGGTGGGGTCTGAAAATGGGGTGGGGCAGAGGGCGGGGTCGGTGAAGATGGGGCTGGGAAGAGGGCAGGCTCTGTGAAGGTGGGATGGGGCAGAGGGCGGGGTCTGTATGGATGGGGAGGAGCCGATGGCAGGGCCTGTGTGAATGGGGAGGAGCCGGGGTGGGGTCTGTGGGGGATGGGAAGGAGTCGAGGGCGGGGTCTATATGGATGGGGAGGAGCTGGGGTGGAGTCTGGAGACATGGAGAGGAGCTGGGGCGGGGTCTGTGGTGGTGGAGGGGCGGAGCTAGGGCGGGGTCTGTGGGGTGGGGAGGAGCTGGGGTGGAGTCTGGAGACACGGGGAGGAGCTAGGGCGGGGTCTGTGGGGATGGGGAGGAGCTGGGGTGGAGTCTGGAGACATGGAGAGGGGCTGGGGCGGGGTCTGTGGTGGAGGGGAGGAGCTAGGGCGGGGTCTGTGGTGGA
>NW_006399876.1:3248101-3266978 GCF_000299155.1 Elephantulus edwardii | reverse complement strand
GGCGGGGTCTGATGAAAGGAGGGGGAGGAGCTGAGGGCAAGGCTTGTGTGGCTGGGAGGAAACCAAATATGGGCCCTGTGAGGATGAGAAGAGGAAGTGTACCCTGGAGATGCCACTTGTGTCAAGGCGTTTCCTCCCTCTCCACCCGTCCTCTCCCTTCTCCCTGAAGACCTTGCCCTCTCTCCACCCTCTCTTCCTCATCTTCACAGGCCCTACCCTCTCCTCTCCCATCTCTCTCCCTCCTGCCCACAGGCTCCACCTTCTCCCTTCCCCTCCCTCCTGCCCACCTTCTCTCCCTCGTGCCCCCCACGCACAGGCCCCTCCTCATCGCCTCCCTTCACAAGCCCCGCCCTCACTCCCTTAATGAGCCTCACCCTCATTCTCAGGTTCCCTTCCTCTCCCCACTTCTTCCTCTCATAGACCCCCACCCCTAGCTCCTCCTCTTCACAGGCCCTCCCCTCACCCAACCTCTCCCTTCCTCTACCCTCCTCTTCCTCACAGGCCCACCTCCCATCCTCTCCTCCTCACACATTGTGTCCTTGGTAAAAGAGGGACACCGCCCCCACCCACCAGGCCCTCCTATACCTCACCTCAAGGTCTATAGGTGGGTGGAAGGAGGTGGGGTTGTCTGCTGGATCAGTAACGTCATAGCCCCCCTCCCCAGCCCCACAGAGCCACAGCTACACTCATTCCTCATGCCAGGTGTCAGAGTCCATGAGGGTCCCCCACCCCTCAGGAAGGAAATTAGCAACAAGTTGAGTCTATTACCTATGTGAGGGGTGAGTTCTAGGGGCATGGACACCCCCCCCCAGTCACCACTGCCAACCTCTCTGAGATCTGTCACACTAGGAGGTTCTGATGGGGAGGAAAATATGGAACAAAACTCAAAAGAATAAAGAAGCCCAAGCCTCTGTCTGCCTTCTTCCCTCGTTCATCTCTTTGTCCTGTAACTGCTGAGCCCTCCGTCGTCACCGGACCTTGTCTGTGTCTCTGATTTGGAGTCACTTTCGCGCTTCTGACAGGGACACCATGCACTATATCAAGGGCACCCTGTGAGACCAGGCCCTAACTAATGACATTTGCGAAGGCTGTGTCAAATGTGGTTCTGTGGGTCCTGAAGTTCTAAGTGAACATGACTGGGGACACGGTGGTCGCCTAGTGGGTAAGGAGTTTACTGCCAATCCAAGGGTCCGTGGTTCCATCCTCCAGCCATCGGTCACTGCCTTCTGTTGGGTATACAGGTTCTAAAACATGCTGGGGAGGAAGGCCCCACACGAGATGGACTGAGATGCCAACTGGGCAGTGGGATTAGTGAGTCAGTGAGAGTGGGTGCAGAGATACTGTACATCGAGTCACTATGAGTTTCAGGCAACTCTATGGCACATAACAACAACAACAAAACGTGCTGGAGAGGCAGGTATGATTTGACGACACACAACACTAACCCCGTACAGTCACCCCATCACCACCTCTGCTGTCAGCAGCGCACCCCAGAGCTCCCTCCTGGTCCCTTACAGCTCCTGCCATGAAAACTGTCTCCCCTGGAAGCTAGCCTGGAGCAGAAAGCTCTTTCAGAGGTTCGCAATGAGACAAAAAAAAAAACCACAAAAACCCACCCACTGCCCTGAAGCCAAGTTCATCCCTCAGTGAAGCCCTGGGAAGAGCTGGGCTGTTCTTCCCAAGTCTGCTTACCTCTGAAAAACAAATTTGCTCATCTACGTCCAACAGGGCAGCTGGTGGATTCCAACCACCAACCTTTGGAATTTCAGCCCAGTGCTTGACTCAGTGTTTCTCTTGGGCTCCTGCCAGCAGCCACGCCTCTGGAAAATGCCCCAGTTTTCTCTGTCTCTTCACCCACGTCACCCTCCATTCATGCTCTGCTCAGTCTGAAAGCCAAATGAGGCTCTGAGGCCACTCGACTTGGACCACAAAGGGACATATTTGTCTGTTCCATACCATGAGGTGCCCAAAACCTAGAACTGCACCTGCCATGCAGAGACTCTTTGAGGGACTGAATGTGCTTGGCTGGGAGAGCTGGGATGAGCAAAGCACTGCCTGTTAGGTCATTAGGAAATGCATTAATTATTACAGATGGGAATGCAAAAGTTGGAAACAAAGGATTTATAATTGGAAAGCAATTATATTATTCTATGTGAGAAATGCGGTTGGAGACCACGTGATATAATTGTATACAATTAATAACTTATTCATTGCAAACACCTTTTAAAAATGTGAGGGGACAGGTCTAGATGGTAGAACGAAGGGGAGGGGTCCTGATGAAGGGTTTGAGGAGGGTGACAGGAGGGGAGACCTGCACCTTGGGAAGGGGCGGGGCTTGGTGAGGGAGAAAGCTGAGCTTGATGAGGATGGGACGACGTGGCCAGTGAGGATGTGGGGGGACTTGCTTGGTGATGCAGTGGGGGTGGAGGGCCTGGGCACAGAGCCTGTGGAGGGCCTGGGCACAGAGCCTGTAAGAGCCAAGGAGAGAAGCACCAGCTCAGGGTGTGGCCTGTGCCCAGAGGGAAGGACTCCCAAAGTCAGATTCTGGGTGGAGTCCTCAAAACAGGGATTCCCCAACTCTTCTTTCCATACATCCTCTGGGGTGGAGCACAGAAAGTTCTAGAAGACTCAGGGGAGGAGGGACAGACACTGGACCTGCTGGTTACCTGACGTCAAGTTGGAAGCTGAGCCTCTGTTGGGAGGATGTGGGGTCAGTGAGGAGGCAGGTGGTGAGGTGCTGGGTGCCTGAGTGTGGGTGTGGGGGGGGGGGAACAAGGATCCCCTGTGCTGCAGAGGGGTAGTGCCTGGATTCCTGGGGCCTGCCCTCCTGGACCCTAGAAAACAGCTGCCACATGACAGGTGTGATGCAGCAGGGCGCTGGCGGGGGAAACGCTTGGTCCTGGACGACTGAGCCAGTGAAAGCTCTCTGGGCAGTTCCACTCTGTGACACTGGAGGGTGATCTGGTGTCTCCTAGAGGCCCGTGCAGACCACAGGGACAGCGCAGAGGGAGGCTGAGTGAGGGGCGGCGGGGTGACAACTGTCCAAGCATGATGTCCCTTCCCAAGGAAGAGCCTCACCTAGCTACAGGTCCAACAAGAGAAAGATGCAGCTGATCCATCAAGGATTACTCTTGGCTCCAGTCCCCCTTCCCCGAATGTCTCCTTGGTCTTACTGAATATGCAAAAACATTTGAGTATGTGGATCATAACAAACTATGGTTAACACAGAGAAAAATCAGAATGCTAGCAAACTTAATTGTACTCATGCAATACCTACACCCACCCAAGAAACTGTTGTCTGACAGAGCAAGAGAACACAGTATGGTTTAAAATCAAGAAATGTGGGTGTCCGGGCTGTTGTTCATAGGAGAGTTGTAGTTTGTAGTTGGCTCAAGGTGCCAACAACAACATTTCCCAGAGACTTGAAATGAGAAGAAATTACTGTAAATACCCATTGATAAATGGAATGTGGGGTTCACAAAGTATGAATCTAGGAAAACTGGGAGTTGACAGAATGAAACAGAACATGCAAAAATAAACATCCAAGCATATTTAGCAGAAGTGGACTAGGACTGGCCATTATGAATCGAAGTCATCTGATCCACTACACTGGGAATGAGAAATTGAAGAGGTTGGTGCTGCATGTGTCATGAAAAAGTCTGTGTCGAGATCTTTCCTGAAGTATAATGCAGTCAGTAGTAGGATAATATCAGTATTGATACAAAATGACCATTAACACAATTATTATTCAAAACTATGCACCGACCACCAAAGCCAAAGAGAAAAAAACGTGAGAGTTTCTACCTAATGTTACATCTGAAATGGATTAAACATGAATCATGATGCGGTAATAGCATCTGGTGACTGGAGTGAAAATGCCCAACACAAAGCAGAAGGACTAGTAGTTGGAAAATACGGCCTCGGTGACAGAAATGAGGTGGGAGATCAAATGGTAGCATTTTGTTCAATCAATTATTTAATCATTGCAAATATCGTTGTAAAAAAACACAAACAGCAACTGTACACAGGTCCCTTGCTTGATGACTTAAACAGAGGCCAGAGTGACTGTATCTATGGAAAGAGACAGTGGAAAACTCAGCATCAGGAAGAAAACAGGTCCAGGAGCTGACGGTGGAGCAGTCCTTGACTCGTCTGCATTTTCAGATTAACACTGACAATAATTGCTTTATGCAGTATTGATCCCTGTGGGACTGAGTTAGTTCACTCAGCACAGTGCTCTCCAGTCCCTGGCAAGTTAGGTAATCATTTACAAAATCATTGCTCCTGTGTGTTGTGTAGTATTTCATTGTGCGAATGTACCTTTATTTCTCAACTCTTTCGTTTATGGTTGGACATTTGGGCTGTTTCCATGTTGTTGGGATGGTGAAGAACACTGTTATGGACTTTGGTGTACAAATCCCAGTTCGTGCCTCAGTTCTCATTTTCTCAAGGTATATTCCAAGTAGTGGAATAGCTGGGTCATATGGAATTTCTATGTTCAGCGTTTTGAGGAAGCACCAAACTGTCTGCCAGAATGGCTGTACCATTTTACAATCCCACCAACAATGTGTGAGAGTTCCTTTCTGAGCACCTGCTCTCCAGTACTTATGACATGCTACTGTTACTGGAGTGAGATGGTACCTCATTGTGGTTTTGATTTGCATCTCTCTTATTGCCAGTGATATGGAGCATTGCTTCATGTGTCTGTTTGCCATTCCAGTATCTTCCTCTGTGAAAATTCCTTCCCTGTCTTTTGGCTATTTTGTAATTGGGTTATCAGTCTTATTCTTGTGGAGGTCGAGGAGCATTCTATAAACTTTTGTTCTAAGACTCTTGTCTGAGATGGTATTACCAAATGTTTGTTCCCAGTCTATAGGTTTTCTTTTCACCCTGTTGGAAAAGGGCTTTGATGCACGCGTGGATTTAATCTGTACAAGGTCTCATGCATCAATTTTGTCCTCTTTAGATTGTGCATTTCTGGTTGTATTTGGCAGTCTCTTTATACTTTGGACTAGCACTTCAAAGCTGGATTCCAGAATCAAAAGAAATCCAGTACTGTAGACCGAATATAAGGACCCAAGAGGGCTGGGAGAGGCTGGAAGCAGAGGGATGCGAATGTACAGGGGGAGGGGGCATTAATCATCGGGTTGTACGATTTGATGGCTGGGAGGGTTGTGAGGGAAACTGAAAGAATTTGTTCTTGAAAACAAAGCATTCGATTTTTGCAAATAAAATAGTAGAAAATAAAAACCAAAAAACTGAAGACAAACCAAGTCACAAGAACTAAAATATACTCTCGAGTTATCCCACTTGAATTTTAAAAACCATCTCAAGAATGGATTTAGTGCATTCACGCGCTTGCCCAGAGAAGTCTGGGCCTTGTGACGTCATGCCGAGCTGCAGCTGTCATCGCCTGATTAAACCTTCAATACTTTTCAGCTTTGCTGGGCTTCCTCGTGCTGCCTCTGAAGGGTTTCACCTTAAACACCACATGCTTAGCTGTCGTTCTTTAAGGATTTTCCTTGATGAGACTCAAGTTGCTGCGGGAGACTTACCAGGCCCGGGTGCTTTTGGCAGAAGCTCTGAGATGAGAGCGCAGAGAGGGGGACAGGTGAAGCCAGCAGAGGGATGCACCCGGTCTGGGGTAAACTGATGGGGCGGGGGACCAGTTTCCTGTGACTGGCAAGTTCAGAGTCTTTGGTCTTTTGTGACTGAAGGGCCCAAAGTCAAGAAGGGTCCACACCTGCAGTGCAGATTTTAGAGTGGTGCTTCAAACTCCAGAGTCAAACAAAAATACAATACTTTCATGCAATATCTAGATTTTTATTTTTATTTTAATGAAAGTTTACAGAAAAGTTGCATTTCCATCCACTCACTGACTCAGCTACATCCGCCCGCTCGCCCCGCCCCCTGCACGTCCACGCCTCCGCTAGCCCAGCCCCTTGTAAGTACAGGCTTTTACACACACGCACGCACGCACGCACGCACGCACGCACGCACGGTCCTCGCCCCGCCCCCTATAAGTAGAGGCTGCTCTCGCCACGCCCCCTGCACGTCCACGCTCCCTGCACGTCCACGCCTCCGCTCGCCCCGCCCCCTGGTACACTCTTTTTTTTTTTTTTGCAAGTTCCAGGAGTTTTTATTGTGTGAATAACAGAACACATAAACCCAGGCTGAGAAGTCCCAAAGGAAACGGTGGTCACGTTCACTGCTAGTTGTCCTTTGGTCCTTCATCTTCTAAGCACTTGTCGTATTTTCAAGATACTAGACATTTATTCTGATCACAAATCCAACCCAAGTGTGAATAAATAAATGTATTCTCTTAATACTTTCTCCTCGTGTTCCTTTAAATAGGAAAAAAAAAGTACTAAATGTCTTCCCACAGCCTATTTGGCCAGAATTGTCCCACCTATGATTTTAAAAACAGACTGAAACTTGGTCTTCCAAAATCATTCTTCAACTACAGCTTGTTTGTTAACTCCAGGACATGAGTCTTAATCCTACTGGTACTGACGATAGTCTCCAAACGGTGAAGAAGGTAACTGGGTTGAAGGCAATTGGGAGGGATCTTCAGCAAACTGAGGACCAATGGGAAACTGTGCAGAAGCAAATCTTGTCAATAAGATACCAGCTCCTTCAATTAAAGCTAGAAGAATGCCACCCATCGCAGCTGACCCAACCATAGCCACCGGTCCATTTCTGGCGGCCAGTATGGCTCCTGTGAAGGCACCACTTGTGATGGAGTTCCAGGGATCTTCTTTTCCTCTGATCTGAACCATACTGCAGTCAATCATGGAAAACAGACCTCCCCAAACAGCAAAGCTGCCTCCAAACTGTGGAGCCCTGGTTTTAATAGCTGTCAAACTCCCTCGTAGTCTGTGGCTGACACCCACAGGAGAATTACGGAAACCTTTGATTGCTTGAAAGATGCCACCACCTATGGTGCCCATCGTAAAGGCACCACCACAGTCATCCACGATTCGCCAGGGGCAAGGTTCTCGTGCGTACTCCTCCATCTTGATTCCAGCCGCACGAAACTCCCCTGGTACACTCTTACAACACCCGCTGTTCTATAAAAGCCGCGGCTCCCGTGGCTTCAGCACCGCCGTCCAGCTTCCCCTGCGGCGGCGGCGTCAGACAGCGGAGCCGGAGGACTGAGCAGCCAGGGCGGTGAGTCCAGTCCGGGGCCCGGGCAGCAACCTCACTGCCTCTTCTCACGCTGCCGAGAGTTCTGCAGCGGACGCTCTTTCTCGGGGATTTTTTTTTTTTTTTTCTTTCTTTCCTTTACGGAACTCGGACTTTAAGAACTAGAGCAGAGAAGCGGTTTAGACCCCTATCCGCTGTGCAGTGTCCTCTCCTAAAGATGTCCAGCCTGGGAAACCGCCACGGAGAGTGCATCGCCCCCAGGCAGTCGGTGGGCGTGAGCTGAATTCAGTCTAGATTCTCTGTCCATTCGCTGGCCCCCCAGTGTGAACGGCTGAACCCCACCGGGCGCTGGACTGCAGGCAGCTTGCAGGCGTCCTCGCTGGATCCCGAGATCAGAAACTACAGGGGAAATGGGCACTAGGGATCCCGGCTCCTCTTCTCCACCTTGAGGCTTTTTCCGAGCTGTGTGGACTCAGTGAGGCTGGCTCAGCACAGGGCAGGCTGCAGAGCTGTTGTTGACCGGGTGGCTGTGGGTCCTGGACGACCCCATGGCACATTCCAACAGCAGGACACCCCCTGACACCAGGGTCACGGCTGAGAGTGGGAGAGGGGTAGTTGTAAGCCACCAGCTGGAGACGCTGCAGCAGTCTGTTCCTTGAGACTGCTGTCCTCTGGGACACTTAGGAGTCACAGTGGACCCACAACGAGGGTTTGGTTTCTCTTTGACTCGTCCAAGTACAGAACATGGGCGAAGCAGAAAGGCTTTGGGCTTCTTTCTCTTTTCACCCGACTTCAAGGTTTCAGCTGGTCCTTGATTTTATGACACTGTCAGGTCAGGTAATGTCAGGTTTCTGGAGTGATACCCTAACCTGGGAAGTAGCGTAGAGTGTCTTGGGTGTGTATTTCAAATATTTGGGTGAAGGAGCTGTGTGCCAGCTGGCGTGTATTCTCTGCCAGTGCCTTAGACAGCACGTGCGACTGTGACAGTGACCCCGCACAGGAATGGATTTAACAAAGTTCTCCTCTTATACTGTAGGAGTATTGAAGTCCTAAGTTAGGCTGCCCAGGCGAGGGGAAGCCTTTCTCTCTATATGGGTTCTAGAGGAAGACCTTTGTGTCCTCTAGCATCTGAAGACCCAGCCTCCAGGTCCCTTGGTCCTCCCTGGTGTAATGGAGGACCTTCATGCAGGACATACGCCCCAAACCGCATCCTGTACTGCTGGCAAAATGTTCTCGGTGTTCCCAAGATCCCACTTCTTTTCAAAGGAATGGCTCAGTGATGATTCTGCATGCCGTACGCTGGTCGAGTAACCATAGTTCACGGGTTGATTACAGGCTCTCTCACATGTCTGATGTCTTGATGGTCATCAAGCAACCTCTCTAAACTCTGTGTGTTGCAGGGCCCCTAAAATCGGAGGGCCTGCGTCTATAGAATTGGTGTAAAAGCAGGTGGGCAGCAGTGTGGGGGACCAGAACATGCCCTCCACTACCTCTAGGTGAGGACTCTTTCCCCATCAACAGCATGGTCCCCAAAAACCCAATTCCCATGGGGTCAGACATGCCCCCTGCAGTCCTGCATCATTTCCTAGTAATTTCAGCACCAATTCCAATGCTCTGCTGGGCTGGAAATCTCTAGCAATAGCCACATAGACCTCATAGATCTATTCTCACCCGAACGGGGTTTATTACGGACTGAAGGTGTTTCACCTCAGCTTGGCAGCATCATGTAGTTTCTCAAGTCAGTTCACTTCTGACGTTCTCACAGGCCCATCAGTGTTTGGCCTTGACTCTTCAGGTCAAGGTCTCACCACTCTCTCCCTTGGTCCTCCGGCAAGCTTGGGAGCAGCCCCTGGCACTGGCTCATTCTGATGAGGCATCAGCTCCCGCTCGCTCCCCGTCAGGGAGATGGGACTCTGTGTGGCCAGGTAGGACAGAGCAGAACTGGCACATGGCACCCCAAATCCTTCCAATGAAAAACACCAAAAGTAAGGACGACAGAAAAGGCTCCCAGGCCCTTGAACAGAGGTGTTGGCAAAGAGCACTGGACGTCCACGGAAGGCCAGGAGAAAACCTCTGACCAAGTGCCCCCGAGTGTCCCGTGCAAGGATGGCACATCTCGTGGTCACTCACTGGCGGGCGTGTTGTCAGGACGGGCGTGTCCTTGGAAAGGCCATCACACTGGGGAGGGGGCAGGTCAGCAAAGAGAGGAAGGCCTCCCATGAGACGGGCTCACACAGTGACGGTGCTGATGGGCTTGAGCACGTGACACATCAAGAGGCTGGTGCAGGACGGGCCAGGGTGCAGACAGCACCCAGCCTGAACACCAAATCCATCCAGAACCAGACTCCGGCTTTCTCCCGTGGAGCAGTGGGTGGATCTGAACTGGTGTCCCCTTGGTAGGGGTTCCAGTACCTTAACCAGGTGCCACCCAGCTGCGTTGTGTGAAGGCATCAGTGCCGAGTCACCACATTGTCCAATGTTCTCCTCCTACAGGGACTTCACACCGTTCATCCTCCTCTCATGATGTACGTCATTCTCCAGGAGCAGGAAGTGGTGTTCCTGTGTGCGGTGTTTTGGCACCTTTACTTCGCCATCAGAGGAGGTAAATCCAGCCAGAGTGAGGAGAGCACAGAGCAGCAGCCTCTTTGGGGCCACGGGGTTGGGCATGGAATGCGGGTGTCTTAAGGCAGAGCTGTGCTGGGTCCTGAATCCAGGGGCATCTGCTGCCCTGGGGCTGGGAGCGCAGGTGAAGGAGACCTGTCTCTGGCTCCTGAGAGATGAGAAGGAACCACCGAGCTCATGTCAGCTGTCCTGGTGGAGGTCAGAGCAGAGGGACAGGTGGGGAGGGGCTGCTGCAGGAGGGGAAGGCCCTAGGAGGGGGAGTGGGCATATTAGAGGAGGGGCTGAAAGCAGGAGCTGCCCAATGACTGGGGGGAGGGCAGGGAGTAGATTGAGGGAGGGTCCTTTGGTGAACAAGGCTCCTTATGGCAAGTGGGGTCCTGGTAAATGGAGGTGTTCTTGTTAAAAGATGGAGCTGGGAGGTGGGGTCCTGGGGGGAAGAAGGGCCCTTGGTTAGGGTGGGTACGTGGGGGTGGGGTCGGTCCTGGTAAGAGTCCCTGGCAGGAGGGTGATGTATGGAGGGGACACATCCTTTTCACAGGTGGTCCTTGTGGGGCCTGAGGGGAGGTGCTGGTTGTGGCCTGAACTCCACGGTCTCTCCTCATCTTGAGCTCAACACCTCCTCTTTCTAGAGTGAATGCCATGTTTCTCCTCTTAGCTCCTCTCCCAGTTCATGTGTGTTCACAGCATGTTGTCTCTTCTCTGATTTCAGACAGCAGGAGGGAGCTGCTCCAGCCTGTAAGTGCCACCCTGTGGGGTAAGGGTGGGGTGTGGTCTCTAATGTAGGCCAGGGACCAGAGTGCTGAGTGGTCAGGCTAACCCTGAACTGCCCCCTGCTCCCCTGAGCTGACACGGTGTTGTTAGTACTGGATGGCACCCTCGGCTGCACTGGGGAGGCTTCGGTTGGGTGAACCACAGGTAGAGAAACTGAGGCTCAAGTAGGCAAAGAGCTGCTGTCACACACTGTCATACTGGACCACGTGCTGGGGGCTTCCCACATCTGTCCTCCCACGATTGTGAGGCCACAGGCCAAAGCAAAGGAGCCAGAGGGTCCTGCTCCCTCTGAAGGCTCTAGGGGAGGACGCCTCCTTCCTCTTCCAGCTTCTGGCCATATTGGTGTGTCCCTGTCCTGCCACCTTTGTCACTTGGCCATCTCCTCTCAGTGTCTGTCTGTATCCGTATGTCCCTCTCGCATCAGGACTCCGCTCACAGGATGAGGCCCCTCTCCCAGCACAGTCTCATTGTAACTGATTACTTCCACCAAAAAAATAACGACATAAAATAAGTCCTGCGTCTAAGGGAATCCCTCCAGCCCGGGTCGCCGAGAGCCTCCTGAGGGTCTGAAGGCGTCTTTGTTGGAGGCAAAGTTTACAGAGCTTATTTCCTTTCATTCGTTCATGTACATTTCCTGTTACAATGTTCTTACTACAAGTGCTGTCGTTCCTGTGCTTTTTTGGCAACATTAGTGAAAATAAATTCATGTGACTGAGGAATTGCAATGTCTGGTCAATAGATTATATGTGGACTTTCCGTTTCCCCATCTTGACCGTTGATTCTTTGCCTGTCTCGTTCTCTCTGTGTTTTCATCCCTGGTACCCATCGCTCATGAATCCAGCGTTGGGGCAACCTTTCTTTACTTATTGTGACTGTAGGATTTCACCAGCACAGTCTTACCGGGACTGCCCTGGTTTGTTTCGCCCTGCGTCCTGACACATCCATCATGGGGCGCTTCACGCTGTACTCTGTTTTGGTGTTGCTAATGTCTTTGTTTCACGAGGTTTTCTGTGCTGAGTTAACTTTAAAAGTCTTGATGGGAGGAGAACCTGTCTCCTGTGACAAACTACAGCAGCAGCAGTAAGGTCAGAATGGTGGAGGCACGGAGCTTTCCTATTACTCGCGCAACTGTCTACAGACTGTACTGCCAGAGATGTCCCAAGAAGGCCGCGTGCTAGGCTCCGTGCTGACACGAGTGTGGGGAACACTTCATCACCCAATTCAGCTCCCCGTGGCCCCAGGCATCCCTTGGCCGTTTCTGCCCCTCTCCAGTCCCTGCCTCTGTCCTCACCTGGCCCTCTCCCTGGGTCCATGTCCAGATTCCCTGATGCCATAAACACACCAATCACTAGAAGTGACCACTGACTCTGTCATGGCCTCGTCTTCACATGATGGCATCACCCATGACCTTACATCCCCAAACAAATCCACACCCCAAGCTATCATGGGTTAGGACATGAACGTATCTCTGGGAGCTACCACTCCACGCACAACCATTTGTCTAGGAGGTCACAGGAGGTGGTGTCAAAGCTGGGCCCGGGCCCAAGACCTCTTGTATCTGAAGTGACAAGGGGACAGTGCGTCCATCAGTATTTGCTCAAGGGGGCTGGGCAGGGCCTTTGCTGCAGTCTCACCCCGAGATGACTCCTCTCTGTCCTCAGCTACCTTGTCCTGCTGCCCATGGACCCCAGGACCCCAGCAAGTGCTCGGCTCCAGTGCAGGACCTGGAGCAGGTGAGGAGCTTTCCCTGGACCCACAGCACAGGGGAGCCCCAGCCGCCCGAAGATGTCAGCACACAGGCTCCGTGTCCAGGGCTCCATGGCTGCTCCTATCCAGTAGCTGCCTCACCTCCTGCCCAGAGGCTGGTGGCTGACTCCAGGGTCAAGGAGAGCCTCCTCCGCTACCTGGTGCCGGAGAATGGAGGTGCCGGGTGGGGTCCCTCAGGTGACTCTGTCATCCTAAGAATCGTCTGGGGGTTCACACGAGTCTCCCCTGCCCCCACGGCCTGTCTCTCACAGAGGCTCAGTCCCCACTCAGGTCCCTGGACTTGCTGCAGGGGGGACAGAGTCCTACTCTGAGGAGCCGTGTCCTCTCCCCCACAGGAATACACTCGCAGGTATTACCTGAAGGACACGTCCTGTGCCGGTAAGTGCTCAGCCGGCTTCATCACAGCCACAGGGGAGGTGGAATCTCTGACACGAGCCATGGGGTCTGGTGTGTTTAAAGAGAGGGGACCACCTGCACACACGCTGCCACAGGCATCTTCTGAAGCCCGAGACCACCCTTCACACCCTGAGGACCCAGAGCAGACCCTGAGCTGTCACTCATCACCCTGACCGTCTGTGAGGAAACCCTCTGAGGGGGTCAGAATTCTGTGTCACTCGGCCCTGAGGTCTCGCTGTTGATTCTGCTGCTGCCTTCTCCCCACATTTGAGGTTCCTCCGAGTGGCTGCCAGGTGCCTAGTAGCCCTCAAGCTCACTAGGGCCTCTGTGAGATCACCCCATTTGACAGATTGACAAACCAGAACCCCCGAAGCACACGGTGCCCCAGGTCTCAAACCCTTCAGCCTGACCTGGTCCAGGGTCTGCTCAGTCCAGACCCTACTCCCGCCCCTCAGCCAGCAGTGGGGACAGGAAGGGTGGGAAACCCCAGCAAGCTGCACCCTTTGCTAACGGTGCCCCCTCAGCCGTGAGTCACATGCTAAGTGTGGCCTGGCACCCCGGATGTCCTCTGCGGGACTCCTTCATTCTGCCCAGGTGTGTCTGCTCTCCTCCAGTGACAGCCAGGCCACCTGAGATCTGCCTGGGGGTGTCAGGAAGTAGGATTTGTAGAACCACCTGTTCTGTCCACGACCTGCAGGTCTAGGTCTGTCTGAATTCTCTAGGGCTGGTTTGACAGAAACACCGCCAGTGGAGGACTTTACACCAGAGGAAGGGGTGTCCTCATGCATTTCCCCGGTCCTGCGCTTCTTCCTTTCAGCGCTCCAAGAAGGACCAAGGAGCGTCTGCTTGGCCCAGTGCAAGGTGTTCTTTAGGCATCTCCTCAGCCTGAGAGCCAAGAGCAAGACTCAGACATTCTACCTCCCACACACTCAAGTTCTTTGCCCTTGAATCCAAAGCCTGGCCCTTCAGCATTTGTCCAAGTCGCTTGCTTACAGATGTCTCTTAAACACTCACCAAAACCCCCCCAGGCCAGGCTTCCAGGACCACGCCCATATTCTCTGAGGCTTAGAGATCCTCAGAGATGATGGAGACCTTCTCTCTCTCCTAATGTCCTTCTGAGCCCTCACGGTGTCGCCTCAGACATCTGTAACTCTACCAACAGTCACTTCTGTGCTTTCCCTCTTGTTGTTGTTATGTGCTGTCGAGTCGCTTGTGACTCATAGGGACCCTATGTACAACAGCCCTAAACTCCTAAAGTCCTGTGCCAATCGCACTGTCTCTGACACTCCCATCCCGATTATCCCAGTCACTGAATCAATCCACCTCATAGAGGGCCTTCCCCTCCTGTGCTGTCCCTCCACCCTCCCAAGCATGATGTCCTTCTCCAAGGACTGGTCTCTCCTCACAATATGTCCAAAGTAAGTTAGACGGAGCCTCAGAATCCTTGCCTCCAAGGAGCCACCCAGTTTAACCCTTTCCAGGACAAATCTGTTTGTTTTCCTAGCAGTCCATGGTATTCTCAATACTTTTCTCCAGCACCACAGCTCAAAGGCATCAATTCTCCTTCTGTCCTCCTTGGTCATTGTCCAACTCTCTGATGCATAACAAGTGATTGTGAAGACCATGGCCTGTATCAAACGCACCTTAGTCTCCAGGGAGACCCCGTTGCTCCTGAGTACTTTAGAGAGGTCCCTAACAGCAGACTTTCCCATCGCGGTACGCTTTTTGATTTCCTGACTGCTGGTGCCGAGAATGTTGACTGTGGAGCCGAGCAAACTAAAGCTGTGTACAATCTCAATCTCTTCACCATCCATCCTGATGCTGCCAATTGTTCCAGTGGTGAGAATCTTTGTCTTCTTGACATTGAGCCTCAATCCATATTGTAGGCTGTAGTCCTTGACCCTCTGCAGCAGGCGCTTCAGGTCCTCTTCAGTTTCAGGAAGCAGGGTTGTGTCATCTGCATAATGCAGATTGTTGATAAATCGTCCTCCAATCTTGACCCCACATTTCTCCTCATAGAGCCCAGCCTCCCGGATAATCTGTTCTGCATATAGGTTGGAAAGGTATGGAGATAGGATGCATCCCTGACATACGCCCTTCCCAATTTTGAACCATGCCATGTTCCCGTGCTCTGTTCTGATGACTGCCTCCTGGTCCAAGTATAGGTTTCGCATTAGAACGATCAAGTGTTCTGGGATTCCATTCTTCTCAGAGTCAGCCACAGTTTGTTATGATCCGCACAGTCAAATGCCTTTACATAGTCGATAAACACAGATAGACATTCCTCTGGTATTCTCTGCTTTCAGCTAAGATCCACCTAACATCAGTACAATATCCCTAGTACCACGACCCCTTCTAAACCCAGCCTGGACTTCTGGCAGTTCTCTGCTGATGTGCTGTTCCAGTCCAGCCTCCACCCATTGCCCTGTTGTAGGACCCACTTCTGCACTGCAGCCTTGTGTGAGAGCAGGATCGCCACTTCTCAGTACCAAATTTCACCCTAGCAGTCTAGTGCTGGTATCAATGAAATACCACAAGGGGGTGGATTTGAGAAACAGAAATTCATTTTCTCACAATTTATGAGGCTGCAAGACTGACCTTAGGGTGTCACTTTTACTAGGAGCCTTTCTCCGTGTTCACGCTGTAGGGCGTTGGGGTTCTGGCTTCTGATTTGGGGTAATCTTCATGAGTTTGCCATGACTCTTCCTCCGTCCGTTTCCTGAGCTGACTTGCCTGTTGAATCTAGTTTCTGTCTGAACAGTGGTTGACTGGAAGCATCACGGGCACTAATCCTGTCTCGAGAAGCCTGAGCAGGTGGAGGGTGAGGGTGATGCAGAATGGGCCAGGGTGTTCACCTGTCGTCATCTGGGTACTCGGAGCCATGCTGGACTTAAGGGAACCGCCAGGAACATGCTTCCTCATCAATACGACAAAGACAGCCCATTCCAGGACGGGAGCATAACCAGGGGCGTGGGAGTTGGACGGTAGAACAGGTGTCCCACGGGGGCAGGATTTGTACCATAACATCTGCTTTCTTTCAGCCACCAGTCGCAGCTACTATGAGTTTGTGAACAAGGTCCCACCGCGTTACTGGAAGATGTTGATGAGGTTCATTGGACTAGAAGACCGTGACATTGACACATGTGAGCGGGAGAATCCACGAGACGTGCTGGAGCAGCGTTACCAGATGCTGCTCCAGTGGAGAACCGAGCACGGGAAGAAAGCTTCTGTCTTTAAACTCCTGGCAGCCCTCCACAGAATCGGGTTAAACGGGCCCTTGGAAAACGTGATTGCTACGCTGGTTGCTGAGAATATCTTAGGCAGGTATGATTTTTAAAACTCAGGTGCACGGCCATCAATGGGAACCAATTCCTAGCAGAACCTCTGGTGAGTTTTCAGGCAGCTGTTAATCTGGGGACGTGGGAGGAGACGGCCCGTTTCCTCATGTGGAGATACTAGGGGATTAGAACCCACGGAGACTTGGCTTTAGGGTCAACAGTGCAAACCTGCCACCCTGGAGCCATCAGGACTCCCTAAGGGAGGTGTGAGGACAACCCCTCATTTCAACTCTTATTGCACATGGACTTGTAGCTTTTTCCAGTGCTGAGCTTGACCTTGACTCTGAGCTGGGTTTCTTCCTCAGGTCTTATGGAATTGGAAAACTTGGACTATAGGTCTCTTTCTATAAAGAAATTCCATCTCAAGGTTTGAATGGGAGAGCATTCCTCATACACCCGAACTTCTGTACCAGGAAAAGCAGATTGTCAGGGCAAGACCAGGAACTGAATTTGCCCCTAAACATGCAAGGATTGGAAATACCAAAGAATGAGTCCAGGAGTCCCATGTGGGAATGAAGTGTGTTTAGGGCCTGTTAGAAGGTGACAAGGGCATGCTTGAGGCTCAGTGTCACCACATGAGCAGAAAGCAGAGGTTTTAAGATCTAGGTGGACACAGTGACTCCACCTTGGGACCTTGGACCCCCAAGGTCACCTCATAGGTGGAATAGGAATAATTTCATTTTGAAAACCAACCCGGGAGGAAGAAACCACCATGTTCAGCTGCAAAAGCCTGTTCCCTTCCCCAGGGGGAGCCGGGAAGAGTGAAGAAATCAAGGACGCATGGAAAGAATTCCACCAAAAGTCTAATCGAGGGGAACCTCAGGCTCCCACACACTGAGATGAGGGAGCCTGAAGGGTCCCCAGTCACCACTGCCAACCTCTCTGAGATCTGTCACACTAGGAGGTTCTGATAGGGAGGAAAATATGGAACAAAACTCAAAAGAATAAAGAAACTCAGGCCCCTGTGTTCACTCCTTCCCTCGTTGATTTCTTTGTTCTGTAACTGCCGAGCCCTCCGTCGTCACCGGACCTTTCCTATCTCTTAATTGGAGTCACTTTCGCACTTCTCACAGTGACACCCACCACCCAGTATATCAGGGGCACCCTGTGAGACCAGGCCCTAACTAATATGACATCTGCGAAGGCTGTGTCAAATGTGGTTCTGTGGGTCCTGAAGTTCTAAGTGGACATGACTGGGGACACGGTGGTCGCCTAGTGGGTAAGGAGTTTACTGCCAATCCAAGGGTCCGTGGTTCCATCCTCCAGCCATCGGTCATCACCTTCTGTGCGCTGAGATGGCAACTGGGGCAATGGGATTAGTGAGTCAGTGAGAGTGGCTCAGGATAGACAGGGTTTGGAGATACTGTACATTGGGTCACTATGAGTTTCAGGTGACTCTAGGGCACAGAAGAATAACAACAAAACATGCCGGAGATCAGGTATGCGTCGGTTCAGACTGAATGCAACACTTGAAGCCAATTTCACACCTTAGTGAAGCCCTAGGGAAGAGCTGGGCTGCTCTTTCCAAGTCTGCTTACCGTTGAAAAGCTGATTTCCTCATCTATATCCAACAGGGCGGGTGGTGGACTCCAAGCACCAACCTTTGGAATTGCAGCCCAGTTCTTGTCTCACTGTTTCTCTTAGGCTTCTGCCAGCAGCCAAGCCTCTGGAAAATGCCTCAGTTGTAGGACATATTGATCTCTCTGTCTCTTCACCCACGTCACCCTCTTTTCATGCTCTGCTCAGTCTGAAAGCCAAACGATGCTGAGGCCATTCGACTCGGACCACAAAGGGACATGACATAATTGTCTGTTCCGTACCATGAGGTGCCCATAACCTAGAACTGCACCTGCAAACTCTTTGAGGGACTGAATGGGCTTGGTGGAGAGAGATGGGATGAGAAAAGCACTGCCCGTTATATTGTCATAAGGTTAATTAATTATTAGAGATGGGGATGCCAAAGTTGGAAACGGATTTATAATTGGAAAGCAATTATATTGTTATTATATGTGAGAAATGCGGCTGGAGACCACGTGATATAATTGTATACAATTAATAACTTATTCATTGCAAACACCTTTTAAAAATGTGAGGGGACAGGTTTAGATGGTAGAACGAAGGGGAGGGGTCCTGATGAAGGGTTTGAGAGGGTGACAGGAGGGGAGACCTGCACCTTGGGAAGGGGCGGGGCTTGGTGAGGGAGAAAGCTGAGCTTGATGAGGAGGGGACGACGTGGCCAGTGAGGAGGTGGGGGGACTTGCTTGGTGATGCAGTGGGGGTGGAGGGCCTGGGCACAGAGCCTGGAGGAGCCAAGGAGAAATGCACCAGCTCAGGGTGGGGACTGTGCCTGGATGGGAGGACTCATCTGACTCCTCCAAGTCAGGTTCTGGGTGGAGTCCTCAAAACAGGGATTTCCCAAATCTCCCCACACATCTTCCTGGGTGTCCCCAGAAAGTTCTAGAAGACTGAGGGGAGGAGGGACAGACCCCGGACCTCCTAGTCACCTGAGGTCAAGTTGGAAGCTGAGTCTCTGTTAGGAGGATGTGGGGTCACAGTGAGGAGGCAGGTAGAGAGGTGCTGGGTGCCCCAGTGTGGGCCGGTTCGGCACGCCCCCTGCGCTCAATGCCCCCGCTCGCCCCTCCGTCTGCACGTCTACGCCTCCGCTCGCCCCTCCGTCTGCACGTCTACGCCTCCGCTCGTCCCGCCCCCTGCACGTCCACGCCCCCGCTCGCCCCTCCCCTTGCACGTCTACGCCTCCGCTCGTCCCGCCCCCTGCACGTCCACGCCCCCGCTCGCCCCGCCCCTTGCACGTCTACGCCCCCGCTCGCCCCGCCCCC
>NW_006399876.1:3239871-3247756 GCF_000299155.1 Elephantulus edwardii | reverse complement strand
CCCCGCACGGTCACGGCCCCGCTCGCCCCGTCCCCCGCACGGTCACGCCTCGGCTCATCCCCGTACATTCGTCTCGTCGCCCGATCATCCCCTATGCACTCGGCTCCTCCGATAACCTTTCAATTATGGGACCAGCACATCATCATGGTGCTAACAGGGACTAAGACCAGACAACTGGACAAGTCCGACAGCGGACATGAGGCCGACCAGGGACCTAGACAGGCCGACAACTGCGGTCACAGACACGATCGCCCACGTACCCGGAGTCTCATTTTACAAACAAGCCGCGAGCGGCTACAGAAACGGGAAGTGCATTGGCGGAAGTCCAGGCGTGGGTGGGGTGATCGGCACCGACATGGACCAATCAGCGCGAGAACCTGGGCTGCAGAGCTTCCCTGGAGGCGGCTGCGTCAGACAGCGGAGCCGGAGGATCGAGCAGTCTGGGCGGCGAGTCCAGTCCGGGGCCTGGAGCGGCCGGGCTTCGGGTCGCGTTTCCGATCGTAGAAGTCGATTCGCTGAAGACAGTGGTGGGCGGGCCAGGGGCGGTGCCAGGCGCCCGACAGTGACCAATGACCGAGGCCGTGCGCCGTGACGCCGCCCGTTTCCCGAGGGTATAAAAGCCGAGTCCGGGGGTCCCAGGCGTAGTCACTGGGCCGTCTGGAGGAGCAGAGGGTGAGGATGGACCCTGGGCGGCAGCGAGCACGTTCCTAGAGCAGGGACCCCGGGGCCTGGACAGCAACCTCGCTGCCGAGAGTTCTGCAGCGGACAGCCTGACCTCGGGGATTTTTCCTTTCTGTCCTTGTTGGCCTTTAAGAACTCCTAGAGGTCAGTCTGTCATGACCCGTTCATAGTCTGTTATGAACGTCTAATAAACCTCAGTTTCTTTCTCTTACTCTCACTTGGTATTGGTGTCTTTATTTCCGAGTCAGCACTCTAGTTCTTACTCGAAGAGGGCCCTTGGACCTCATTTGGATGATTTGGGGGCTCATCGTCAGGGAGAGAATTTCCAAGGACACCTGACCCCTGAGAATTCTACTGTTGAGTTTTCGTGCGTCTGTGCTTCTAAAACCTGACCCTTTGAGCCCTATTTCCCCGATAGATTGATTGTGGGATCCTGTGTCTGCCAAAGTCTCAGGGGAGATGGGGTGCCAGCCTCCTATGAGATAAGGAGACCGCCTCACCAGTTCCCTTCCGAGGCTCCCGTCGGTGGGTACCGGTGCTCTGGTCCTCATGGAGGGGCTTCTCCCTCCTGAGATGGCAGCAGACCCCTAACATCCTTCCCTCTGGGCTCCATCAGGGTGTCCGATTGCTCCGTGTGGCCGTGAATTCCGTGGCACGGAATCCTGGTAAGACTGGGAAATAGGAGGCACGTCCGGGGATGCAGGAATCTAACTCCCATCCGTGCCCAGTTCTCTGAATTGAAAACCGAGACAGAGTCACCAAGCAGCACATCAAGCCCAACCAGAACACCATGGCGTTCAAGGAACCATGATCTTCAAATTCTACTTCTTTTTTTAAAATTTTGTTTTATTATTCTGTGCGTGTGCATGTGTACCGTCAAATCAGATCTGACTGGTGCAGGAGGAGATTGTTCCTCCTTCTCCAGCAGAGCATCTGGTGGATTTGAACCGTGCACCTCTGGGATTGCAGTACACCTCCTTGCCACTAGGCCACCAGAGCTCGCCTAAATTCTACTTCTTTAGTTTGAAAGACTTAATCCTCCTAATATCTTGCCTAAGCAATCCTAAAATAATAATATCATAAAATAGACTTTTTACATTCTTCCACATTTCCTGCACGAAGCTGACAGCATGATTGTAAGTAAACCTTTAATTTTGTTAATAATGTGGGTGAAGTAAAGTTTGTTGGTGGCTAGTGTTTCTACTCTACCTGGTGCAGATTTGATATAAAATTATATAGAGGTTTGTCCGCAGGGTTTTGTTGGGTTTGTTTTTTCTTTTCTCTGTTGATAACTGGTCAGTTTGGAGTTGAGCTATAGATTTTAGCACCTAGTTGGGCTGCTCACTCTTTGATCTCATCCTAATCTTGCACAGACAGGCTGTAAGAAGAAGAGAAAAAAAAAGGGGGAAGAAAGAAAAAAAAATCATGTTTTAGTACTTCCTTTCTTTGCAGGCTTGCTCCAGGCCCTTCCTAAAGCAGCAGCCACTGTGGGTAGTGTAGGAAACTGCAACAGGCAGAAAGGATTAGAGAAAAGTGAAGATGCTCAAAGCAGAAGCCTACATGTGCCTTTGTTGGTTTTATTTTTAAGGGAGACAAGCTCTGAAAGTGTTTTGTTTGTTTGTTCTCCTTTCCCACAGGTCTTGAATTTTCAGGCTGGGTGCAGAGCAAACTTTTAAGTTTAAAATTTTTCTCTTTTTCATCTAAAATTTATTGTGGCAATAGTTTTAGTCTCACGGATTCTGACAATTTCAGTAGGATAAAGAACACGACAGATTAAAACTAATTTGTGTGTGTGTGTGTGTGTGTGTGTGTGTGTGTGTACCGTCAAATCGGATTTGACTGGTACAATAGGAGATTGCCCCTCCTTCTCAAGCAGAGCATCTAGTGGATTTGAACTTGGCTCCTTTGGGATTGCAGTGCAACTTCTTGCCACTAGGCCACCAGAACTCTCTAAAGCTAACCAAAAGGAAAAGGCCATTAATTTGGAACATGAAGAGGGCAAGAAATAATCTCAAGCTCATGCCCAGCTGTCATAGTGAGAGAATGAAGGCAATACTTGAATAAATTAGACACTACAGCAAAAGTATTTCTAAAGAGTGAAATTTCTAAATCGGAAAACTGCATTTGGCAGTGATTTGGCTGGCCGGCCTGTTTATCCCGGTAGTCCAGAATGCCAGAGCTAACCATACAAACCAGTCTTCTTTTAACAGCTGCATAATGTGACCTAGGAATTTGGGAGCAGATCTAAGAAAAATGCAACTTAGAGTAGTAGGTGTAAGGAACAAGGATTATAGGAGGATGTATTACCGAAGCCAGGTGCCATTAATTGGCTGCCTGTGAAATCCAGAAAGTTAGACTTTCTGAAGTGTCAGGAAATGAAGCGGCCTTTCCTGAGCAGGAGTGCCATGTTCACTGTGGTGGAGGGACCCCTCCAGGAACGGGCACAGGTGGGCAGAGGCCTATGGGAGAGGACAGCCACAGAGATGTGAGGGCTCAGTCCCAGTACTTCTATGAATATTTTGTTTTCCAGAATGGTTATAGGACGACCTTAAGCATCAGATAAGGTTGTCTGCATAAAAAGTTCGAAGCTTCAAGTGAAGACTCTGCAGGGATGATTCTGAAGTCTAGCCAATCAATAGCTCCCTAAATTACAACACTATAACACAGCTTGTTTTATTTTGTTTGAGACAGAGTAAACAGCATCAGATACCTTACATTCAGACATTTATGGTTTTGAAAAAACCCCATGAAAGTCCATGTTTCCTTTAGTATGGGAGATTAAAAAAAAAATTTAAAGATAAACTTGAAATTTTCCTCCAGAACTCAGAGAAATTCATAGAAGGGTTTTAGAATATTGCTACTATTATTTTTTTATGAAAAGATTTTCATTTTGTTCTCCATTTCTGTCCTGTTGTCTGTGTATGCCTGCTGATTGAATGCTTTGAGTGTTTTTGAAGAGGCGCCACGGCTGATGCTACTCTGAAGCCACGGAGTTTGATTGGGTCCCCACTTGCGGTTCCATGGGGTTGTCATACGGCTTAGTGGTGATTTGGGGGATCCTCTAGGGACCCCAGCCAGGCCTGGGCTTGATACAGGTACACGTATTGCTAAGACACACTTTTATCCCGCGAGGGGCATGGCCGGAGGGACGCCTGCATGGACTGAGGGGACAGACCCTCTGTTGTCTATTTCCATCTATTTTGTGTTTATATCAGGTCGTCAGTACTGTCTGCTTTCCCTGAACTCCTCATTCTTCTTGTCCACTGCTACCTCCATTCTGGAAGAGTCCTTGCTGGGAGTTATCTGGCACCTTTTCCCACTGAGAACTTTGCCCCTATTCTTATGTCTTCTGTCTCTCCCTATTCTCCTGACTTCTGCCTCTGCCCTCTCAGACTCCTTTTCTGACTCAGAAAAGACTTTTCTCCTTCAGAAAGGCCCATTTGCTGATAAAATTTCCCAGGCACTGTTCAGGACAGTCACCAGGTATTTTCTCAGAGTACTTTTCTGACTTCTCTCCCTCAGAAAGGCCCATTTGCTCATGAAATTTCCAGGCACAGTTCAGGACAGTCACCAGGCATTTTGCCTCCAGGCATTTTGAACTCCCTTGGGATTCAAGTCTATCTGCACTGGTCTCCTGTCTGTGCCAATATCTGTCCAATATTTCCAAAAACCACAGGCCTGTATTGGAGCCCACCCAAGCACCAGGTACTTCCAGGCTATTGATTGCAATCGGGGTGGCCCACACAATCTCTCAACCTTTCCCATAATCTGAGGCTTCCAGCTTATAGAGGGCACTCTTAAATCTCAGCTGCCCTCACCCATGGACCTGAACACCATGGGTAGTTATATGTCTCTCAAACTTGGGCCTGACTGAGGAACTCCACCCCAAGAGACTAACCTTTTACTGTAACCAAGCATTGCTACAATATTAGCTAGGTAACAATTCTCAATAGCCTGAAAAGGAGACTTTTCCTTTTAATACCCTTAGAAATCTTGACAATTTCTGACAGTGGACAAAGATGGTCAAAAATCCCATCTAAGCTTTCTTTCAGTTTCGCTCCCGTCTCTCTCTGTAAAATCTGCCAATCTGTGCAGGTTTTCTTAGCCCCATGGTAAAGTAATCTTTAGTATTTGCTTTTGCTTCTTTGAAAAGTAATGTTCTTCCATGATTTAAAAAGTATAGTTATATGCATGTGTGTATATATATATATATATATATATATATATATAACTATTTTTAGAACATATTAACTTGACAAAGTGAAACCAAGCCATACTGTCTTTGAGCCAATTAAGAGTTTTGCAGTTATTAAAATGTAGCATTTTGGGGTAGTGAATACACTTGAAATAACTTAGTATATCTAGTCTACTGAACAGAAACCACCTTGAGAATGAAAGTTGAAAGTTTTAGTGTAGTATGAGATTCAAGAATCTTTTGAAATTTTTCTATTACATCAATTGTAGTAGATTTATTAAGATGGGGAAAAGAATGATTTCACACGCAAAATGTTACATGGGTGATATGCTGGCCTCTTCCAGACACCAGCTAAACTTCAGCCAAAATTTTTAACTAACCTTCCAGTTAAAAAGAATTTTTGACACTAAAACATCACCTTCTTTTTCCAATCCTAACCCTCAGATAAAACATTATGTTTCCTTCTTCTGACCCCTCCCAGTAAATAATCCCACTTAATCTCCCTAGCCCTCCATACTAAACATCACAGATAAAGAGATCAAACTCCTATGCTCCTCCCTTCTCTCCTTCCAACCCGCTTCCTACTCCATTCCAGCACATTATCCTCTGTCGAACTCAGTTATCCAATCCTATAAAATATAAATCCTATCCAACAACACCCTTCTTCCTCTTTCTTTTACTAAACAGGTTTAAGAATTTTATTTCCTTTCTTCTTAGTACATTTTCTACCCACGTTAAATTTTTCAGACAATTCAGAACTAAAAAATATTTTCAAACTTTTCCTTTTAAAGGTTAATATAGTACTAGTTTAAAGCTCATACATTAGGTATATTTTAAAATTATCGATTGAGAAACGTTTAGGCTCATTTTCCAAAGACTGGACAACCTGTATCAAAGAGTTTAGATACCTAACCCAGACCTATGATCTCACCTGGAATAACTTTTTTGCTGTACTGTCCTCTACACTGATGTCATACGAAAAAAGAGAATGTTCTCCTTGCCTCTCACCAGCACACAGAACGAGGGCATTTAACAGAAGGCTCCATGCCAGTTGGCCCCCAACCTGTCCCTTGTCAAGATCCAAATTGGACATACCAAATTAATACAGCAGCAGGAAGAGGTGGTCGAGCCCAGTGTAACCATATGATTCAATGTCTGTTAGCCGACCTACATTTCATCTCCCATAAAGCAGTCAATTTTGATAAGCTCAGAGATTACCTAAGCTAAAGGTGAGAACCCAGCTGCTTTACTTAACCGTCTCTTTGAAGCCCTGACTCAATATACCCACTTAAACCCTACCTCCCCAGCAGGGGCCACTGTCCTAGCTACTCATCTTATCAATCAGCCCCTGATATAAAAAAGAAAGTAAAAAAGGCTGAGGACAGCCCCCAAACACCCATTCGAGACCTGGTAACAGGCATTTAAAGTTTTAATGCCCAAGAAGAACAGGCAGAGGCTGACAGGGAGACTCATACCCTCCATAATGTAAATCTGCAGACCCAAGTCCTGGTAGCCGCCCTACAGGCAATGGCAGTGGCAGTGGTGAGGAGTCAGAAACCACCTTGTTCAATGAGCCGGTTACCTCCTGGTGCATGCTTCAGGTGTGGCAAAGAAGGTCATTGGGAGAACTGCTGCCCTGACCCTCACCCTTCAACATGGCCTTGCCCTATCTGAGGGACACCGGGCTACTGGAAGGCTAACTGCCTTTCAGCACCTAGCCACGGCAGGTTATCACCCCCACCAAACCCGGTCCTCATCCCAGCCAACCTCTTAGGCTTGGGTGCTAGAGGTTGAAGATGCCCAGGTTTGATGACCTCTATCATCATTGCTGAGGCCAGGGTAACCCTTCAAGTAGCAGGTAAGTCAGTTTCCTTTCTGGTTGACATGGGGCCTACCTTTCCAGTACTCCCTTCCTTCTCGGGTCCTGTTTTCCCTTCCCAGGTCTCAGTAATGGGGATCGATGGCTTCCCTTCGAAGCCTTTTTACCACTCAACCCCTTCCCCTTACTTTCCTTTCTAATTATCCTTACATGCCCAACTCCTGTCTAAACTGGTGCTGCGTTTCACTGGGAGCCAAGCGAACCTGGTGTGCCTGACCAGCCTTTAGTTTTATCTCTTTTAGCACTCCTTCCCTCTGAGCCCCTTTCTACACTACCACTATCACCAGACGTTGTCAACCCCATTATATGGGATCTTTCCTTTCCATTTGTAGCCTCTCACCACTAACCTGTTCTTGTTACTCTGAAAGACCCCTCCTCTTTTCCTGCGGAACCCCAATTCCCTATATCCACAGACCACCACAGAAGTTTAAAACCCATTATTACTCACCTACTTTCCAATAAGCTTCTTATCCCCGGTGTTCCTTGCAATATGTTAATGGTCTTTTATTGTGAAGCCCCCTCATATCAACTTTTATGCACTCACACTGCACAACTTCTTAGCCTCCAAGGGATATATGGTACACCCTCCAAGGCCTAACTGTCTCTCCCCACAGTCATGTATCTTAGTTTTCAAATTGACCTCCACCATTAAAAGTCATTGAAAGGACTGAGGCTGGTTGTGGGGGAGGGAAAAGCGGCAAAAGGGGATTATTCAAAGTACCGAAAACCTCCTCCCGGGATCGAGCGCAGCAGCACCCCTAGGCCAGGGGCACCTCTGGTGGGGCAGAAGGTGATTGAATTAGCCAGATATGAAGATCATCTTCTAGGTTGTGTGTAAAAAGGTCCCCGGATATTTGAAGTGGCCAGTTTTGGAATTGCAATGGTTTTGGATATTTTTGCCTCAGGAGTTTATTAAAATTGGCGAAGAAGCATCACCGAAGTGAATTGATAATAGCAAACAATTCATTACACTACGTAAAGAGACCAGGCATTTCTTCTGTGTTTTGGTGTCAGACGGATTATATAACCAGTGTTTCAGCTGGTGGAATTTTTGCTTCTTACCCCTTGCCCCCTGTTGGTGTTCTTCAGCCAAACTGTAAGATATGTTTGATTTGTGTACTGAGTAGTTT
>NW_006399876.1:3234627-3238976 GCF_000299155.1 Elephantulus edwardii | reverse complement strand
TTTCAAAGAGAAGAGAGAACTTGGAGGAGGGGTGGGCAGGGAGAAAAGTGCAACAGTGAGTGAATGGAAATCCAAAGTGTCTGTAAACTTTCACTAAAATGAGTAAAACACACACACACAAAGAATATTATTGTAGAATGAGTATGAGGATCTGGGGGGGGAGCAAAGGGGTGAGGATGGGGGGTGGGTTAATGATAGAGTTACACAATTTGATGGGTGGAGGAGGAGGTAAAGGACATGAGAAAGATCCAATGTGAAAAGCAATGTATTTGAATCTTGTAAATAAACCAGTGTAAAATAAAATTAAAAAAAAAAACAAACAAGATGCCACTGGCTGCATCCCTGACACACTCCTTTTTTTTATTTTGAACCATGCTGTGTTTCCTTGCTGTGTTCTGATGACTGCCTCCTCGTCCAAATACAGATTTTGCATTAGCACAATCTGTTTCCAGATTCTCATTTTTCTCAAAGTTAGCAACAGTTTGTTATAATGACCTTTTGCATTCTTCCTGGATAAAATTCTTGATATCCTCCCACAGCTCACCTGGTCTTCATGCATTAGTGTTGAAAACAAGATCAAAGAATAGTCTTTCACAGTAACATGCCCAGAGTATGTGAGAGGAAGCTTCAGCATCTTCGCCTTCAGGGAGCACTGTGGTTGCTCTTTCTCCAGGAGTGAAGCGTCTGACGCTGTCTCCTGAGCTCTCAGCTCTGAGCATGGGGAGGTGTGACTCTGGGTGGCTTGGTGGTTCTTCATCTAACCACATACCTGGATTTTCACCAGGAGGCATTCATGTTTTCATTCATTCAACCAGTGAACACTCAACCCCAGGGCTGCATGAATCAACAGGAGTTCTGTTTGTTCTGGAGGCCAGAAGCCTGAAAGCCAGTGGGGTGTGGTGACTGTACCCACAGACTGCAGGCTGCACCTCACGCCTGAATGACACCTGTAGGTGTGTGGTGGCTGTGACCACAGACAGCAGGATGCATGTCATTCCTGATGGCACATGTACATGCGGTCACTGTGCCCACAGCAGGCTGCGCATCACTGTTGAATGACACCTGTGGATGTGTGGTGACTGAGCCCATAGACTGCAGGCTGCACCTCACTCCTGAATGACACCTATGGACATACGGTGGCTGCTTGTGGGCCTGGTGGCCACAGGATTGGAGAGGAGACTCACTCTGTGCTGGCCACATGCTGTAGAAATCAAAAACCTCTCAACTTCCCATGGGAAAGCCAGGTGGACTGAGAGTAGTGTTCTCAGTGATCTAAGGACCTTTTGACTATTTTTGTTCCCTCCTGTGTCTCCTTGGGAGTCATGGGACAAATCGAATTCCTCACCAACCTTCCTAAACAGGCCCCAAACAAGAGCAAGTATTAAGTTCTGAAGCCACTTGTAGAAGAGGTAACTGGACATCTGACAGCGGCTCAGAGAGTGTGTGCTGTGGGGAAGCCTCTGTACCTGTAGTGCATTGTACCTGTGGGCCACACTAGCCTCGGAACATCTTTGGTACTATTTATTATTTGCTAGGCCACATGAAGAAGCATGAAGGTCGGTGTGCTGTGACTTCCTGCCTCCCAGGTCATGGGCTGGGTGCCAGTGTTCCTGCTATCTATGTCTGCCTGTCCTGATGTCCTCCTCCAGTCACCCAGGGTGCAGGCTGGGTGTGGGCTGGGTGCAGGCTGGGTGCAGGCTGGGTGCAACCAGGGTCCAGGCTGAGTGCGGCCAGGGTCCAGGCTGAGTGCGGCCAGGGTCCAGGCTGAGTGCGGCCAGGGTCCAGGCTGAGTGCGGCCAGGGTATGGGCTGGGTGTAGGCTGGGTGTGGGCTGGGTGTGAGCTGAGTGCGGGCTGGGTGCAGGCTGGGTGCGGGCTGGGTGCAGTTGTTGCTGCAGTGTCTGCCTGTCTTGCTGCTGTGATCTGTGGTTCCTTCTGCAGCTCTGTCACTTGTCTTTTGCCGGAAACCAGCCGTTAAGACAGACAGGGTTGGAGTGACGAGGAGCGCGGATTAAAGAAATATATTACACAAGTTATACGTTAGGAGAGTACCGTCTGATACTGCAGCCCCAAGTTTATTCTGTCCTTTTATCCTCTTTTTGCAGTGAATGGAAAACCAACCCAGCCTCAAGGTTGACAGTACATTCCATTCTGATTTACAAGCCACCTGCTAGCTCAGCCAGGCAAGCAAGGCTGTTTGCTCTTCTTATCATCAGCAGGAAAGGCCATCAGAATTTGAGTATAAATAGAGTCTTTCCGGAGGGACATTCCATTCTCCACATCCCCGCTTAGCCTTAGGGTACAAGGAATGGTCAAACCTGTCTCTGCTTCCTTCAGACTTCAAGCCACAATGATAAACAGCTCTGCACTTTTGGCGATTTGCAGAAAATAGCTGCAGTATGGTTCACTACAGTCCTTTTATTTATAGCTTCAATGACACCCTCCAGGGTCCTCAGGGACCCCGTAGACAAGAGGAGCATATTGTAAGAGCCAGTCTTGAGGGACAGGCTGTAGGGAACAGGCTTCTAAAATTGTGTTTTGGTTGAAAAGTTAGCGAATTTTCCTTTCACGAAAGTGTGTGAAGCAAACCAAATTTCTACTCAATGACTTGGATGTTGCGTTGCGATAGGCCTCGTGGAGCAACACTCCCCATGCCCTGCTTCTCCTGACCCTGTCCACCTCCTCACCTTTCCCTTATCTCCTTCACTGTTTGTTTGTTTGTTTGTTTTTCTGGGAAATGCTCACCTTTTAACCTCTCTACCTTGGTTGTTCAAAGAGGTGGGACTCTCCTATGAGTTATTCTCCTTTTAGATCTTCTAGGGAACTCGGGTGGCCTAATGAAAAGGAGGTGCACTCCCAACCCAAAGGCACACAGTTTGAATCCACTGCAGAAGAGTAATTTCCCATGAGATATACTGCCTCTGAATACTGGCTGGACGTCAGCTATGGGTCTTTCCAAATTGATGGCACCTAACAATAACCACAGACCTTCCATCGTGCAGCTGGAAGTTGAGCCATGGCTGAAGTGGGTGTACATGCCAGTCTCGGGGCTTCCTCTAATCTCCATCAGAACAAGAAGCATGGTCATTTCTGTTATCCTCAGCTTTAGTTCCTTTTCCACTCAGGACTCCTGTCATCGTCACATGTTTCTGCAAGGCTGACAGTGGAGCTGGGGACGGTCTAATTGTTCTGGTCTCTGTACGTGGAAGCTGGGGCCACATGGTCAGTTAGTGCTCTGGACAAACTGCCTCTGTGAGTCTTCGATCTTCTTCACTCTTCTTTGTCTGGGCAGGAAAGAGAACAGGCTTTTGCAAAACTGAAATAATTACACACTTCCTCTCTGGTAGCCTCTGCAGGCCGAGTCACTCTCTAATGGGCATGGAACCAACTGCCTTTGTCACCCAGGCCATAGACCTCCTACTTCCTAATGGAGGCAATGGGAATAGCCCAAAGTTGCCAATAGCATGGGGCCTGAGAAAGAAGGCCAGGTCCAGGTCATGGTCAAGGCCAGTACTGAGAAGCCACAAGGCCATGGTAAATGGGGTTGGAGTGGAGAGGATCATGTAGGTGCCGGACATCATCTTCAGTCAATGGGTTGACCATATTTTGCATCATATTTAACTTCATTTGATAGGAGGCAGCCAGGACTTTGAAAATAGAAGCTCCCCCGCCTCACCTGGTTCCACAGCTGAGGAGAATCTCACAGCACTGCTCCAGGCCTCCTGGAAGCTCCTGTTCACACATCTCAACCCCATTTTCTTCCAGTCCAATTAACCTCATCATCTCCCGGTGAGGGATCTGCAGGCATGTCTCCTTGGAGTTCCCCGTCTTCAGCCATGTCTGGGGCCCCACTTGTGACAGGAAGGTAGGAGGGGAAGTTCATGTTGGGAGAGAAAAGGGCACACCCCCTTTTGTCCTGCCAAGCACGCCTCGCCCACCCAAAGCAGCTCTCCATTCACTCAGGGCCTTCTCCCAAGTGGGGTGCAGCGGAGACACCTGGACAAGTTGGGAAGTTGGCAAGTGGTGAGTCTCTCAGGAAATGGTCACCCCCTATTGACCAGGTCCCACGCACCTGGAACCTCCGCTGGTTCTTCTCAGGTTCTGGGAGGTTCTGGAAACATCTTTGTCTGTTCCCTCCAGGCTTTTTCACGTGGTTTTACAATCAATCGATATGCTGTGCTCTGTACAATGAAGCACTATTGATCCACATCTCCTGCAGCCCTTCCCTTCCAGTCTTCGTGGATTCTGTCCTCCTCGACCTCTCACTGCCCACGGACCTCTGCCATGCCAGCGCCCCTCGCCCCCGCCGGCCCATTGCCTCCTTTGGCTCCTCGCCCTGCCGGCCCCTCGC
>NW_006399876.1:3228421-3234527 GCF_000299155.1 Elephantulus edwardii | reverse complement strand
CTCGCCCCCGCCGGCCCCTCGCCCCCGCCGGCCCCTCGCCCCCATCGGCCCCTTTCAGAGCAGAGAGAGTCAGCGGCCAACAGGGGACCCTGGTCCCTGTGGGGTGGATTCACCGAGGGGGTTCAAGCAGGGGGTGTATCTCTGCTGACTATTCACTGGCTGCTTCTCTACGGGGAGCAGGTTGGACTCTGGGGAGCAGTTCTCAGATGCGGGCCACGTCGCCGACTGTATTTCCAAATCGGTGCTCCATGTATTCTCACCGTCAGAGCCAACTCCTGAGTGGCAGTAATCGTGTGGAACCTGTTGAAAACTCCTTTTTGCTCTAGTAGGTGAGTTTTCATCACTCTCCTACAAACAGCACATCGTGGGGTGAAGACCGCTCACTCCCGCCCTTGTCTCACCAGCTCATGCCCCCCAGAGCACCTTTACATCCGGAGTCACGGCCACGGGGCCACCGTGGTATCCTGGCTTGGGAGTCACTTCTGTTTGATCTTCCTCCCACTCCTTTGAGGCTTCTCTTTAAATAGCCTCATACTTTATTTATTCCCTTTTTAAACTGTTCTACTTTTGGTGTTTTTTTAACCTATTTCTAGTGGTTTATAAAGTAAAATAGTAAAAATAAATAAGTAAAAGCAACCTCAGGAACCGTATAGACAGAAGGAAGACTGCAGACCAACCCTGCCCTGCAGTGCTGGCCCCAAGGCTTTCCCTGCCATTTGCAGGAACCTGGGGGGTACAGGGGGCTCACAGAGGACCCCCGCCCCTACCCTGGCAGCTCCTGGGCAGACACAGCTCTGCTGGGCTCACACAACCTCCTTTTCTGGATAGCTCAAATCCTTGAAGTTGGCATCCCACAGAGCTCTGCTTCTTGGAAGGTCAAGATGAAATCACACCCTGGACATTCCATCTCCCCACACTTGGTAGTGTGATAAAATCAGTGGCCCAGTGACTCACTAAGGACAGAAACAGGCGTTTCCTGGTTCTCTGTTATCAGTGCAGACAGCTTCCATTTCCTTTGTGGCAGTGCTATTGTTGCTTGTTTTTACAGAAGAACCCTCATGATCCCTCACCGGACACCAGTCAGCAAAGAGGAACCTGAACCCAGTGCAGCCGGTAACTTCTGGCTCCGCCATCTGAGGGCTGAGCCGGCCGCTCCAGGGTGGCCGGGCTGTCACGGGGCTGTCACTCCACCCTCTGAGCTCTGTGTTACCAGCTGTGGCCACTGCACCTCCAGGGTCCCTGGGAACGTGCTAACTGGGCTGACTTCCTGCGGACCTGGACCCTGAGCCGTGACCACAGGAAGCCGAGCAATGGTCAGGGACGCTCTGGCGTCTGCCTGGCTTTTCTGGAGATGTGTTGTCTTGGTGGGATTTTAGGCGAAATCCCCATAAATGTTACCATTCTACAGCACAGCACCTGGCGCTGTGGATTAGACTCACATCCTTGGACAATTTTTCTGAGTGTGTAATGGGTGAAATGATTTTAAAAAGAAACAAAAAACGTACAACCCTAACCCCTTGCCTGCGTGGATTTGGTTTCAACTCTCAGTTTGCTCAGATCACGAGCATGCCAGCGGTCATGCTGGGGAGGCCTTATGACAAGGAGCCGTTGGTGGCCTCCTGCTGAGAGTCAATAGCACATCCAGCCCCTCAGTTCAACACCACACGAGCTCGGAAGTGGGTCCTTCCTGGGTGAACGTCAGGTGAGACTGTGCCCAGCCGACACCCTCACTGCAGCTCTGGGACACTGAGCCGAGGGCCAGCGAAGGGTCCTCCTGACCATGGACTGAGATAGAACATGTGCTGTTTCCAGAGGTGGCATTTGTGGTCACTTATCATGTGGCACTGGATCACTCCCACACAGGGACCAGCCTCACACTCGCCTGATGGGGCCCGGCCAAAGGGCTTCCTGCAGGGAAAACAGGACTCAGAGGAAGGGTCTGTGGGACATGGCACCAGCAAGGAGTGAAGAAGTCACAGAAAATCCACCACAGAGGAGGCATCACCACATGAGGACCCTGGGGTCCCCATGAGAAAGGCTGGGGTCTCATCCAGCGTGTGGGTCAGGCCAGGGTAGGAGGCTGACTCCGGAGCTAAAGGCCAGGCTCCCTCCTCCTGCTGGAAAAGGCAAGCAGAGCAGGTCATTCTCCAGTTCAGGCTCAGCAGAAGGAGCTCTGGTGGCCTAGCGGTAAGGAGCTGTGCTGCCAATCCAAAAACACACAGTTCAAATCCACCAGCTGCCCCACAGGACAAAGATGGGCAGTCTCCTCCTGTGCACGTGAAAGCCTCTGAAAGCCCGCTGGAGGGGCAGCTACGGGCTGGTTCCCACCCGCTAGCACACACAACCTTAGTCACACAGCAAACACTTTACTCCTTTAAAAGGCGCTTCTGAGATTGGGTGAACGTGTTTGTAAAGTATGAGTTGGGGAAAAAAATTTTATTTACAACATATAAAAACTCTTGAAACCCTCCAGTGGGACTTAGGGTCTCTATGAGTGTACTTGACCTAACAACAGCCCTTGCGGATGTGTGATAAGATTGTGTAAATAATCCACCAGATGCTCTGCCGGGGAAGGACGGACAATCTCCTCCTGTACCAGTCAGATCTGATTTGACGGTACACGCACACAAAAAATAATAAAATAAAATAAATAAAAAATAAAAGATTGTGTAAATGCACTTCCTTCCTTAGGCCGACATGAGCGCTAGAGGCTCCGGGCCTCACAGGAACACAGCACGAAGAGACTCGGAAGACTCGGGCCGAGAGGCAGAGCTGCAAGGAACAGCATGACAGGAGGGTTCTTGACTTGCTCTCTACCTGTATTAGGGGAGACTGAGTGTCAGGAAACTCCAACAGCTGTGAACAGGCAGTGAGGACCAGCTCTGCCTGCTAACCATATCTCACCACCACATGGTGAAGAGTGTGGTCAGCAGGGACGGCCATATCTGAACTCCCCCAACTCCACGGAGGGGCTTGTCCCTCCACCCAACCTCCACAACACAGACCCGGTTCCCGTTAGGGCAGACACAGCTCCGTCACCCACATCTACTTCCACAAATCCCAGCACCAGTCCTGCTGCTCAACTTGTGGTTGTTGTGTACTGTGGGGTCGGAACTGACCCATAGCTGACCCTCCAGCAGGTTTTCAGAGGTGCCCATCCTTCTCCCACTGAGCAGCTGGTGGCCTCGAACTGCATGCCTTTGGGATTGCAGTGCTGCTTCTTGCCATGAGGCGATCAGAGCACCTGACTGTTCTGCTACTGGGACTGAAATCCACTGCAATCGCTGCATAAACTTCAGAAGACCATACTCAAGGTTATGGGTTTATTAGGAAATGAATGAGCTACCGTTCAGTTGGCAGTGGACACAATGCCTTCCCCAGGACAGCTCAAGCATCGCCTCACAGCTCAGGTCAATGTCACAAAGCTCTCTTAGTCCTGTCAATTACGGCACCTTGCTGTCCTCCCGTTCCCGCCCCAATTCTCCAGCAAGCGTGGACGAAGACCCCTGCCTCTGGCTTCACAGGACAGAAGTCTCAGGGCAGCTCCATCTCACACTGGCCTCTGGTTCCCTCTCCACTGCTGTTCCCAGTCTGACTGGTGTAGGAAGCTCTGACACAGGAGACACGATTCACACTGGCTCGGGTTGGAGAAGAGCACCGAATGTCCCGGACTGCCGAGAGAACAAACAAGTCTGTCTTGAAGGAAATGTGACCAAGTTGCCCTCAGAGGTGAGGATGAAGACACTTCATCACATTGAGTTTGGACAGGTAGTCAGGAGGGGCCAGTTCTGGGGAAAAGACAGTGCTCAGGGGAAGGCGGAGGGTCAGAGAAAGAGAAGACCCTCAACAAGACGGCTGACAGTGTCTGTGTCAAGGAGGCTGGGCATGTGGGAGACCTAGAAGCTTCTGGATCAAGCCAGATTTCTGTTGTTTGTAGTTGATGTGAACCGTCCAGTCAGAACCGGCATAGCCAACCCTGCAGGACGTTCTCAGGGGCAGTGGATCCAATGGGGGGAAGTTATCCATCTCCCTTCCGCAGAGAAGCTGGAGGATTCAAGCTGCATGCCTTCGGATTGGCAGGGCACCTCCTTACCACAAAGCCACCAGAGCTCCCGCAACTCGGTGGCCCCTGGAGGCAGAGGAAGTGACCTAATTTTCAAAAGTTGAAAGAAAGCTGCAGTTACACATCTTGTGAACACGTCTTTAAAGAAAAGAAGTTAAGAATTCTTAAAATAAAGAAAACATTAAGAATTTGTTCTCAGGGGAGCTCTGATGGCCTAGTGGCAAGGAGCTGCAACTACAATCCCAGAGGCGCACGGTTTGAATCCACCAAATGTTCTGCCGGGGAAGGAGGGACAATCTCCTCCTGTACCAGTCAGATCTGATTTGACGGTACACTCACACAAAAATAATAAAATTAAAAAAAAGAAGAATTTGTTCTCAGCAAACCTACCCAAAAAGAATGGCAAAAGGAGTTCATGAAATGCAGATTATGATACAAGAAGGAATCATGGGACACCTGGAAGAGAAAAGTAAAACAAGGGTGAATATAATAGAAAACTCTCTTCTCCTGAGTTTTTCAAATTGCATGGGAAGGCTCAAACAAAAATTAGACTTTCTACAAGATTCTCCATGTACATAGTGGAAATATATTTAAAATTGAGGAGCATAAAAAGGCTTCCCTCAGCCAGAAGGTAAACCAAGGTCAAGGTCTGGCTGTGGAACAGAGAATCAATGACTCATGGCCAAGTTCAGACTGAAGCTGAAGTAAATGAAAATAAGTCCAGGAGAATCAAAATTCAACCTTGACTCTATCCCGTCCGAATTTTAAACCCACTTCAAGAATTTATTAGATGCACTGAACACTAACGGCAGATCAGATGAGTTGTGGGGTGACATCAAGAAAGGAAAAGATCATTACACAGTCAGGAAACAAAGAAAATGCCAAAATGAGTCAGAAGAGACTAAACATTGCACTAGAATGTAGAAAGGCCAGAAGAAAGGGAAGAATTGCTGAAGTAAAAGAAACGAACTGAGCATTTCAAAGGGCTAATCGAGAAAACAAAGTATCATATCAAAGGGTGCAAAGAGCTGGAGCTCATGAACCTAACATGAAGAGCATGCTTGCAACAATGAATGAATGGAAAACAAACAAACAAACAAACAAACAAAAGCCATGGCTTGTATCAGGTGTACCTTAGTCATTCATGTGACATCCTTGCTCTTGAGTCATTTCAGTGGTTCCTTGGTCAGATTTTCGCATTGCAATGTTAATTTGGTTTCCTGCCTGCTGCTTTGATGACCATTAATTGTGGATCTAAGTAAAATGAAGTCGTTGACACCTTCAATCTTTTCTTTATCATGATATTGATACAGTTGTGAGGACCTCTCTTAACATTGATGTGGAATTCATATAAAGTCTTTACATGCCATCAATAAATTCTTCATATCTACTGTTTTCTACATGCAAGATTTTGGTTATCTGTCTATCTTCAGTTATGAATGAGTCTTCCACCAACCCTGATGTGCTAAATTCTTGGATATATTTGCTCAGCAAACAGGTTGAGTAACTACGATGAAAGGATGGAACTCACACACCCTTCTCGTGATTCTTTTTGTTCTCTTTTTAAATTGATATTTTAAATAAAGTTTATAGAACAGTTTTTAAAAAGAGCGTGCTTAGCATTTCTCAGGCTGAAAGAACTGAAGGACAAGATCAAGACTAGAGCTGCAATGCTGAAGGGTTCTCTGGGAGAAATCTTAAATGATTCAGGAAGTATTGTAAGAAGATGGGAGAAATACATAGAATCGCCACCAAGAGAACTGGTGGACACTGAACCATCTCAGGAAGTAGCATATGAATTAACAATAATGAAAGAAGTCCAGATTTGATTGGCAAATTCCCTAGGGATTGATGGACTTCTAACTGGCATGTTTCAACAGAGACAGCCCTGGATGTGATCACTGTTGTTGTTGGGTGCTGTCGAGTCATGTACGATTCATAGCAACACAATGAACAGATTTTAATCCTGTTCTATCCTGTGTCATCCCCACACTTCCTGACACACAAGAGTCCATTGCAGCAGTCACTGTTCATCCACCTGAT
>NW_006399876.1:3223647-3224986 GCF_000299155.1 Elephantulus edwardii | reverse complement strand
TGTGGAAATTATCAAACAATACCATTAATATCACATGCAAGCAAAATATTGCTGAAGATCATCCAGAAATGGCTAAAAAAGAATATGCACCAAGAACTACCAGAAGTTCAAGCTGTCTAAGACACCAGAGACAACCTGTGTTATGCAGATGACACCACCCTGCTTGTCGTAAGTGAGCATGGTTTGAAACACTTGCTGCAGAAGATCAAATCTGCAGCCTTCAACATGGATTACATCTCAACATCAAAAAGCCAAAAGTCCTCATCAGTGGACCAATAGGCACCATCATGCTAGATGAAGGAAAGATTGAAATTGTCAACGATTCCATCTTAGTTGGATCTACAGTTAAAACCCTTGGTACCAGCATTCAAGAAGGCCAAAGACGTCCTGCAATGCGAAAGTCTGCTGTCATGAACCTCTCCAAATGATTAAGGAGTAATGATGTCAGTTTAAAAACTAAGGTGTATGCACAACCAGAAGAGGGTAACATCAATGAATGGGACCTTCTAAAGATTAAATCTCTATGTGCTTCTGAGAAACAAAAATGAGGTGGGAAGCATAGCACTCCCTGACTTCAAAACCTACTACACAGTGGTAGTAACCAAAACAGCAATGACAGGCACATAAGACCAATAGAATACAATTGAGAACCCAGAAATAGACCCAGCTATCTATGGTTAACTGATATTTGACAAGGAAATCAAAGCTATCAAATGGAGAAATTACAACCTCTTCAACAAACGATGCTGGCAAAACTGGACTTCCTCTTGTAGAAAGCTGAAACAGGATCCACATCTCACACCATACACAAAAATCAAATAAACGTGGATAAGAGACCTGGGAGTAAAGCTCAAAACCATAAAGTTCATAAGAGACAAATAGGGGTCAAGCTTAGAAGCCCTAGTCTATGTTATAAAGAGACTGCCAAATATAACAACCAGAAATGCACAATCTGGACAGGATAAAACTGATGAATGGGACCTTCTAAAGATTAAATATCTGTGTGCATAAAGAACTTTTTCCAAGAGGTGAAAAGAAAAGCTACCAACTGTGAACAAACATTTGGTAATATCTTCTCAGACAAAAGTCTCATATGAAAGTTTATAGAATACTCCTGGGCCTCCACAAGAAAAAGACTGATGACCCAATTGCAAAATGGGTAAATGACAGAATTTTTACAGAGGGAGACATTCAACTGGCCAACGAACACATGAAGAAATGCTCAAAATCACTGGCAATAAGGGAGATGCAAATCAAAACCACAATGAAATAGCATCTCACTCCACTAACAGTGGCAAAGTTAAACAGGACAGCAAGTAATAAATGTTAGAGAGGATGT
>NW_006399876.1:3218549-3222082 GCF_000299155.1 Elephantulus edwardii | reverse complement strand
TACCTTTTTGATAATTTGTACCAAAATACCCACTTAAGTTCTTTCATTTGTACCATTCCTTCAGATAGTTCTTTGGTACCCAGCTGTTGTGTTGGAGATCTTGGTGGGCCAGAAGTCTAAGCCATCTTGGCTAAATTCTTTAATCACCACGGTGTCTGCTTCAGTCACATTTAATAAAATGAAACTTACACGAAAAAAAAAAAAATTATTTCCAGCTGCCAGCCCACGTCATCTCGTGTGCAGCCTGTCTCAGCTGGTCCTCCACAGCCCCCGAGTGCCAGCCCTCGTCCCCCGCGCAGCCCCATTTCCTCTCCAACATGAATCACGAGACACTTGCCAAACCGCAGATACCAGTGTGCACTGGTGGGAAAGGAATCGCACAGAAAGGAGGTGGTTCACAGAACAGCTATAGCAGAGGACAAACAACTTCCATTCTCCGTAAAGAAATCAGGGTAAACAACACCTCTGATACTGAAGAGGTGAGTGTGCTTACAAACCAAGGAACGGTGATCCACTTCAATAATCCTGCAGTTCTGTGTCTCTGGCAGCAAACACTTTCACCATTACCGGCCACGCTGAGACAAAGCAGCTGACAGAAATGTCACCCAGCATCTTACACCAGCTTGGTGCAGACAGTCGGAGTGGTGTAAGAAGACTGGCCCGAACAATCTGTAGGTGGAGAAGATGGTGCAGTTCCAGATCGTGTGGAGAATTTCAATGGGCTTCAAAGAACGAGGCCAGCCGAGTTGAGTCAACCTCTGAAGAAGATACAACATGATGAAGTTACTTTGAGCTGCTATTTAATATTATGACTGCCTTTTAAAATTGTTTTGTTTATGGATCTGATAAAATCTAGATCTTTCATCTTTCTAAGCCCAACACGCTTTTTGGACACTGCAGCTCTTTCCTGTTTCTGCTTAAATATAATTCATTCTTTGCAGCTAAATAAGCCGAAGAAGCCTGGAAATAAAATCCCAAATAAAGGTTTTAAAAAAGAAAAATGTTGAGGTTGGGTGTGTGCCCCTGGCCGGAAGTCGTCCCGGCGGAGAAGCTGAGGTCAGCATCAAATTTGAAGTATTTGAAGTGGATACAAAGCTGTTTCAGCAATGCAGACAATTACGTGTGCTGTTGTGGGTGATGGCGCTGTTGGTAAGCACGTCTCCTGATATCAAACACAACAAATACATTTCCATCTCAGTATGTCCCAACTGTTTTTGACAACTACACAGTCACAGTTATGATTGGTGGAGAACCATATTCTCTTGGACTCTTTGATACTGCAGGGCAAGAGGATTATGACAGATTAAGACTGCTGAGTTATCCACAAACATGTATTTCCAGTCTGTTTTTGAGTGGTTTCTCCATCCTCTTTTGAAAATGTGAAAGAAAAATGGGTACCTGAGATAACTCACCACTGTCCAAAGATTCCTTTCTTGCTTGTTAGGACCCAAATTGATCTTAGAGATGATCCTTCTACTATTGGGAAACTTGCCAAGAATAACCAGAAGCCCATCACCCCGGAGACTGCTGAAAAGCTGGCTCATGACCTGAAGGCTGGTAAATATGTAGAGTGCTCTGCTCTTACACAGAGAGGCCTAAAGAATGTACTTGACGAAGCAATACTGGCTGCCCTGGAGCGACCAGAACCGAAGAAGAGCTGCAGGCGTGAGCTGCCGCAAACATCTCTCCAGAGCCCTTTCTGCACAGCTGGTGTCAGCATCACACTAAAAGCAATGTTTTAAATCAAACTAAAGATTAAAATTCATTTTTGCAAGAATGACAAATGCCCTGCACCTACCTCCACGCACTCGAGGGAGACAGGCCCATGGGTATGCGCCCCCTTCTCCCTCCCAGTACTAGTTCATTTTTGAGTAATTGTGTATTGTCAGAGAAGTGATCAGTGCTAGTTTTTGTTGTTTAAAAAAAAATCCCCCCCACCCCATTCTTGTTTAAAAGCAAGGCCTGCTTGTCAATGACTCTGTGACAGACTAATTTGAATTCTTGAAGCTGCTCCTTGGTTCCACTCTGGAGAGTAATCTGGGACATCTTATTGTTTGGGTGTTTTTTTTTCTTTTTTGGGGGGAGTGTATGGGAAATTTGTTTTATTTAGTCTTGTTTTTGTTGTTTAATTCATTAACCAGTGGGCACCCCTTGAGGGAGGAGGATGGATTGATTTCACATTCCACTTCCTCGGTCTGGTTTAGAGAACACGTTCCCACCGGGTGCTCTTAGGCAGGAGTATCAAATGCCTCGCTCAATTACATACTCCTTTTTGAAAGCTGCCTGCCTTCTCTCCACCCTCAAGTAGGCCCAGTATTTGATGAAAACTCCGAGAAGTGGGTGGAACCGGTCCTGCCCCTCCTCTTTTCTAGCCTGCACTATACATACTAGTGCGACCTTCGAGGAAACGTGTTTACCATTTGCTGATTATTTTTGGAAGTTAATATCTAACTTCTTTTACTGATAAATGAAGAAAAGTATTGCACCTTTTAAAATAACACCAAATGATTTGAGTTCATAAGTAATTTTTTCCCTGTCAGTCAGTCATTGTCTAATATGCTTAGTTTAGATGTGCAGCTTTATGCAGTGTATGATGTGTTCCTAGAACACAGCTGAAGATCTGGTATAGAAGAAACATGAGGGTGGTGCTAGAAGACAGATGTATATGGAATGATTCACATCCTCTTTCAATTGATGAGGGTGGAGGCCTGCTTCATTAAGAAGCTAGGGATCGGGAGAAAATGTAACAACATGGGCACCAGTCAGGGGAATCCCCTTATTCCTGTTTTACATATGAGGAACCCTGGAGCAGCCAGTTGAAGCTCTCTAGTTGAGTAAAAAACCATGGAGAGAGTCTTTGAAGACTACAGAAGTGCTAAAAGGGATTTATCAGCTCATTTTTGTTTCAGTTTCCAATTTTTTTTTAATGTTTAGGTACTGTTTTTCACCTTCCCAAATTCCTAATTCTTATAGATTGATTAGTGTTGAACCAATGCTTTCTCATGTTTCAATTATTTGTATATGCATTCTTTTCAGATGTATTAAACAAACAGAAAAACCCTTAAAAAATGTTTCCAGTAAGGTAAACAGAAAACCTACTGACTGGGAAAAAAAAATTTGGCAATGACATCTCAGACCAGGGTCTCATAATGAAAGTTTACAGAATCCTACAGGGTCTCCACAAGAAAAAGACTGACAACCCAATTACAAAAAGGGCAAAAGACACGGAAAGACTTTTCACAGAAGAAGATATTCGGATGGCCAACAGACACATGAAGAAATGCTTAAAATCACGGCCACTGAGAGAGATGCAAATCAAAATCACAATGAGGAACCATCTTGCTCCAGCAGCAGTGACAAACTTTAACAGACCAGCACGCAATAAATGCGGAGAAACTGGAACTCTCTGGTGGGAGTGTAAAATGATAGAACCGCTCTGGAAGGCAGTTTGGTGTTTCCTCAAAAAAGCTGAACATAGAAGTTGTTGCTGTGTACCACTGAGTCAGAAATGATTCATAGCTGACCCTCCAGTG
>NW_006399876.1:3197773-3217230 GCF_000299155.1 Elephantulus edwardii | reverse complement strand
ATTAATAAAATATAATTATAGGGAAAAAAAAAGAAAATAGAGTCAAGAAATACATAGAGATTTGTAGACTGATGTTCATTAGTATTATTCACAATCACAAGAACACTAAAACAGCCCAAATGTCCATCAACAAATGAATGGATTTGTGGAGAAATTGTGGTACATTAGCACAACGGAATACTATGCAACACACAGGGGCAACAGTTTCAAAAAATCCTGTATAACATGGGAGAGGCCAGAGAGCACTATGCTGAGTGAAATAACTCGGCTCATAGGGATAAATACTGCATAAGACCATTATTGTATAAATAGAAGGATGACTAGTAAGATGTGTGCAAAAGTCCAAAGGGGGAAGGGGAGGGGCAGGAGGTCCTGAGGGCAGGGAGAGGAGATAACAAGGTCACAGAGTTTGGTGGGTGGAGGGAGGGAGGGGATAAAGGAATTAGGAGAGAGCCAGTGAGGAAGACCTAAAAAGATGGGTAATAGAGGGCCTAGATCAATGGTGACTAATTTCATAAAACACAGTGTATAGGAATGATAATATGAAACACAATGTGAATGTAGGAATGTGTGAAACACAATGTATATGAATGAAACACAGTGTATATGAATTTTGTATGTTAAGCCAATAAAGGTTGTGGTCTTTTTGAACACTTGGTATGCACGTAAGAACTGGACAATGAATAAAAATGACAGAAGAAAAACTGATGTGTTTGAACTCTAGTGTTGGAGAACACTGAACATCCCACGGACTGCCAAAAAATCAAACAGATGCTTCTTGGAGAAAGTGCAGCCAGGATTCTCCTTAGAGCCAAGGCTGGAGAAGTTCCCATCACAAACTTTGGGCATGTTGTTGGGACAGACTATGAGGTACTTCATAACCACAACCACCACCACAGCTCTGTACAACGGGATGATGAAACCCTGTGGAAGGAAGGTCCCATCTGCCTGTCTGTGAACTTCCTGTCTCTGCAGGAAATGTCACTGGGAGGGCGGAGGGCTGTTCCGGTCCAGAAGGCTGTTGTCATCAGCCAGGTGGGCTAGGCGCCCCTCCCTGCTCTTCCTTGAATTCAGCCCAGTGCTCTTTCTCCCTCCCCCATTCCTCCTGCGCCTCCCTCAGTGGAGGAAGTGGCCTTCCACCCTCAGTGGCCAGGCCTCACCCTCCTCCTCCTCAGAGCAGGACCTTTCTGCAGGCAGCCACTCTGAGGATGACTCACCCTTCCTCACCTTCTGTCCTTGACTGTCAGGGAAAGGGGACCAATGAGAACACAGATGGATGCGTGCTGCCCAGGAACTTCCGTCTCTCCCTACAGACCAGTCTGTCCGCCCAGGCTCCCAGGGCTCCTCTGCCACATCCCCAGATCTGCCAGAATTCCCCCACTTGCTGTGAAGGGCTTGGCGCCATCAAGGGTTCCAGGCTGTGGGGGCTGCAGGGTGACCAGAAGATGCCAGGGACAGCAGGAATTTGCCCAAGTCACCCACCTGAGGGTCTTGTCCTACTGACAAGACTCCAAATTCCAGGGGTGGCAAGGAGCAGCAGCCAGGAGGCGGGGTCACAAGGCAGGGCTTTGTCAGGCCTTCTCCGAGCCCCAAACTGCTTGTCTCCCAAGGAGTTGCCCTGGATCCCTCAAGAGGGAAAACTGAGGCCCAGGAAAACGCAGTCTGGTCCAGCGGCCTCCTGATAGTAACTTGTCCTCTACGAGAACTCTGGGTGGTCTCCTCCTGAGGATAGCCATGCCCAGCACCCTCCACTCCTGTCCTCACGTCACTGTCAGAGGACAGGTGCTGAGCCTGTGACCCCACAGAGAGAGACAAGTGGACCCCTGCTCCCCTGGCCTCTGGCCATTGTTGGTTGTAAGAGGCCCCATCAGTGAGTGGAGCTTTCCTGAGGCCTCCGAGTGCTCCAAGGAGTCCGTAGTCTGAGGGTGGACGTGAGGACGCCCTCTATCCCCACAGGGCCCTCTCCTCCGATGGCAGAGCCCAGGTCCAGGTCAAGGACAGGTGTCACCTGGAGCCATAGCACCATTCAGAGCGTACCCTCCTGTCCACAGAGGCGAGGAGGCCCCTCAGAGGTCGCAGGAGGGGCACTGGTCCTCCTGCCATCACGAGGCCCCTGACGTTCCACTTCCCCTAGTGGTTCACCCCGTATAAAGGATGGGGTGTCGGGCCCAAGACCACGAGGCAGCAGCTGCACGCTGACTCTGCCCCAGCCCCAGACACTGGAGCCTGCCATGCACATGGGGGGTCCCTGGGAGGTGGGAGACGTCTGCCAGGGAGAGGTGACCGTGTGTCAGATCACAGCAGACACCCACATATGCCCCCGTGGCTCCCCTGGGCACCTCCAGCTCTGTTCTTTACCAGCTTGGCCCCACAGGAGGGCGGTCAGGCGCTGGACCTCTCTTAGCTGCCCTGCAGGGCCGACCCTGGGCGGTCCTTGCTTAGGGAGTGTCCGGTGAGCTTCTGGAACTGGGCTGGCAAGGCCCCCAGAAGAACACACTTCCCCAAGTGGGCACACCCCCGGCGGGCGGGGCGCGGCGGGTGCCCATTGTCTGTGAAGCGCGCTGGGCGAGCAGACGCGATTCGGCCTTCGGGATGCTCCGCTCTGGTGCAGGGAGCTGAAGGCGCCGGCGCTGGGCCTGGGCGCTGTCCCGCGATGCGCTTCCAGCTGGTGATCCTGTTACAGGTGCATGGACGGCCCGAGAAGGGGACCCCGCAGGGCTCTGGAGGGGCCGGAAACTACTTGCCAAGAGAGTCAGGAAGCCGGTCGCTCCCAGCGCCCCAACCCCAAGTATCCGGCTCCTCGCGTGTCCTGCACCCGGGCGCGCGCTGGTGGTCTGTACCGGGAGTCCAGGGCCAGGGCGGAGGTGGCCTTGGGAGGGCCCCCTCCAGCCGAGGGGGTGGGAGCTGGGCAGCGTGGCTGCAGGGCAGCCCTTAGAGAGGACAGGCCTCCGCAGAGGGACTTTCGTGAGGGGGGATGGGGAGGAGAAGTGAAGGTGCTCATCCCAACAGGATGGGGGGGGGGGGGAACCTGAAGGAAGGAGATGAATCACTTTTTACCTCGCCCGGATTTCCTTGCTGTAAATTCACGCAGGGAGCGGCCTCATCCTGTTCTCTCCTGGGGAGAAGTTTGCCACCAGCCCCTCCGAGTTATGACGCTTGGAGGCAGCACCGTGCACCCTGTGCACTGTGTTTGTTTAAAGTTACTATTTCATGACCTGGCGCTCTGCTGACCTCGTGCTAAGACCTGCGCTGCAGTCCCCAAGGCCAGCGGTTCCAGTCCCAGCTGCGCCGCAGGACGAGGGTGGGCAGTCTCCTCCCGCGGGATTTTCTGACTGAAAACCCACTAGAGGGCCCACTGTGGGTCGGTTCTGACTCAGCTGGCACAACAAGGTAACAATTTGTTATGGCCACTACCTGGGCTAGCCCGCTGGTAAGAAGCTGCAGTGCAATCCCAAAGGCATGTGGTTCGAATCCTTGGGAGAAGGATGGGCAGTTGGGCTCCAGATGGAGCAACCCCGCATACAGCTAAAGCCCTGCCGGGCGGGCACTGTCTGCCTTTACCCTCTTCCCCACCCTGGTTGGAAAGACCTTCCCCCCCCCCTTTTTATTCATTGTTGCCCAGTTTCTCCCCCCACCTCTCCTTCCTACCCAGCCCACCCAGCAACGCACCCCTTGTTCCAGACTGTTGTTATAACGCCCGATCATATATTCCTCTCTGACCGTTCTTCCCCTCTCTGTTCTGCTGCAGTGTTCACTGTCTGTCCACTCTTTCCTGGTCTCAGTCCAACCTCTCCCCTTCCCTCCTATTTATAACAGCGACGTTATACAGTATTTATCCTTTTGTGACTAAGATATTTCACTCAGCATAATGTCCTTCAAGCTCCCCCATGTTACATAATGCTTTGTTAAGTTTGTTATTTTTCGGTGCTGCATAATATTCCACTGTATGCATGTACCATGGGTTTTCTATCCATTTGTTTGTCGTTGTGCTTTGAGTTGCTTCCATTGCTGGTGGGAACGAAAGTGGTGCAGTCACTATGGAAGGCCACATGGCATTTTCTCAAAAAGTTGGAAATAGACATACCATTTGGCCCAGCAATTCCACAACTGGAAATAGACCTTAAAGAAATCAGCGTTCACTACTCAAACAGATGTATGCACCCCCACGTTTATTGCTGTGTTACTCACAGTTGCACCAACTGTTATTAACTAGTCAGTGAGACTGGTTCACTGACAGGCAGGCTTGAGAGCTGTTGTTGTACACGGGGTTGCTGTGAGTCACTGGAGACTCAACACCACATAACCAGCACCAGCAGCAGCACCATCCCAAGGCCACATGTCAGGCATGGTGTCAGTCATGTCCTTGAAGGTCGTCCTCTTTCTGATTCATTATTACTGTTGCCAAGAAAACAAACAGGTCTGTGTTGGAGAACATGAATCCAGAGTATTCCTTGGAGACAAGGGTGGTGAAACTCCATCTCACAGACTTTGGTCATGTTGCAAGGAGGGGTCAATCCTCAGAAAAGGACATAGTGCTTGGAAAGGGCCACCTTAGGAGAGGAAAAGCTCAGTGACATAGAGACCCAGCGATAGTGACAGTAGGCTCACGTGTGTCAGGGGTGGTGAGGATGGCACGGGAGAGGGCGAGGTGCAGAGCCAAGGTTCATAGGTGTACAAGTCATAGTCGACTCGACCACAGATACCCACAGTTACTTTCCCAAACATGATGGTCTCCTCCAGGGACCGGCTTCTCCTGAGATGCTCAAACTATTGGAGGTACATTCTCACCCTCCTGGTGTCTAAGAAGCCCTCTGGCTGCACCTCTTCCAAGATTAACTTCTTCATTCCTCTGGCAGCCCACAGTGGATCCCCGCAACCCAAAGGCATCCCTGGGGCTCCCTTCCTCCCTTCCCCCTTCTCCATCACGACTCGGGTCAGGTGTTGTTTCATCCCTAACGTGGCATCCTTCTTCCTGAGCACTTGAAAGATCTTCTTCAGAGTAGATTTAGGTGCTGCAGCCCGTCCTTTGATTTCGTGCCTGCAACTTCCGTGACTTTGATTGTGAGTCCAAGCATGCTGAAATCTTTCACCATTTATCCTGACGCCATTGATGGTCCACTTGTGAGGACTTTGTTTGGATATTGAGATAGAAGCCGTATCTTCTGCAGTAGATTCTTCAGATCTTCATTGTCTGCAAAGACAGTCATGCCGTCTGCACATCACAGACTTGGATGAGTCTTCCTCCAGTCCTGTTGCCACATTCCTTTGCATATAGTTGACCTTCTCAAGTGATTTCCACATAAACATTGAATAAGTATGGAAAGGTTACAACTCTGATGCACGGTCTCTGATTTTAAATCACACCCTGTCTCCTTGTCATGTCCGAAGGCCTGTTTTTTTGTCTATGTAGTCTCCTCTGGGATGCCCATGTGTTTAATGCTGCCCATCATTTCATATTTTCCTCACAGCTGAATGCCTTTGTGTAGTCGATTAAAAGCATGTCAATAGCTCTCCTTTTTTTTTTCTTTCTCTCTGCAGCCTAAGCCCTCATTTTCATTTTTTTCTTCTCTTAATATGCTACTTTTAATTACGATTTGAGTGAAAGTTTGCAAAGCACGTTGGTGTTCCTTGCACTTCCTGTTTTGTGACATTAATTACCTAGCACGCTGACAGTGTAACACACTTCTCCTGCTTCCTGCCTGCACCTCTCCTTCCCATTTCTGCCTGTTTATCTTGCCTGTCTGCCTGTGTTTCTGATGTTGACTGTCTTTATTTCTTGTGGAACTCTCTGCATCTTTGCTTTCCTTAGTGATCACTCCCTTCTTTTATATTGCCTTTCCCTGCACCTGTCTTAATATGTGACTATATTATCTGTTTACCAATTTTTACTCTATTCTTGCTCCCTTCCCATCCCCAGTAACCATCCAAGAATTAATTATTCTTTCTGCATGTAAACCTTTCTTTAGTTTGTTTGGCTCCACAATGAACACTCTTGGTACCAGCAGCCAGGAAATTAAAAGATGAATTGCATTGGGAAAGTCTGCTGTCAGAAACCTCCCCCAAGTACTGAAGAGCAGTGATGTCAGTCTGGAGACTAAGGTGCACCTGATACAGGCCATGATCTTTGCAATTACTTGCTATGCATCAGAAAGCTGGATGATGACTAGGGAAGGTAGAAGGAGAATTGATAAAAAAATAAAATATATTAAAAAAAAAAAGGAGAATTGATGCCTTTGAGCTGTGGTGCTGGAGAAGAGTGTTGAATAGGAGAACAAACAAGGTCATCCTGGAGAGGGTGAAACCAGGCTGCTCCTTGGAGGCAAGGATTCTGAAGCTTCGACTGACATGCTCTGGACATGTTGCAAGGAGGAACCAGTCCTTGGAGAGGGATGTCATGCTTGGGAGGGTGGAAGGACAGCGCAAGAGAGGAAGACCCTCAGAGAGATGGGTTGATTCAGTAGCTGGAGTAATGGGGGTGGAGGTGTCAGAGACAATAAAATTGGCACAGGACAGAGCAGGGTTTAGGGCTGTTGTACATAGGGTTGCTATGAGTCACAGGCAGCTTGATGGAACGTAACGACAAAACAAACCTTTCTTTAACTTTCAAAATTGTTATTTTATACTACACTTGTCCTGTGACTGATTTATTTCACTCATGAACCACCGAGAGAACAAACAGGTCTGTCTTGGAGAAGGTGCAGCCGAGTGCTCCTTGAAGACAAGGGTGGTGAAACTCCCTCTCATAGACTTTGGGCACGTTGCTCGGGGAGGCTGTTGCTTGAAAAGGAACATCATGCTTGGAAAAGTAGAGGGTCAGCGAAGCAAGGGAGGATGCACAAGATGGCCAGACCCGTGGCTGTGGGCTCAAGTGTGTGATGACGAGAACGGCATAGGTAGGACGGGGTTCAGGTGGGCGCTTCTGAGGGTCGCTATGAGCTGCAGCTGACTCACCGGCACGTAACAACCGTGACCTCTGGTTTTATGTCGTGTCTGGGCTTCACACCGCTCTTCCCCAGGTCCTGATCGTTGCTGAGGGTTGGTGGTTCGCGTGGTGTTTCCCAGCCGTCGTCTGTGATTGTACACCTGTGCTGTCTCCATCTCTGTGCAGTTGTAAACAATGCTCAGTGAGCATGACTGTGCCTTGAACTGCTTCTGTCACAGTTCTTCTTTCTTTAGAGTATCTACCTCGTGCTGGGACTGTGGGGTCAAATGATGCTTCTATATCCAGCTTTTTAAGGAAGCACCAGACTCATTTCCATATTGAGTTCACAGCTGGTAGATTTGAACTATGTGTCTTTGAGTTGGCAGTGAAACTCCTTACCACTAGACCAACAGAGGTCCCTGTAAATAGACTATAAAATATAAACAAACGTATGCTATCAGCATGAGTTTGTCTACTTTTAAATTAATCATTTCCTCTTGTTTCTTGAGGTGTAGCGTTCTTGGCATACAGTCTAGATACTGGACCCTTGTCAGAACTGTGATTTGCAAATATGTTCTCCTGTTTGTAGGTCATTGTCACTTTCTGGATAGTCTCTGAAACATACATGCTACATTTTGAAATTAATTTTATCTGTTTCTTTTCTTTCATTGCCTAGGCTTCTGGGGCCATGTCCAATTGCTAAATACAGAGCCACGGAGATGTGGCCAATCCTTCCTTCTGGTGGTTTTCGCCCTCATTCAGGTCCCTGATGCACCGACAGCTTCCCATACAGAGCACAGTGTGAGGGACCACCTCCACTGTTCTGGGCCCACAGTCTAGTCGTCCAGGCACAGCAAGGGGGTGCTGGGGGAGGAGCCAGACGCCGGAGAGAGACCACCCGGCTTTGCGTCCAGGCTTGACCACATCTTCCAGGACCTTGGATGAGTGACTGAACCGCTCTGTAAAATCAAGCTGTAACAGTCTGGCCTTGTAGGGAATTCATCAACAAAGATGAATTGAGCTAGGGGTTTTGACGACTGAGAAGAGTCCCAGCCCATCTGTTACCATTACCGTTATGCACTGTCAAGTGGAACTGACTCGTGGCTGACCCTCCAATGGGTTTTTACAGAGTACACATCATACCAGAAAAGATTGCCCATTTTCTCCTGTGGAGTAGCTAGTAGATTCGAACTGCATGCCTTCGGGTTGGCAGCTCATCTCCTTAACAATAAACTCCCAGAGCTCTTAGACCCTAATGCAACAAACTAGGGCCTCACGCAGTTACCACATCTCTGTTGTTATGTGCCATCAAGTGAGAACCAACTCGTAGCTGCCGGTCCAGTGGGTCTTCAGAAACCTTAATCACATGGGGGGCAGGGGGGATTGCCCATCTTTCTCAGAGCAGCTGGTAGGTTTGAACCCTGAGCCTTTAAGTTGGCAGCACTCTCCTTACTAGTAGGCCACCAGAGCGCCTCATCATCTCCGGAGCTCACTAGAGCCTCGGTGGTACGTGTGGGACTTCTAACGGGCCTTCTTGTTCTTTCTGGAGGTGACTGTTCTATGGAGTCTGACCTCACACTCAACATCCTGCGGGCCCAGCGAGTACTGGACGGGGCAGCGGTGCTGCAGGTCCTGCCCTGCCGGTGAGTCCGGGTGTCCTGAGCCAGAGCCCGTGTGGAGGGCGCTCTGGACGGGGCGGAGCGGGGACCGTGGCCAGGCGCCCTGTGCAGTCACACCATTTCCCACCCTGGCTGGCAGCAGGAGGGTGTGGGTGCGGCACTGAGGGGCAGGGTGTGCCCTGCAGCCCCTCCTGATCTGAGGCCCACCACCCACCACCCTTTCTACAGGGAGTGCTGGCACCCAGTGGGAAACTGAAGACTTGGCTTCCCTGGGGGCAAGGGTGACTGCTCAAGACACAAGCTCTTAGATGAGGCAGTAGGAGGAATGGGGGTGTCCAGCACCAGGTGACCAGCCCCGTGGTTCCTGTTCCTCCTGACTGGGAGGCAGGCCAGTCCACGGAGCTGTCACTAGCTGGCTGACCTGGACACGTCCACGTCACATCTCAGCATCCTCACCTGATCTGTTCAAGAGGAAGTCCCACTGACCCTGCAGACTGCACCCCGCGTCTGTCAGTGTGCCGTCCTGCGTGTCCTGAGATCCTGGGGGCCACACCACCAGTACTTCACGTGCCAGCCGGGTCTCAGGTGGTAGACAGACTTCAGCAGAGCTTACGGACTAAGAAGCAGGACCTACCACCACTTCTGAAATCCCGGGTCTTTACAAGCCCTGCGGACAATGGAAGAACGTTGGTGGCTGTCCTGCAGGAAGGCAAGCCCTCGGGCTGGGAGGTGCCCACAGTGTGACCCAGAGGAACTAGATGCCACCTCCTTCCTTAATGACTCCGAAGAGGTGACACCGTCATCCAATGAGAGCCCTTCAATTGCTGGTGTGGCAAGACTCAAAATGAGGAGAAGCATCTGCAAACACCCATTAATAATTGGATTAGGGAATGTACAAAGTGTGAGCCTAGGGTCACTGGAAGTCATCGAGAGTGAACTGGAACCCGTAAAGATTGGCAGCCGAGGGTTTAGTGCCCTGACTTGGACTGGCAGCAGCCATTTTTAATCAGGCAGGTCACATGGTCTGCCAGGCCAGGAATGACCTAGTGTTTCCTTCATCTTCAAAAGGAGCATTTAAAACAAAAAGGAGCATTTCCGTGCTGTGAGTGGTAAGGTACCATCCATAGCATGAGAGGAAAGCTTGTTAATAAACACGCTATTGCGTAAATATACACCCGACCAGGCGAGCCCGTGATGCAGAAACTGAAGGCTTCTGTCCAACGTTCCACATTGACATGGATCAAACATCCAACTGACAGCATTCGTAATAATTTGTAATGAGAATGCACACTTTGGAAACAAGGAAACACAAGTCGTTAGAAACAGAAATGAGGCGGGAGATTGAATGATAGCATTTTGTACTGTCAGTGATTTATTCACTGGAAATACTTTCTTAAAAAAAATGTCAACAGTACCTGTACACACGGACCTTACCTGCAGGAGGACACAAGGACCAGAGTGACTCCCTCTGCTGGAAGCCTCAGTGGAGAAGCTCAGTGCCAGCATTGAAAGCAAGGCCAGGGACTTCCTGAGAACAGAGCGTCACGTAGTCATTTGTGCGTCCCAGTTGATGCTGAATCAAAGTCCACGGGAACCCAATCTGACCTAGGGTCCATCCTGACTGAAGGGAGACCCTCGACAACACGGGTGGACACACTGAGTCCCCAGTGGGCTTCAGCACGCTGGGCTGAGAGGACAGCACGGGGGCGGGGGGAAGGTCCAGTCTCCTGTTCATACGGTCACCGAGCTGTGGTTGACTTGAGGACATGTATCAATGACAGGATCATCAGGTTTGTTCGTGTGGATGAAAGGGGGTGTCCCTTGAGAGCCTGTCACCCACACAGTCGCTGCTCTGTCCCAGGCATCAGTGCTGGGCCAGCCCAGCCCCAGGTCATCAGTTCAGGACACTGTGGCATCCAGAGATGTTTAGAAGCCTGAGCCCCAGGTCACCAGCGTCCCTGCATTCAAGGACTGAGCTGGTGGGGGGCTTATGCCGGCTTTCTCCCTTTTTACATAGGCCAGCACCTCAGTGAACACTGCCGTATACCCCACACCAATAGCAGCTGTGTGCCATGTGGTCCTGGGACTTTCACTGCGTACCCCAACATCCTGGACTTCTGCATCCAGTGTGCCACCTGCCGTGAGGGTAAGTCTTTGGGGAGTGGGGCTCCCTTATCCTAGGAGCTGCCCTTGACCTGGCAGTGGTGTGACAAATAACTGTACTAAAGGGACCACCCAAGTGGATTCTCAATACTGAGCCCCAGAGGAGCCCCCCAGGGAAGGTGGAAAATGAGCTGGACACTCGTCACCCACTCTTAACCCCAAAAGCCCAGGAAATGCATCCCTGAAATGCTGTCACAGACCCGATAGCAGTGACCACACTGGACACTAGGAGTGGGGGCTCCCCCCAGTGACACCACTGTGTCCTCACCCACTGAGGTCCAGGACTGCGTTAGAAGCTGCCCTCCTCACTAACTCCCAGAGAGTAAGACCCACCCCCTCGGGGTCCTACAGCTGTCACCCTGAGGCTGGGCTTCTCCGGCCCACAGACCCAGACTGTGGTCGTCTGGCCTCTGAGCAGGACAAGATGTGCAGTCCAAATATGACACGTGCACACTGGCACTGAGTTACATCAATGAGGTTGGTGGTTGACCAGCCAAATGGCAAAGTCCTTCAACCTTGTTGTGACCTCCAAGGGCCCCTCCCCCGAGAGGAGACAGAGTCTTAGAGGCGAGTGTGACACCCAGGCAGGTGTGTCGGTGAGGGGAAGGAATGTGGACGTGGACCACCCACAGAGAGGACAGGGCTCCACGAGGCCATGACTCACCTGTTGGCAGGTGACTGCCCTCCGGCCTTTGAGGAGGGTGGGTACATCGCACCACCTTTGGGGAAGCCTCATGGGAGGGGTGTTCTGGAGAAACCAATGTGGGGACAGCTCGGGGCAGAGGCAGGCCTGGTGGGTGCCATGCTGGGCTCTGCTGGCCTGTCCACAATGATGCGCAGACCCTCCTGTTGGTACAAGGACAGGTGGAGTTCACAGACTGAGCTGAGTCTCCCCGACCTACAGACCAGGAAGAGGTGGTGAGCTGCTCCCCGCAGACAGACCGGATATGCCAGTGCCGGGAGGGCCACTTCTACCAGGACCCAAACAAGGCTGAATCCTGTGACCGTTGCAGCCCGTACGTGAGTCCCCGGGACCGTGGGCATCGGGTACAGGGGTCACACCTGTGCTGGGGTGTGGGTCCCCTAAAGCAGAGAGAGCGGTCACCAAGCACCCTTCCACAGGTTGTGCTCCAGACACCAGTCATGCGACTCTGCTTCCCAAATCCCGGCAGCTAGGAGCTGTCAAGTTAGCACCCCTCAAACGGACCCGGAAGAGGAGCTGTCAAGTTAGCTCCCCTCAAATGGACCCGGAAGAGCACAAGCTGCCCCAACCTGCAGCTTCCTCACAGCCTCTGCTGAGCTGGGACTGCTGTCATTGAGGGTCATTGACACTGTGTCATTGAGGGTCATTCCTTTCAGTAACCGTCCACCTGGAAAAGGAGGATGGCCTTTGCCAAGCACTGGACCCTCCTGGACAGGCCCAAAGTACATGAGACAAAGTCTCACAATTCTGGCTGCTGAGGAGACTCTGGTGGCACCATTCCCAGGCAGACTGTTCATTCCGTTGGCATCCATGGCATTCAACATTCTCCGCACCACTGTTCAGAGTCGTCAATTTTTCAGCCTTTCTTGTTCATTATCCAACTTGCACATTTATGTGAAACCATTGAAAATGCCATGACTTGCTTGGGTCAGGTGCGTCTTAGTCTTTAAACTGACATCCTTGCGCTTCCGCACTGTAAAGAGTCCTTGATGGCAGATTTGCCTGTAGCAATAGGTTGCTTGGTTTCTTAACTGCTGCTGCCATGGTGTTGATTGTGGTACAGTGAAAATGAAATCCATGACAACTTCAGACTGTTCTCCATTCATCACAATGTTGCCCACTGGTGCAATGGGGAGGATTTTTCCATTCTCTTTTTACCTGGTTTTCATTCACTCACTCCTACACATGTGAGTTAGAAACAATAATTGTAAGTCTATAATGCCATTATTTACAGCGTCCTATCACTCCTGCCCTCCCGTTTCCTTTCACCTCACCCACCCATGCACTAATCTCTGCTCTCTCACCCCCTCCTTGTCCGTCCATGCCTGTCAGCCTTCCACAATTGTTTCTACCTGTGGCTACACCTTCCTTTACTTTATTTCTTCTTCGCCCTTCTCCCCACTCCCCATTCGGTCAGTCACACAGGTTCTGCTCCAGAATGTTCACTGCAGTGCACACGTTGTCCCACCACCCTTCATTTCAGGTTGACCCTCTGCTCCCTAATCCATGACAATGTTCTGTATCTGTTTATTCCCTTCCTGCGCTCCCTCTCCCACCTCCATAACCACCCTTTTCCATAGCGGTGGTCTTATGCAGTATTTACCGTTTGTGACTGAGTTCTTTCACTCAGCATAATGTCAACAAGTCACTTGTCAGCATCTCCCGCCTCGTTTGGAGCACCAAGGTCATGTCCTCCAGCAGCCAGACCTCGGCTGCCCATATCTCTAGAGGGCACCATATTCTAAGCTATTCTGTATTCAGCTACATTCTGCTTCCCGTCATTGGGGCATGCCTTCTGATGCACACCAGCTTCTTCAGACTGGTCAAGTGATGGTCCCAGAGGCCTCTTCAGGACAGGAGCAAGGCCCAGGTGCCTGAGAGAGCATGGACAGGCCCTGACGTGGACCACTTTCTCCCCCCAGATGTCCAGAGGACACAGTCATCCTCCGCATATGCAATGCCACATCCGACACAGTGTGTGGGAAGGCTGGTCCAGGTAAGACAGCTTTTCAGAAAGGACTTTTTTGTTGTTGAAGTGACATTACATCAGGCACCTGGACTCACACCCCAGCCTTTCCCACCCTGCTGACCAAGGTCCCCACCTGCTTGTTAGTGAGGTCATCGGCCTTCCACGGGGTACGTCCTCAGGGCAGGGTTGAGCCCCTTGTCCTCACCCACGTGGCCAGGGAGTCCTGGTTCAAGGTGAAGTGTGGCCATAGCTTCCCACTCAGGAGCCAATCCTGCCTGCAGTCCACCTGGACATGGGCTCCGGAACAGCAGGCCAGGTGACTGGCTCGTTCCACTGGTCCAGTAGTGGGATATCCTCTCTGTCTGTATGTTTTCATCACATGACTATTGGAGAAGCGTCGGTTCTTGGTCTCACAAGATGTTTTTTACGTCCTAGTTCCAGACTACAAACCCTGGTTGCCCCTGGTAACACTGGTGGTGGTGGTGGTGGTGCCGGTGGTGGTACTGGTGCTGGTGGTGATTGCATGCATCTGTGTTATAAAGAGAAGAAAACCCAAAGGACGCCACTCGCATCACAGATTGGATGGTAGGGAGCACAGACCTGGGGAGCCTGGGGGTGCCGGAGGAGCCTGGTGTCCAGCCTGGTCCAGCACGGTCCACCACAGGGTGGGGCTGGTCTCCAGCAAGTTCCTTGCAGGGTCTTCTGGTGTGTGGCTCTGAGCTGAGGGGTCTCCTCTCACTGGGCAACAGAAAACACATGCTCCAGCCTCCTCACACCACCCCCAACTCACACTGGCACCTGAGGAGGGGAGAGCACTCTTGAGCTTGGGTGGGTCCCTAAAGTGACCCCCTGTGGAGGCTCAGCCCCATCTGTGGGTTGAACCTGGCGGGAGACAGGTGCTGGGCAGGCTCCACGGGAGAGCAAGCCAGCTTTGGGTTCTAAACTGTGGTTCTTTCTGGGGTGCTAATGACCACTGTTGGAAGTTTCCAGAAAGCTCAGGCCTGGCTAACAGGGAGGGATGACAGGCAAGCTCACTCTGCAGGCTGTGCGGGAAGAGTCCTGCTGGGGAGGTGACCGCCTTCGGTGGGGACACAGAGTGGACTCTCACACTCACTGATGTTTCTGCCTTCCCAGATAACGCTGAGAAAAAGAACCAAGAGAGTGCGGGTTGGATCCGACAGCTCTGTCCTCTGCCGTTCAGGTGTGGCTTCCCGTCCAGGGTGGGAGTTAGAGGGAGCAGCATCCTCAAGGGGACCATCTGGGATTGGCTGTCAGCCAGCAACTATCCAGAGGCCGAAAGAGGCCAGGGGGCCGGAGCCGGAGCCTTGAATCTAGTGGACTCCATCCAGGACAGGGACACTGAGTCTGAGGAGGCCTTAGCCACAGTCACTGAGCCAGGTCTGGCCAGAGCAGAGCGCCCACTCCTGCCCTCATGTCCTCAGTCCTTGTCCTTCCAGCTCCCGGTCACCATGGGGGCACAGTCCTCTATCTCAAACATTATCTGATGTTTTCAGTTGTCTGAAAACACACCAGCTGCACACCCATGTTTATCGCGGCTTTGTTCACAATAGCAAGGAGTTGGAAACAACCTAAGTGTCCATCAACAAACGAATGCATAGAAAAGCTGTGGTATATTCACACGACGGAATACTATGCTGCATTGAAAAACAAGGAATCCATGCAGTATTATTCAAAATGGGTGATCCCGGAGGACATTATGCTGAGTGAAATATCTCAGCCACACAGGGACAAATACTGCATGGTGCCATTGTTGTAAAACAGGGCTGACACCGGAGTTGGGGGAGACTGAGAAAGATGGGATAAATAATGTTTACTGCATTAAAACAAATGAGGTGAAAACTGTTTCAAAGAGATATGTGATTAGGTATTATTGTCATGACAGGAGTCCAGAATGAAGTCTGCATAATGAGGTAGACCTGGGGGGAGGGATTGTAAAACAATGAGGGAGTTGTTCTTTTACTTTTCAAAGAGAAGCAGGGGTAGGGGTGGGGGTGTAAAGGTTGGGCAGGGAAAAGAGTGCAACAATGAATGAATGGAAACTCAAAGTCTGTAAATTTTCATTAAAATTAATAATTTAAAAAATTGTTATTGTTATCTTAATTGTTTTTGGTCAAACATTCTTGTAGGTCGTATAGCCCTGCTGTGTCCACTTGCCGTACCGAGGTAACTTGTGGCTGCTGTGAAGCTGAACACTGTGACGCTGATGTGTCAAATGCGATAATGGTTACCCATGGTGGACAGCGTTTGGTGCACGCTCCTCAATTAAAACAAGTTTGGAAGCAGGAGTGGCATCTACTTCCATAGCAGCTCGCATCTGGAAACCCTATGAACCTGGAGAAAGGACGAAAGTTTACAGGTGCCCAAGACTTTAATTCACAGGGTCACAATGAGTCGCCTGTGACTCGACAGCACTTCACAACAACAACAACAAATCCCAGCCTGGCGAATCGCGGGAGGCTCTGCTGAACTGGTTCCAACTCGCTGGCAGTGAGTTGGGAGGGATGGAAGCAGAGATGGTGGGACTTCATCTCATGTACTTTGCACAGCGCTGTCAGGACCAATCCCTGGAGACATCGTGCCTGGAAGCAGCCAGCCAGCAACCTCTCCAGGACAGACTGCTCTCTTGGTGGTCCACGGTGCCCTCAACTCCCCTACAACTCTCTGTCTGTTCCTGGGATGTGGGGTCTGCAGAGGGAGCATTGGCCATTTGGTGGGTCAAGACCACTGTCATTGCACATGGTCCATGACAAATCCTGACACCAGAAGGGTCAGTCAGTCCCCATCCCTTGCTGTGCATGTTAGGACTTCTAAGATGGCTTTTCTAGCCATTGCCTTTGTCTCCTCTGGAGGCAGGATCTCCAGCTGTCTGAGTACAGATGCACGGTTCGCCTTCATCTGTGTCTTCTTTGTCATCAACAGCTGTGAGGCCAACGTAAGAGAACTTGTCAGACTGTGGAGAGACTGGTAAGTTGTGACCTGTGGGAGCCCTGGGAATGGAGCCAGAGTGAGAGGCTCGGGGTGACTGAATGAAGAGCTGGCCTGTGACTGCTCTGAGACAAAGCTGGACGATTGTGCTTCTGGACTGAACCTGGACTTTCATAGTGTGCTGTCTTTTGCTACTCCCTCCCCCATCTGTTTCTTTAATAAACCGCACGACTTTTGCAATGAATATCAGACCCAGTCACTGTACAAGTGGGTGCAGTGAGGTTGGGGGCCGTGTCTGACTGTGTGGGTGTTATTGTAGTGCTGTGGATGTGTTGATGGGAACATTGGTACAAGTGGGTACAGTGAGGTTGGGGGCTGTGTCTGACTGTGCAGGTTTTATTTTAGTGCCATGGCTGTGTTGATGGGGACAGTTCCCTTTCTCAGAGTTAACAGAAGTCTGCCTCGGCCATGCCCACGTTAGCATTGCTCCTTTCACACCTTCCCCTTTTCATTCTTAGACCTTTTCTTCTCAAGTGTATTTCAAGATGCTTTCAGCTACACACACACACACACACACACACACACACACACACACACTCACGGAGCTGTCAGCATTTTTAGATGAGTTCTGGGAAAATCAAGATTGTTACTGGATGCACGCTGGCCAGCTCACTCAGCTCCACGTAGCTCCAAGACCCCTGCTGACCTGTCTCTAGGGGTCACTGCAATCCCAGTGTCCCCCTCCTGCTTCCCAGCTGTAGGCAGTCCTCCAGAAAAATGGAAGGATCTCTTGTCAGATCTGCAGCCCCATTTGTGGGGTAACATAAGCAGGGCCAGCTGGACATGGAGATGGTCCAGACAATGACCAGACGTGCAGGGCTCAATGACTGAGAGGCGTTCTGGCACCTTGGGAATTACAGGATTTCATAGAAGCTTCCAGAAAGGAGATACCTCGCCATCACAGGAGGGGATCACAGATCCAGTAGTCTCTGAAAGCTGGGCTTCAGAAATGTCCGGAGCATACTTTCCTAGCAGAACAGGAAGCAGTGACTGGAGTCACAGAGGGTTGTTGTTTTTTTTATTCACCCTCTACCCACTCTCACACCCATGTCCCTCAGGACTGGAGAAGGGCAGGCCAGGAGGTGGCTCGGGCACTGGCCACCTGCCACCTGGTGGTTACGACTGATATGACAGCACTTGTCACTCTCGTCCGTGACGCCACGTACAAGGCAAGGAGGCTCCGTTCACTCCTGTCGTTCTCACAAACGCTGCTATGCTAAGGCCAGAGCTGCAGTCACTGTGTCAGTCCCCATCACCTTCCCTACCCTCCACCTTCCCAAGCACGATGCCCTTCTCCCAGGACTTGTCCATACTCTTGTTGTTAGGTGCCATCGAGTAGAAGACAACTCATACAACCCTATAAGCAGCAGAGCTGAACTCTGATCTACCCTGTGCCGTCCTCATCATCTCTAACACACCCAAGCCCGTTGCCGCAACCACTGTGCCACTCACCTGGTTGAGAGTCTTCCTCTCCTTCGCTGACCCTCCACCTTTCTAAGCATGATGTCCCTCTCCAAGGAATAGCCTCTCATAGAAATATGCCCAAAATATATGAGATGAAACCTTGTCATCTTTGCCTCCGAGGAGCACTCCGCCTGCACCTGATTCAACAGGTGTCTCTGCTTTTTTGGTAGTCCATGAGATTTCACCATTCTTCTCCAACACCACCAGCAGCTCAAAGGCATCACTTACTGGCTTCTTTATTCAGCTGGTGGGCTAAGATCATGTTAGCAGTGCAATTCCTTACCACTAAAAGCTGTAATTACAATGTCATCTGGTCATTTGCACACATTTTGTTTTATAACCTAGTTAAAGTTTCATTCAATAATGACCAGCCTTTCTTCCTTGCTGTGTCTGCAGCAGGCTGGATGGCTCTGAATGTGACACTGGCTCCAGTGTGTAGTTCAGCGGCTCCCCTCATAGCAGACGTTGGAATGTCTCAGAGAGGACGTAGAAACACAGGTGCTTCTTAAGGCGAGGCGAGGCTGCCCGCTCACTGTTATTCTAGCCACATTTCCTTAGCCAAAGCAAGCTGCAACCCAAGTCTAGCATTAATGGGTGAGGCAGGCAGTTCGAGACCACCAGCCACTCTAGGAGAGAAGGATGGGCAGTTTCCTCCTGTGAGATTAACTGCCTCTGAAAACCTGCTGGAGGGTCAGCTGTGGGTCAGTTCCAACTCTACAGTCCACAACAACCAGTATACTTCTCTCAGAAATGTGGGGAAAGGTATTGGCTAGAAAAGTCTCAGATTAACCACATAGTTTAACAATAACTTTGCAATAAAATTCATTGTAGTTACTGACATATAGTATATGACCTAGTGATTAAGGAGTTGTACTGCCAATCCAAAGGCAAACAGTTCAAATCCACCAGCTGCTCTGTGGGAGAAGGATGGGCAGGGGCCTCCCTTGTGATTTACTGCCTCTGAAAACCTGCTGGTGAGTCCTTAGTGAACCAGTTAAGACTCGAAAGCATATAACAACAAAAACAACAACAACCACCACCACCGCCTCCTTAACTGTAGAAAGGAGCCCTAATGGCCTGGTGGGTAAGCAGTCGCCCTGCCAAACCACGGGCAAGCTGTCCGAGCCCACCGGCTGCTCCACGGGGCAAGGGTGGGCTGTGATCTACAGCTTCTGAAAACTCACTGGAGTCAACGCAACCATGTGTAACAATCACAGGCAGAACTGTAAGAGAATCCGTGATGGTGTTCCAGCCCTTCCCTGTGACATGTCTGTTACAGCAGGCAGCCCTGGAGAAGGGAGACGCTGGCCAACAGAGATGTTCCTGCTGCCGCAGCTTCTAAACCCACACATGCCCTCAAACAGCGGCAACTCACCCAGCCCACCCTCCGCTGCCTCTCAGAGCTTGCGTCCCCATCCAGAGCCTGGCAGCTCACCTGGCTTGACTCAAACCCAGGTGCCGCTCTCAGTAGTAGAAACACCAACAGCCATCCATCTGAAACTTGAGAGAGAAATAAAAAGAGGAGAAATGCCTTTCTGTTTCTCCCACACTTGGACTTCCACCAAGAAGCTTCTTCATTTGCACAATGACCTCATTCACTGGGTGAACATG
>NW_006399876.1:3190068-3195011 GCF_000299155.1 Elephantulus edwardii | reverse complement strand
CCCTTCCCAATTTTGAACCACACAAAATAATAAAATAAAATTTAAAACAAACAATAAAAAACCCGCCTAGAATGCTACATCAGCAGAGAACTTCCAGATGTGCAGGCTGGGCTTAGAAGAGGTCATGGTGCTAGGGATGTCATAGCCAACATTAGATGGATCTTGGTAGAAAGAGTATCAGAGGAATGTCTATCTGTGTTTCATTGACTATACAAAGGCATTTGACCGTGGATCACAACAAATTGTGGCTAACGTTGAGAAGGATGGGACTCCCAGAGCGCTTGATTGTGCTCATGCAAAACCTATACTTGGACCAGGAGGCAATTATCAGGCAGAGTAAGGAAACATTGCATGGTTCAAAATCAGGAAGGCTGTATGTTGGGGATGTGTCCTATCTCCATACCTTTTCAATCTATGTGTAGAACAGATCATCTGGGAGGATGGATTTTATGATGAAGAACTTGGCTTCAGGATTGGAAGAAAACTCATCAACAACCCGCATTACGCAGATGACACAACCTTGCGTGCAGAAACTGAGGCGGACCTGAGGCATTTGCTACAGAAGGTCAAGCACTGTAGTCTTCAATATGAATTGAAGTTCAACATCAAGTAAACAAAGATTTGCACCATTGGACCATCTTGATAGATGGAGAAGAGATTAAGATTGTTAATAATTACAGTTTGCTTGGTTCCACAGTAAATACTCTTGACACCAGCAGTCAGGCAATCAAAAGACGAATTGCATTGGAGAAAATCTGCTTTCTGGAACCTCTCTAGAGTACTGAAAAGCAACGACATCAGTCTGCAGACTAAGGTGCACCTGATCCAGGCCATGGTCTTCACTATTACTTGCAGAGAGTGGGACAATGACTAAGGAAGACAGAAGAATCAATGTCTTTGAGTTCTGGTGCCAGAGAAGAGTCTTGAACATACAGTGGACTGCTAAGAGAACAAACAGGTCTGTACTGGAGAAGGTGAAACCAAGCTGCTCCTTGGAGGCAAGAATTTTGAGGCTCCACCTCACATACTTTGGGCGTGTGTCCAGGAGGGACGAGTCCTTGGAGAAGGACATCATGTTTGGAAGGGTGGAGGGACAGCACAGGAGAGGAAGACCCTTGGTGAGATGAAATGACTTGGTGACTGGGATAAATTAAGCGTGTCAGATATGATGACATTGGCTCAGGATAGGGAAGAGTTCAGAACTACAGTACACGGGGTCACCATTAGTCGGAGGTGACTCAACAACACACAGTAACAACAGATCTGTGGATTTCATCTCCAAAACCATAGACTGAGTTGGGGCAAGGACTCCCCAGTAGCAGAGGGTCTCTCTCACTGGGACTGGGGATCCAAGGGGCTCTTATTCTTTGGAGGCCATGTGAAGCATCAGGTGGACCACCTGGTTACTACAACCAAATTCATTGTTATACCAGGAAAGGAGTTGGAAAAAATGGTTGTTCAGGGATATGCCAGCCCCACCCTCAAAGGTGGAAGAGTGGGTGTCACTGTTAAAGTCACAGGAGACAACCTGGTCTTCAGGGTATCCCAGAATGTCCTTGAGGGGTCTCTCCGATGCCTGCTTTGTTCTTTCTTGATGTCATCATATGTGCAGCTTTCTCCAGGCGGCAGGTCAGATCTGACTGACACATTGGGGGTGGGAACATGGAAGGCCACGCCAGTAAGTTTTCCATTCAGCTCAGGATGACCATGGCCTTGGCAGCACCAGTAGATGCAGAGATGGTATTCTGGGTAGCTCCACGGCCATCACACCACAGCTTTCCAGAGGAGCCATCCACAGTCTTCTGTGTGACAGTGATAGCATGGACTGTGGTCACTGAGTCCCTTTTCAGTGCCAAGGGTGTCATGGATGACCTTGGTCAGGGGGGCCAAGCAATAGGTGGTGCAGGAGGCATTGTTGACAATCCTGAGAGAGTTGTCATACTTTCCATGGTTCATGCCCATCACACACATGGGGGTATCGGCAGAAGGAGCAGAGATGATTACCCGTTTGGCACCACACTTCAAGTGAGCCCCAGCCTTCTGCAATGTTGTGAAGACACCAGTGGGCTCCACAACATACTCAGCACCAGCATCACCTCGCTTGATGTTGGCAGTGACGGCTTTCCCATTGATGATGAGCGTCCCATTCTCAGCCTTGACAGTGTCATTGAACTTGCCATGGATAGTTCATACTGGATCACACAGACCATGTAGTTGAGATCAATGAAGGAATAATTTACAACAATAGCCCAGAATAAGAAAAACATAGCAAAGAAGACTGGGGCCAGGGACGCAATTGTGCAACAATGAATGAATTTTTTTAAGTGAACTGGGGCGGGGGGAAAGGAATGGAGAGAGGATAGAATGTGCAACAGTGAACGTATGAAAATGCAAACTTAGGTTAAAATCACAATTAAAATTAAAATACATTAAATATAGAGATAGAGATATATGGATATAGAGATAGAGATATATATCTTTTTAAGAAGGGGGCTGAGGCCAAAGTGCCCGTTTAAAATATAGCATATTTAAAGGGGGGGAGAGGTCATTGATGACGACAGCATCCACTCTGTCAGACTTTAAAGAAGTCCTGGTGACCAGGTGTCCCGTGTGGCCTAATCCGTCCACTCCGACCTTCACCGTCGAGCCTCAGGGATGCGGCTGAGGCTGCACGTGGAGAGAGGGTGGCCTGCCCACCGACGAGGAGCAGGGGGCCTGGCCCATCATCTTTTTGTAGTTACTTCAAGATGTTTTCAGATCACACACACGAAGCAAGTGTTAGGCTTCCGATTCATTACAGAAGCCACTGCCACCTTCACAGTCCGGACCCTCCCCATCCACCACGTCTGCATTTCTCCTTCTATTTAGGTTGATTTCTTCTTCTTGATGCTTCTCCCGGGAAGCCTTCATACTTATTTCTAGAAACGACACCGTTGTGGGAATCCAACCTCTTTCTTTTCCTACTGTGACTTGTGGCCCCTCTTCTATGGCGGTTTTTACACCCCTGGGCTCTGTAGGGAGAGGGCTATGTTGGGTTCCTGCAGGTCCGCCTCCAGCAACCCTCGACCCTGTGAACAGATGGAAGTGTTGCCCTTTCCGACAGCGTCCTCATGTCAGCATGGGGAGGCGGACAGACACCTGGACCTCTGTGGTCAGCAGCAGTCAGTGACGATTCTCCTGGGCTGACGGGAACCGTTTCTCTGTAAACGTTTTCTGGTGGACTTCTTTTGCAGTGACAACCCCCCACCAAGTGCCCGCTGGGTTGCCTCGCACTGTGCCTGCCCTGACAGCACTGCCCCGTCCTCACCGCAGGGACACGTCTGGGGAGTCTGCTAGAAGCCAATGGAGAGAAAGCTTGCCCATCTTTGTTTCCTGCTGGTCCAGAACCTTCTGCAGGCTGCGGTTAGCACCACGAGTGCCCAGCCAGGGTTTGCAGACCTAAGCCGGCTATTCTCCCACAGAGACCACTCCAGCCATACCCCCCTCCTACAAGGTCAGCCTTAGAGATGGAGTTGACCCTCCATGTGGGAAGGGTTCTAGGGTCACCCCAAGTTTAGTCATGCCATCCCCTGCTTCAGATATGGTGGAGCTCAGCTGTAGTCTGCACACGTGTTCCCTGTTCCAGACACTCCCAAGGGGTAAGAGGACCCTTCTTTCCTGAATCAGACATGGAAGAGGAACTTATAGTCACCCTGGAAGCCAAGCTCCCCAACCCTGGCACACCCCAGTATACCTCCCTCCCTCCCAGCTCCAGCATCAGCATTCCGTACCAAGGGACAGACTCTTCCCTCCTCCAGCCCTGTGGTGCAGTGGTTAAAACACTTGGTGGTTACGTGAAGATGTGTGGTTCGAACCCACCAGCTGTACCAAGCCCACCATTGTCACCACCTCATCCTTCTCAGGAAGCCCAGGCCCCCCACCCTCTCAGCTCCCTTTCAACCTCATGATCAGGTCCACACTCACCCTTCTCCCACCCGAACCCCATCCCCTCACAGTCCGAGCTGGACTATGCACGCGGGTGCTGTTACCGCAGACCCCTGGGGACTGTGCCAGCCAGTGGCTTCTCAGACTCTAAGCCTCCCACCTCACATGTCACACCAAGCTCGCGGGGGCCCTGCCATCCTCTGTGCATGGCATCACCTCCCAATACACCAACACACCTAGCACGTGCAACCAGGGCTCCCCTACAAACCCATTGCAAAGAGAGGAGACCTTGGGATGAAACAGACTTTTTCAGTAGCCGCGCAGACACTGTATGAAACATTGACCATTACAACAACCACACAGTCATGGTCAAGTCAGAACTGACTCAGAGCTGACCCCTCACTGGGTTTCCAAGGCTGCAAATAACACAGGAGCAAACTGCCCACTATCCTGTCTTGGAGCAGCTGGTAGATTTGAACCGACAGAGAGGCATGGCCTCTGGGCTAGGAGCACAACTCTAAATGCACCATGCCACCTAACGTTTTACATTTTAATCACTATATATTATTTAAATGTTGTATTTTCTATTAAGACTAAATTTATTCACTACCCTAGTAAGAGTTTTAATTATAAGTCTCCAACAGTATGAAAAGTACAGAACAGACTCGTAGATTTCTGATAGATTCATACAAATTGCATGAGTACACACAATAATCCTAGAGAGGTCCGTGGCTGAGCTCTAGTAATAAATACAGTAGCAGAGATGATCCATGTTGTAGTAGACTCTACTACCAACACTGCAGCCAAAATGCATGGAAAAATAAGAGGACAGAACTAACTTCAAATCAAACTCCAAATGAAGATGATACGGCTGGGACTCTTTAATACACCTCAGAGGCTTCGGGACCCACTACCCAACTCACCATGTCAGCTGTGCATATGCATTTACATACAGGGTAGGTGGCATGAAGCATGTAGGTTTTTCCCAGGAAGAAATATTGGCACTTAAATTTAGATTA
>NW_006399876.1:3179216-3186469 GCF_000299155.1 Elephantulus edwardii | reverse complement strand
ACTTTGGACATGTTGTAAGGAGGGACCGGTCCTTGGAGAAGGACATCATGCTTGGGAGGGTGGAGGGACAGCACAGGAGGGGAAGGCCCCCTATGAGGTGGATTGATTCAGTGACTGGGATAATTGTGATGGGAGTGTCAGAGACAGTGCGATTTGCACAGGACAGAGTGGAGTTTAGGGCTGTTGTACATAGGGTCGCTATGCGACTCAATGGCACATAACAACAACAACAACATAAGGTAGTATAACTTTCATCGTGTCATGGTTGCCCATGGTGGACAGTGTTTGGTGGCACTTTCCCAACTAAACAAGCCTGGAAGCAGGAGTGGCACCTGTAAGGTCGCCGAGGAAGGACAGAGCTCAGTGCAGGTCAACAAAGACAGTTTATTGAGGAGAGACTGCAGGGCTGGCACAGCGTTCTGAAACCTTGGAGGGTCAGGGTGATGAGTGACAGCTCAGGGTCTGCTCTGGGTCCTCAGGGTGTGAAGGGTGGTCTCAGGCCTCAGAACACGCCTGTGGCAGCGTGTGTGCAGGTGGTCCCCTCTCGTAAAACACACCAGACCCCACAGCTCGTGTCACAGGTTTCACCTTCGCTGTGGCTGTGATGAAGACTCCCTCCCTGGACACTCGTTTAAACTCACGTCCTGGGGCAGCAATCAGGTGGGCTTGGATTGGGAGCACACATGGAGCACCGAACACAGAGTCTGTGTGCCAACACCCCCACACCCGAGAAGCCCTGTGCGCGGAGCCTGTGTGCCTATGTCCCCAGACCCATGGAACCCCGAATATAGATCCTGTGTGCCTACATTCCTGCACCCGTGAAGCCAAGAGCACAGAGTCTATGCGCCAACATCCCCGCACCCGTGAAGCCCTGAGCACGGAGCCTGTGCACTGATGTATTCGGGGGGCTGGGGCTCCCCTATGCTGTGGGTCCAGAGGAAGCTCTCCTCCGCACCTGCTCCAGGTCCCACAGTGAGGCCAAGCACTTGGTGCAGTCCTGGGGTCCATGGGCAGCGGGAGGAGGTAGCAGCTGCCCAGACCCCTCTGGGTCTCCCTCCACTAGCACCTCCTGTGGTTTAGGGACCTCTGCCACGCTGTCTGAGAAGCACGGGGGTGTCCTGTAGGGCCCTGAGGCCAAGTGCTCCTCAGTCAGCACTGTCAAGTCCGCATCAGCTTTGGCACTGTCCCCCGAGGCACCCCCGAGCAAGGCTTCACCGAATGATCCACTGTTGAGGGGGTGGGCGTCCACATCAGAGGCCCCACAGTCCGGCGACGCATCATTGAGCAGGAAGGCTTCACTACCTCGGCCACTGCTTGGGGGCTGAAAGGCAGAGAGGTTTGCCACACTCAACCCTTTGGGAGACAACCGATGGGTGCCCCTGCCTGAGTGGAGGTTCCCGACCCTCCCACAGCTCCGGGGCCTCCCTGAGGCCTGGCCCTTCACATCTGGGGGCTGCTGACATGTGGGTTTTCCTAAGGGTGTGCCAAGCCCCCCTGGGGTACTTACCAGGCTGCTAGGAGCACTTCTCCTTTCTGAAAACCAGTGAAGAAAAATGAGACCAAGTAGCTTACTTGAGTGGACACGGGATTTGGAGGGAATGGAAGCACTTTCCACAGTAATGGGACTTACCTACCTTTAAAGAACCGGATGTTGCTGGGAAACCCTTGTATTATTGGGGAAACAAGGCATGCGGTTATCAGCACAGGGCCCGAACATGGAGTCCTGTCCCCCCCCCCAGGCTGCCCTAGGACCCCATCTCCCACCAGGAGGTTCCTACCTAGATCCCTGTCCACTCTCAATGGCCCTGCCCACCCCAGGGCCCCTCCTGGACACAGCAGCCCCTTTCCACCCTGTTCCTCTGCTCCAGCCTCCACCAGGACAGCAGAGCTGTCACTTCTTGACCTCTCAGGAGCCACAGGCAGGTCTCCTGTGTCATCCATTCCCACAACATGGCTCAGGCCCCTGGGTCATGACCCCGCTCCACTGTCTAAGTGCCCACTCTCCCCTATTCTACATCCCAAGGAGGCTGCTACTTCATCCTCGCCTCAGGCTGGCTGGATTTACCTTGCTTTTTCATGAAGTACACCAGGAGCAAAATGACCAGAACTGCTGGAATGGAGACAAGGGACCAGAGCCATTTCCCTGGAAGGAGGCAAAAAGAAGACACTTGCAGAGTGACATCTGACTGACGTTTGAGTTTCCACATCAGAAGTGCACAGTCGGGGGGGCACCACCCCCAGGAGGACAGCGGTAGCCTTGTGACGTCCCAAATGGTAACCTCCTGATAGCGTCAGGGTGGGGCCAGAGCTTCCTCCTTGCCAGTGTGGGTGGAAGACCTGGCCTCACAGACCTCACCGAAGGAGGTTCCAACAGGTGCTTGAGAAAGGGAGAAGCTTTGTCACCTTGCTGGTGACAAGAGCTCCCAGTGTCCAGGAGCAGGGCCGGCAGTGGGGGGGAGGCTGCAGAATGTGTCCAGGACCATCAGCTTGCTCTCAGCTCATTCCCAACTTCCTTTCTCCTTTGAGTACTTAAAATATACACTACAAGAGTTTGCTACTCAAATAACTACTTTGTGTGGCCACTTGGAGGCTGCTCTCAGAGGTAGTTGCTGTTGGTGTTGTGTACCATCAAGGTGGAGCTGACCCTCCAGGGGGGTTTCTGAGGCAATTAATCACACAGGAGATTATCCCTCTTTCTCCAGTGGAGCTGCTGGTGGATTCAAACCACATACCTTTGCATTGGCAACGTGATTCCTCACACTAAGCTACCAGAGCTCAAGGAGGTAGACGTGAGGAAAGTCTAAGAGCAGCCAGGTCACAAGGAGAAGGACGAACAGAGCTGGAACAGACGGAGAACCAACCCCAGGAACAGGAGGCTGGGGAAGAGAGACAAAGACTCCAAAGACAGAGACAGAGACACTTGTCCCGTGTGTCCCTCCCCCTGCTCCCCCCCAATGGAGTTTATCTTTTTTTTAAAAAAAATTTTTGTGTGTGTACCGTCAAATCAGATCTAACTGGTACAGGAGGAGATTGTCCCTCCTTTTCCCGGCAGAGCATCTGGTGGATTCGAACCGTGTGCCTCTGGGATCGTAGTTGCAGCTCCTTGCCACTAGGCCACCAGAGCTCCCCTGGAGTTTATCTTTCAAAAGGACCTTCCTAGTCATAGTTAGACTTTGTCATGTAGAATATGTGGGCGGGAATATGCAAGTATGGCATGTTAGCCTATCCACACAAAAAAATTGACTATCCACCAATCCACAAGGGATTGGCTAGTCTCACCATTAAATAAAGCAATGCAGTGGCAGGAGATTGAGACCTCCTTGCCACCAGAAGAGAAGAAACCTCACCACCAGGAAAAAAAGCAAGCATGAGAGCCTACAGAACCAACAGCAAGAGCAGACACTGCAAAGAATGTGAGTTGGGACCTTGGGACTGCTATCCCATTGGAACCAGAGCTAACAGCTTTTGTGCAAGCTTGCTGGATAACTGGGGGTGGGGAGAGCCAACACTGGCAGGACTGAGAACTTCGTAGCTGTTCTAAAACCATGAGCTTCAAGGCTGAGGTGCCTACAGGCATATTTCAAAAGCCATCCTACTTGTATTCTATTAACCTGGATTAGAACCTTCTGACTTCCCCAGTATGAATCTGTGAGGTCCGTAAACTGTTGCATTGGATTCAGGACCACCCAGTAAAGCAGTAAGATTGGTGTTCAGATGAGTGAAAAGAAGTACAGGAGTGTGGGGGACATTCCTGACCTGATGGAAATTGGTTTTGTGTTACTGATGCTGTTGATGGGGACAGTTAGCCTTTGTGAAGTTGGTAGAAGTCAGGTATGGCCATCTTCATATTCCCCCTTCCCCTTTCCACACCCTTCACAGGGACATCTGGTAGAGGAGAAAGCTGGTACGGCAGAGAAAGAGGAAGAGAAAGGACTGTCCTTCCAGCAATGGTGTGGTCACGGCAGCACAGTCTCTCGAATCAGAGTGGAGGTGGTGGTAGTTTTGGTAGGTGCTGTCTGTCAAGTCGAGTACAATCCATATCGACCCTGTGAACAACAGATCTGAACCCTGCCCTGTCCTGTGCCGTCCTCCCATCTCTGCCAAACTTACATCTGTTGTTTGAGTCACTGTGCCAATCTATCTCATTGAGGATCTTCCTCTCCTTCTCCAACCATCCACTTTTCTGAGCATGATGTTCCTCTCCAAGGACTGGCCTCTCCTCACAACATGCACAAAATATATGAAATGAAGTTTCACCATCCTTCCTTCCAAGGAACATCCTGGCTGCCCTCTCTCCATGACATATTTGCCTGTTCTTTTAATAGTCCATGGAATAGTCAGTATTTTTATCCAACACTGCAACTCAAAGGCATCAATTCTTCTATTGTCTTTATTCACTAGCAACTCTCAAATGTATAACAAGTTATTTTAAAAGATGATGGCTTGGAGAAAACACATAATGAGCCTTGATCCCTACCTCACACCATGCACAAAAGTGATCTGGTCTTACAGTAGAACTAAACAAGACAGACAACACAGCACAGTATCTATTGTCTAAGACTGGCGGATCCTCACACATGGTTCCAGAGTAAGCCTGTGTCTGATGAGGTCAGTGGGGCTGAGCAGACCGCAGACCTCAACTACACTGCAGCTGCTGTTTAGGAAGCATTCAGCTCTAACCTCAAGTCACTGCCGTCGAGTTGGAATTGACCCTGCAGTGGGTTTTCAGAGGCTGTAAGTTGGACAGGAGGAGGCTGTCTGCCTTTCTCCTGGGAACCATGGGAGGATCTGAACTGACAGCAAGACACCACCTCTGTATCAGCAGTGCTACCTCCCTGTGGCCTCTGCCACAGAGCTCCTGAGGGTTTATTGGTGGTGGTGGTGGTGCAGGCTGTTGCGTTAGAACCAACACACAGCTGACCCTCCAGTAGGTATTCAGAGGCAGTAAACCACACAGGAGGAAACGTTCATCCTTCTTCTGTGAGCAGGTGGGGCATTCGAACCACATGCCTTTGGTATTGCAGTGAAGCTTCTTACCACTGGTCACCAGAGCTCAATAGTCCCAGCTAATGGAGATGAAGAATTTGGTGTCGATCGTGGGTGGTGACTGCACATCACGAGGAGCTTAATCAGTGTCACTAAATTGGACACGTGGATTAGTGAAGCTTACATTGTGTACATTTTAAATAAAATTACAAAACAGAGGGAGAGAACACTGGCCAATAAAAAACACACTTTAAAGTGAGTGGAGAGGCAGCCTGGTAAAGAAGAAGGGATATAAACAGCTTTTAGGGAGCTCTTGTGGCCTATTGGCAAGAAGTTGCACTGTAATCCCAGAGGCACGAGGTTCAAGGCCACCTGCTGTTCCACAGGAGAAGGCTGGGCAATCTCCTCCAGTGTGATTAACTGCCTCTGAAAACCCGCTGGAAAGCTCAACAATGAATGAATGAAAATCTAAAGTCTCTGTACACTTTCATTAAAATTAATAATAGAAACAGAAAAGAAAAGAAAAAGACTGTCCTAGTTGCACTTTGTACACTTAAAAAACAAAATGGGACTTTATTTTAGTCTATTCCTATTATATTTCCATTGCAAATTATCTAATACTTGTTGCTTGGCTTAAAGTATGTACAGAATGTATTTAATTAATCGGTTCTACTTTTATAAATGTTTATATAGTATAAATTTTAAATATGTCTAATACTACTTTTCCATGGAAAAAAAAACCACCACAAAAAAACAGACCCACTGGATGGTCAGTTATGGGTTGGTTCTGACTCTACGGTATACAACAACAAAAACAACAGGTTTTGACTGCCAGTGTTCATGGACAATTATCAGATTATGAACCGAAGATTCAGACAATATAGTATACAGCAGGTGAGGGCCTGAAAGGCACTCAGCACAGGATTAGAGGCTCAGCCTGGCTTCCTCACTTGACCTTGCACTTCAGATACTTAGATTATCACTGAGAGGCTGAAGCCAGAACCCAGGAGAACATGGGGCCCGGTGAGTACTGACAGAATAAAAAAAAAAATTCTGGCAACTTAGTGATAAGGAGCTGCGCTGCCAACCCAAAGGCAGGCAGTTCAAATCCAAAAGCTGCTCCAAAGGAGAGAGAGGGGCAGTCTCATCCTGTGTGATTTGCAGCCCCTGAAAACCCACTAGAGGGTCTGCTATGTGTTGGTTCGGACTTGAAGAGAAGAGGACACATAATAACAACAGGAGAAGATACATAATAACAACAGAAGAAGATATATAATGACAACAGGAGAGGATACATAATAACAACAGGAGAGGATACATAATAGCAAGAGAAGGAAGGAGGGAGAGGAGAAAGAAGAGGGGCCAGCTTGAGAGTGAAGCCCCTGCAGACCTGGAGCGGCTCTGCTGTCTCTGAGCCTGAATGTGAAGCCAATGACACCTTGAACTGCCATCACACTGGGGTAGAGCTGTCCTCACAATGCCCACTCAGGAAGCAACAATAGCAAAGCACAACGAATGCCCAAGTCAACTCATCCCAGGACAAGCCCTCCTGTGCCGGTGTTTTCAGTGAATCATTTCCTGAAAGGAGATCACCCCCATTTCTTCCCTACCCCAGCTCTTTCTATGAGCACAGAGCTCCTCCCTTGGGGAATCTAAGCAATGCTTGATCCCCAAGGGTTTTCCTCGTTTACTTAAAATCAGGAAACCATGACCACGACCCTGGGGCCAAATACTGTCTCTTTTTGTTTACAGAATGTATTGCCCCTCTGCCACACACACATTTGTTTCCACAGTCAGGGAGCTTCTGCTCAAGTGGTTGTTTGTTATTATTGTTAAGTGTCATAGACGACTCGTAGCAACCCTGTGAACGAAAGACCCGGACACCTGTATAACTTTGATCATTTCTAAAGTGGAGCAGAACTTAAATTAGGTCACTGTGGAGAAGACGTGGCTGCAAATCCAAGTCATTCTGTTTTCAGGAAGAGTTAGCTGACCTGACTGAAGGCTCAGCATCAGCACCGTACCTCCGTCCTTGACAATCTCTGCATCCGAAGTAGCATTGCATGGGTGAGGAAGGATGGCTCCGGCAGGGCCCCTGAGTGGAGAATGAAGAAGAGCCCCTGAGCGGCCTCCCCACCAACTGTGCCCCCATTCTCATCACCCCTAGCGCTCGGAACTTGGAGAGACCACCTCAGCTCTCAGTATCTGATCTCCTTGGACAAGCCACACCTGGCACGCGCTGGGCTACCCCATCCTATTTGGTCCCA
>NW_006399876.1:3156699-3178684 GCF_000299155.1 Elephantulus edwardii | reverse complement strand
AAGACTATAGCCTGGATCAGGTGCACCTTAGTCTCCAGCCTGACATCGTTGCTCTTCAGTACTCTTGAGAGGTCCCTCACAGCTGGCTTCCCCAATGCAATTTGTCTCCTGATTTCCTGGCTGCTGTTACCAAGAGTGTTGTCTGTGGAGCCAAGAAACTAAAACTGTTAACTATCGCAATCTCTTCACCATCCATACTGATGCTGCCAATTGGCCCAGTGGTGAGAATTTTTGTTTTCTTGATGTTGAGCTTCAATCCACATTGAAGACTGCAGTCCTTGACCTTGTGCAGGAAGCGCTTCAGGTCCTCCTCAGTTTCGGCAAGCAGGGTTGTGTCATCTGCATAACGCAGGTTGTTGATGACTCTTCCACCAATCCTGATGCCACATTCCTCCTCGTACAGCTCAGCATCTCAGATGATCTGTTCTGCATACAGACTGAAAAGATATGGAGACAGAATACATCCCTGGCGGACTCTCTTCCCAATTTTGAACCATGCATGTCTCTTAGCTCTGTTCTGTCCAAGTATAGGTTTACATAAGCACAATCAAATGTTATGGGATTCTCATTCTTCTCAGAGTCAGCCATAGCTTGTTGTGATCCACACAGTCAAAAGCCTTTGCATAGTCAATGAAACACAGATAGACATTCCTCTGGTTCTCTCCGCTTTCTGCCAAGATCCATCTACCATTAGCTATAATATCCCTAGTACCACAGCCTTTTCTAAACTCAGCCTGCACATCTGGCAGTTCTCTGTTGATGTGTTGCTCCAGTTATTTTTGGATGATTTTCAGCAGAATCTTGCTTACATGTGATATTAATGATGTTGCTTGATCATTTCCGCACTCTGTTGGGTCACCTTCGCAATGGGAACAAATGTTGATCTCTTCCAGTCAATTGGCCAGCTGCCTGTCCTTTTAACTTTTTTTAAAAAAATTATTTTTTTTTTGTATGTACCATCAAGTCGGATCTGACTAGTACAGGAGGAGATTGCCCCTCCTTCCCCAGCAGAGCATCTGGTGGATTCGAACTGTGTACCTCTTCTGAGATTGCAGTGCAGCTTTCCTTTTTACTTTTCAAATTTTTTTTTAATTTGAAAAAGATTAAGACTCCTAAGAAGTTGTAAAGACAGTGCCAAAACTTTCCATTTAACTTCCACCAATTTGTTCCATTAGTAAGATCTTACAGTCCTAGTACACTGTTAAAACCAGAAAGCAGATTAGTACAATTGTACTAGTTCAGGTATATGTTGTTATTTGCTGCTGAGTCAGAATCACCCCCAGCTGACCCGCCAGCAGGTCTTCAGAGGCTAGAAAGGACAGGGAGGAGGCTGCTCATTTTCTTCCTCAGAGCAGCTGCTAGAATCAAACTCCCCACCTTTGGGTTGGCAGCACGACTCCATACCCCTCAGCCACCAGACCTGCCTCATAATCTGCCAGTTTTCTAATGCATCCGCTTATGGTTGCTGTTGCAGAGTTATGACATTTTATTTCATGTGTGCCAGCCATAATCAGGGTATGAAATATTTCCATCATCATGAAGAAACCTGTTGAGTTGCCGTTGAGTGCACGTGATGCATCGTTCACTCGCTGCTCATCCAGCTCGGCCCCCTTTGTGTCGAGCTCCACCCTCAGGACATCTGAAAGAGCCCCTCTCTCCTCCCCTGTGGGGCAGGGGCGTTTGGATGACAGGACACGTCACCAGAGGGAAGCCAGTCCAAGGAGGACGAAGCCATGAGAGTCACAGAGAAACAGCGCCAGCTCCGGCGGGGCTGCCCCATAGCAGACCTTACAGGGACTCCCGGGGCGTGGCTCCCCAGGAAGAGGCTGTGATTGGTCTGACTGTGCTTTGAAAATCTATATTAGGCTTCACACACGGGAGTTATCTTCCAAGTGGTGTGAAGGATCCCTGGTAGCACAGTGGGTTAAGTGTTTGGCTGTGAAACAAAAGTTTGGTGGTTTGAAGGCCCCAGCTCCACTGTTGGGAGAAAGAGGCAGTCACGTTTATACAGACCTGAGTGGAGCAGGTCTAAGAGGTCTACTCTGTGCCATGAGTCGGGGCTGACTTGATCGCAGTGAGGTTTTGGGGGTTGGCTGTTGTACCCCCAGAGAACCTCTGGAAGAGCTCTCTGCTTGAGGTGTGTTTCCAAGGGGGCCAGATTTCACGGTTGGGGCTGGAGCACCGGAGTCTGCCCCTGGGAGCAGCTGTGCTGGTGACGGCGGGAAGACTGCACTGGGGTGAACGATGTCCTCCAGTCCTGTCCACCTGGAGTCCTACTGTGCCAGGTTTTGTAGGCACTGGCGTACAGTTGCTGTTGTGTTTTGTGACGTCTGATTACACGTGGGGTAGGCATCACCACCGTAGTCAAGTTACAGAACGGTGCGGAACCCTGGATGGAATCGTGCTGGACACAGACACCGGGTCTTTGCAGATGTCACCCACTAGGACATTGTCTCACAGGGTGGCCTTGCTTAGTGACTGTGAGAAGAGGGACACTGGCCTGGAGAGAGCGGCGTGGAAAGAGGGTCACATGACGATGGAGGGCCTTCGTGACCACAGGCTGGACGAAGGGATGATTGAATCAGGTAATGAGGACCGGGGTGAAGCCAGGCGCCGTGTCTAATGGGAAACTGAGCTCAGCGCTGAGTCACCCGCAGGCTAAGCGGCAGATGTGGAGGGGGGAGCGCCCCACGTCCACCCCACCCCGCCCCAGGCCTCACCTCTGACATGCTCTGCATATGACATCATTCACGGGGTCACGGTAGTAGCCCGGCTTGCATCGGCACTGTCGGTTCCTGGTTGTGGTGCAGTCGACCACCACCTCCTCGTCTGTGTGGAGAAGAGCTAAGGGTCAGACCCCCAGGTGGGAGCCTGGGCAGCACACACCGGCAATGACAACGACAAATGTCCCTCGCCCGATGCCTCTTCACACAAGGACCCCGAGGGGCAACCAGATCCTACCCTGGTGTCTTGGGTGCCCAAGAAAGCAGAGGAGGAACCCACTGTCTGGGGGTTCCAGGGAGAGCTTAGTGTGGGCCCCTAGAATTTAACATGTCCAATGAGGCTGGTGGGGCTCCTATAATCTGGGTGTCCAGACAGGCCTGTGAATACCCCTACCATCGGGGTGATGAGAGCAGGGTCAATGTCTCAGAAACATCCCAAAAGCATTCCTTTCATCTTATTCTCCCCCAAAACACAAGAACCCTTATATTGTGTGTCAGGTGGAGGTGAGCAGGGGCAGGAAGCCCGCATTCTGACCTCCCCAGTCCCCACGGGGCCATGGCAGACAGAGTATCACAGTGAGGCTGGAGAGAGTGGGATATGGTATCTAAACACCACCAGCCTGCATGGCTTCATGCAGCTACCCCACCCTCCTATACCCTTGCACCAGTCTACTGTTGGAAGGGAAACTTCCAACAGATTCAAGAACTACCTGGGAGCCAGAAATAGAGTAAAGTAGGACAGACATGCCTGGCCCCCCAGCTTAAGAGTCATTCCCATGCCTGTAGCCCCTCGCCCAGCCCAGCCCTCCCTGCCTCTCAGGTCCTCAGGCTACACACGCATTCTCCTGCAGCCTGTGAGGAAGACCACACAGCCCAGCACATGCTAAGCAGCTCCGCCCCCCGCCCTGTGATCACCCCCTGGTTTCTGGGGAGCTGAGGTCTTGTGGTCTGGGGGATCAGTCATTACGGCTTTCATAGCCACTGGCTGTGACCCTCCACATGTGGCTGGACAGGTGTTTGTGGCCAAGGAGACTGAAGAGTCCACTGGTGATGTAAATAAGATAAATGGCACATGCAGAGTGAGAACATGCAAATAAGGCAAACAGAGCCCCAACGACGCAGAGGCGGTTGGCTTGGCCAGCCCATCAGGCTTAAATTGAGCCATTCAGAGGCTGGGAATCACACCAGCACCAAGGAAAAAGAGAAGAGGGTGCACTGTGTCCTTCAGAGCAGCAATTCCTGAAGGACACAGCACAAGACAGAGGCTGAGGTCTAGACAGACAGACGGCAGCAGTGCCAGCAACATCAGCACCAGGCACTGACGACAGCAGGGACGGCCGCAGCAGAGGCGGCAGAGAACCAGAGAGCAGAACTGAGCTGGGCCTGCCGCGCACGGAGCCACACACAGACCCTGGCTGAGGCCCACCGTAACCCGCAGACCCTAAAGCCACAAGGCCCGAGAGAAGCCCGCCAGGAAGCCGGAAAGCAGAGGTCTGGCTGAGAAGGTGGAGAGGTGCATGTGGGGTGTTCTCCACCTGAACGTTACTTCTCTAGTGCGTCTCATAATCATGAATGTTGTCTTGAGTTTTGTGTGGCCATTGCTACAGATTAGCAAACCGAGCGACAGAGGCGGAGCTCTGGGGGCAGGGACCATCCTGAGAGTCTGGTTAGCATGCCACCACTGTGTGCAGCAGACCTGGCTCTGGCGGGTGGCCCTGGATGCCCATGGTCCTCTGTGCTGTGACCCCAACCTCTACAATGTACTGAGGCAGCATCAGAGGCAGCCATGTAATGACATGGTCAGCGTGAGCGGGTGCAGTGGAAAAGTTCTCAGTGGCCACACTGAAGACACATCTGGACCTTCTGGCAAAGCCAGAGACCTTCAGTGTCCTGAGCTTGCATCTAGGTGGTCACCACCAAACTTGAATCAGTGGGTGGCCTGTCATGACCTTGGAGTCCTCAGCCTCCAAAGCCAGCAGTGTGGGGTCCTGCCTGCTGAGCCTGGACACACACACACACACACACACACACACACACACACACGGCCACTGCTGAGTGTCTAGCCTAAAATACTTACTCTGCTGGCAATCGGTGCAAGGCAGACAATGGGACATCCCACTGGAATGGGCCGTGTAGGTCCCTCGGGGGCACACTTCACACTTCCCATCAGCAGGGTGCTCACTGCAGTACCTGCTGACGTAGAAACCTGCACAGAAGAGGGACACAGAGGTGAGCAAGGCCCAAAGTCCAGCTCTGAGGACACCGAACCCTGTTTCTGCTCAGAAGTCTCCCGCAGGGCGTCAAGATAAGGTCGGCGGGCACAGCACCCACACCGCAGCCTCCTGGAACGCTCTGGACTGCAGTGAGAATTGGCCGAGTTTGCCCGAGAGGCTGCAAACACTTGTGTATTCACTCCCGCCCCTCACTTCTGAGCACGCGAGGCACTGGGGCAGTCAAGGACACAGATAACGTGTGTGCACGCGTGCAAGGATGGGAGCTGGGCAGTGAGTGGAGCCTGCCCTTGAAGCCGGTACCACGGAGGCACAGGTCCATGAATGGTGCTTGTGTCTCCATTCGAGTCCCGCTGAAGGCAGGTGCCGATGGCCTTCATTCGGGCGGTGGGTGCTGGGGAGTGAGTGGTGGGCAGGCCTGCCTCCTCCTCTGTGTTGTAGAGTCATTTGAAGGCATCCCCTGTGGACCGGCTGCATGTGAGGTGATCTGCAGGCCCCTGCCCTCAGAGCTCCCATATGCAGCCGTGTCCAGGGCCCTCCATGGGACAGGAGGGTAGAGGGGAAAGCCTGAGCGTACTTTGTCCACCCCAAGGAAGCAATGGTCCCCTCTCTGTTAATGCTTCTCCCAAAGGAAGGTGCAGACGGGACACCTTCCCCAGGTGGTGGGTCAGCAGGGGACAGCTGCCAGCGGGGAGTCCCCCTGAGTCAGCTAGGGTTCCTCCATCCAGGACAGCCACCAGTTCTGCTGTAAGCACCTTTCCAGGGTGGAAGTCACCACAGAAGGTTCTGGAAGGCGTCCTGAGACTCACCACTGGGGCAGTCTTGGCAGCAGCGACTACTATGCTCATGCTGACCAGAGCCACACTGGATGATGCCGTCCACAGCGATCACCTTCAACAGAAAACGGAGATCAGCGTTACCGTGGGCTGTTCCCCGGGGAGCACACCTTCCCACGGGGACTGGGTAGAGAAAGATGCTGCAATTACCTAATGCCAGTACCCGATTAGCCCTCAGAACACGGGGGTCAAAAATGCCCCCCCCATTTACCATCAAATCACCCCGCCACTCTAACAATATAGTTTCTCCAACTCCTCCTGATCACAAACCTCTCTTCCACTTTTCAGAGGGTCGCTGTGAGTTGTACTCAACTTGAAGACAGCTAACAACAACAGCACAACAATGTGTTTGCACAATCAGAAGAGTAATCCCGTGGAATTTGAGGTAAATTTATAATTATTCCAGTTTACAGTTTTCTCAAGAGTGTGCATGGATGGATAGATAGATAGATAGATAGATAGATAGATAGATAGATAGATAGATAGATAGATGATAGATAGACAGATAGAGAGATCTGTCTTTATATATCTGTATCTCTAAATCTCTATATACCTATCTATATCTCTATATGCTTTGCCAAGGAAGTATGCTATCTGGTGGTTGGGAGCTGGGATCTGTGAGGTCAAGTGCATGTGTGTACATGTGTGGTGTGGGTGCCCTTCTGTTTTTAAGGTTTTACTGGGTGTGTACTTCATGGTGAATTTCTTGGTATTGTCTCAATAGCTGTTGCTTTGATCATTCTGTCCTGACCCTCTTTCCCACCAATGCTTTGTAACCGAGTGTTGTCTGATTGCACAGTAACTATGTGACTGGAATCTACTGTGTCTGTTCTTATTTTCTCCTAGTGAAACAATGTTACTGGGATCTACTGTTTGTATTCATATTGTCCACTGTTCTCTATCCCTTCCTTTTAGACACACAGCTCTTCAAAAGAGCTCATACTAAATCTTTGTTTCTAGTTCAACTTGATAATTTCATTAATAAATGAGTTTAACCTGTTTCCATGTATTGGAGGACTATCGTATTTGCACTGACTTCCACCATGGTCTTGTGTGTGTGGTTATATATATGCTTTTCCCTCGACTGAGTGTTTCCCTCTCTTTATGGTTTCTGCGTTCAGTACACCTTTACCTTTTATCTCTACACACACACACACCTTTCCTGGAGAGTTGAGTATGTTCTTTCTCATTTCTAGTGGCTTATTTTAGGGAACTCTGAATGCTTAGTAGTAAGGAATTGCACTGGCAACGCAAAGGTATGTAGTTCAAATCCACCAGTTGCTCTGTGAGAGAAGGATGGGCAAATGCCTCCCGTGTGAGTTATGGCCTCTGAAAACTCACTGGAGGGTAGCTATGGCTCAGTTCTGACTCAACAGTACAAAACAACAACAGTGGCTTATTTTACATATTAACTTTGAAAGAAGCCAAGTTTAAAAATCAACAAAGCTACATTCAGATAAGATAAAGTGAAAGGGGCAAAAAAAGACAAAGCGAAAGAATAAAGTCCCTTATAGGAATGTCAACCCTTCTCTTCCTTTTCCAGATTTCAGTTTGGATGAGTTCACACAGAGGGTCTTCACTCAAAAACTCCTGTCCCCTTTGGGCTTTCCTGCAGATACAACGCATTCCCTCAGGCACACAGCTTTTATCTAAGGGTGCACTTAAACAGTTGACCTTGACATCCAACAGACCCTCTGATTCTTCTTGGAGGTTGAGCGCAATCACTCTATATTATCTTGCCATTTACCTGACTGCCTGGTTGGCACTTTAAGCCAAGTTTTGGACTGCAAACCAGAAGGTCAGTAGCTGGATCCCACCAGCCCCTCCTCAGGAGAAAGATGAGGTGTATGCTTCTGTAGACTCTCAACCTTGGCAGCTGCTCACTTTGAGGTCCCAGAATGAACTCTCGGGCGGTCAGGGGTTTACAGATAATGCTGTTCGGTGCTGTTGAATTAGCTCCAAATCCTAACAATCACATGTACAGAGGCCTGGCCTGATCTGGGGTCACCTCCCATCCTGTGTTTGCTCCTCACTCCAACCACCCTGTGGGTGCACCCCGCGGGCAGCGTCCTCCTGGCTGCTGGCTCTCCGCTTGCAAGGACAGGGTCTCTCCTCCAAGCACTGGGCTCTCCTGGTAACACGTCCAACATGCGTGAGGTGAAGCATTGTCATCCTGTCTAAGAACTACTCTGGCCACACTGCTTGCAGAACAGATGTCCACTCTTCTGGCAGGCCATTATGTACTCAGTGCTCTTCACCAAAATCACAAACCAAAGACATCAAATCTACATCAGTCACTTGAATTCATTGCCCCACTTTCAATGCATGTGAAGTCATTTAAAATAGCACGGCTTGGGTCAGGCACACTCGTTCTTGAAACTGACACCTTTACTCTGTAGCCCTGTCAAGAGACCTTTGCTAGCAGCTCTGCCCAGAGCAAGGGTGCCCTGTCCGTGGGTGCTGATTGCCCATCTATGTAGAACGAAATCATTGACAGCTTCAGTGTTTTCCCTATTTATGTTAACGTTGTTTACTGGACAGGTTGTTGGAATTTTTGTTTTCTGTATGCTGAGATGTAAGTCAGACTGAAGACTATAGTTTTTGAGGTTTTCCTATAAGTGCTTTAGGTCTTCATGATTTTAGCAAAGACAATTGTGTCATCAGTATAAGGGGCAAAGAAGATAAGGAGCTGTCTCCTTGGGATGTGGCTGTGTGCCTTGCACACAGAGGTGTCTTCAGAAGGAAGACTGCAGGCAGCTCTCGTGAGGTGCTCTGAGAAGGAAGATTACAAGCAGTTCCCATACACCTTTAGACACTGACTTTTGTGAGAGTTTAAACAAATGTTCCTGCTCTTGATAAGGTTGTTGCAAAATGAGAGAAAACACAGTTTATGAATACAAAGAAGTCTTGCTTGAATGTATATTTTTTATCTAACTCTGTACCCGGCCCATTCCGGCCCTGTGAGGTAAACCTTAAGGTTTGTATTTGTACCCAGTCCATCTGGGCCCTATAAGGTAATCCTTAATGTTTCCATTTCTCTGTGAACTATTCCTTTGTTTCTGAATGCCAAAAAAAGCAAAGGTTTGGGGGTAACGGGGTGCTAGCGGCCTGAGCGAGCTCTAGCCTTTTCTGGATTTACATTCTGCTTGCTAGTCTTCCTTTGGCTCCGCCCACGAGAAACAACAGTCAGCAAGTTGCACGTTGTCAACAAGTCTTGGTCCTGACACACATTTCTCTTGATATGGTACAGCGTATCAGATTCTTCGCTTAGCAGACAGATCTGCGGTTGGTGGTGGTGGTGGTGGTGGCGGCGGTGGTGCCATAAAGTCGAGCACTACTCAGAGCGACTCTCTGAACAACAGATCTGACCCCACCCTGCCCTGCACCGTCCTCAGCATCCTGGATCCGCTCAAACCCACGGCTAGATCCACCGTGTCAGTCCTTCTCATCGAGGGTCTTCCTCTCCTCTTCTTTGCTGGCCTGCCACCCTTCAAGCACGACGTCCTTCTCCAAGGGCTAACGCCTCCTAACATGTCCACGTTATGGAGACAACGTTTCTTCATCCTTGTCTTTGAGGAGCATCCTGGAGGCATGTTTTCCAAGACACCTATGTTTGTTCTTTTGTCAATCGATACGATGGTCCATACTCTTTCCAACAGGACATCGATAGGGAGCTGTCAGAAAGTAACTACTCACATGAGCTTCAGAAGAGACTGTGAGGCTATGGAAGAAGGGATGGGTCACTGCTGAGGTCGAGTGAGAGCACAGAACACCAGAAAGCTGTTTACTTGTGCTTTATTGACTATACCAGGGCATCCAACTATACAGATAATAAATCAGGGATAACACTGAGATGAGTGGGAATTCCAAAACACCTCATTGTGCTCTTTTGAAACCCGCACAGAGAAGCTGTTGTTGGATCTGAACAGGGGAATACAATTCATGCTAAGACTTTGCTTTGTCTTCTTGAGCTGCCTTTGAAGTCAGGTAACTTCATTTCCTTTCATCTTGGCTTCTCTATGTTCAAAAGTGTGCCATCAGCGCTTCTTCAGACAGCCCTTCTTGTATTTTCTTTCTTTCCTTTTTAATAATCACCCATTTGTCAGTTGCCACAACTGGAGCTTGTGGCCGTGCCAGAAGCTGTGACTCTATGTCAAACATCAGCAGTCATTGCAGTGCACCATCTCAGCAGTTCTTCCAAAGATGGACTAGAAGGCAGGCCTGGTGACCCGCTTCTCAACTGAAGGCCCTGGGACGCCTGCGGAGAGCAGCGGGCCGTTGATACAGCGCCAGGAGCCAAGGTCCGCATCTGAAAGGCTCTCAGATTGGGACTGAGTCAGGGCTACTGTCCATAAGGAGAATCTCCCTTAATGATATGGAGAAAAGCCTTCACCCAACGAAGGACGTTCTTTTATTTGCTGGTGTCACACAGTTCCAAATGAGGGAAAACATTCACCGATGCCTGGAATTTGGAATGTACAAAGCAGAGCTCGAGGAAAATTGGAATTTTCCAATTTTTATTAAAGATGAAATGGAATGACTAAAGAGCGACATCTAAGACATCAGTGCACTGAGACGGGGCGATATTGGCCATTCTGAGCTGCACAATCACATGTACAGGAGATGAAGAGGAATTGTGTTGCGTTCATCTTCAAAAAGAACATTTCAAGCTCTACCCCGTGGTACAGGGACCTCTGGAGGCTGAGTGGTAGGAGCCGTGCTGTCAACCATAAGTAAGCAGTCGAAACCACCAGCTGCCCTGTGGGAAGAGCTGAGCAATCTCGCCTGCTGTGCAATTCAAGCCTCTGAAAACCCACTCGAGTCACTACTGAGTTTGTTTGACTTGGCAGTTGTTGTTGTTGTTATGTGCCATCGAGTTGCCTGTGATCCATAGTGTCCCCATGTACAACGGTTCTGAAGCCTGCCCTATCCTGAGCCAGTTTCACTGACTCTGACACCTCCACCCCCACTGTCCTGGCTACTGTATCAATCCAACTCATCTGGGGTCTTCCTTTCCTGCACTTTCCCTCCACCCTTCCAAGCATGACATCCTTCTCCAAGGACTGGTCCCTCCTGGGCACATGTCCAAAATTTGTGAGACAGAGCTTCAAAATCCTAGCCTCCCAGGAGAAACTTGGTTTCACCCTTTCCAAGACAGAACTATTTGTTTCATTGGTGGTATATGTTCAATATTCATCATAACTCAAAGGCATCAATTCTTCTTCTGTCATCCTTAGTCCTTGTCCAGTTCTCTGATTCATAGCAAGTAATTGAGAAGACCATAGCCTGCATTAGGCACACCTTAGTCTTTAGAATGACATCGTTGCTTTTCAGTACTCTGGGGAGGTCCCAGAAAGCAGATTTCCCCAGTACAATTTGTCTTTTGATTTCCTGACTTCTGGTGCCAAGAGTGTTGATTGTGGAGCCGAGCAAGCTATAATTGTTAACAACCTCAATCTCTTCTCCATCCATCATGGTGCTGCCAATTGGCCCAGTGGTGAGAATCTTTGTCTTCTTGATGTTGAGTATCAATTCATATCGAAGGCTGCAGTCCTTGACAGTATATAACACCAACTATCCTAAAGTAAACTGCTGTCAGTAATAGGAGAATATCTTTAAAAAAAACACCCTTTTTATTAAAGAAGATATTTGGATGGCCAATTAAATTTTATTAGTTTTAATGAACATTTACAGAGATTTTGGGTTCTCATTCATTCATTGTTGCACTGTTTTCTTCACCCTCATCCCAAGTTCGTTCTTCTTTCCCCCCCATGTCTGTTTTAATTGTCCAATTGCCACAGTGCTTGTCAAAGCCAGTTCTGATTAATCTCCTTTGTCAGTATGTCCCTTGCCATTCCCTATCACTCCTCCCTGAGAGAGACTTCACCCTGATTCATAAGGAAAAGGGGATGGTGTATTCTCTTAGCTACTTCCTGCTGAAAAGGGACGCTGTGGGTTTCAGGGTGAATGTCTTCTCTCACTACTCCAAAGGGCCCCCTTGGCAGTAGGAAACACATAGACTATTATGGAGATTGATTTTGGAATTTAGATGCACTGTTATCAATTGTGCTTAGCCGTACATGTTCATATCCTTGAAGATGTATCATGGAAGTGTTGCAGCCTAGAAGATACAAATTTAACTAGCAAGTTAAAAGTGCATGAGTCAAAAATTGAAAAGCAATAATATTCTGAGGAGAGGTTCTAATAGTGGCACAAATCAAGTTACAGAGGTAAGGTGGTTCCATTGCCATCCTTACTCTAACTTAATTATTTTTTTAATTTAAATTTGTTATTAATTTCAGTGAAAATTTACAGAGGCTTTGGATTTCCATTCACTCATTGTTATACATTTGTCCACTCCCAAGGCTCACCCCGCCCCACCAGACATTACCCTCTTGGAAAAGTAAAAGAAAAGATTCTTTCATTATTTTACAAACCCTCCCCCAGGTCCACTCCACCCTGTAGCCATCGCTCTAGACTCCTGTCATGACCGAAATACCTAATCACATATCTCTTTTAAACAGTTTTCTCCCTTCTCTGTTTCAGAGCAGCATACATTATTGAACCCATCTTACTCAGTCTCTCCCCAACCCCAAGGACAGTCCCATTCTACAAAAGTGGCACCATGCAATATTTGTCCCTTTGTGACTGGGACATTTCACTCAGCATAATGTTCTCCAGAGTCAACCATTTTGAGTAATATTGCATGAGCTCCTTGTTTTTTAATGCAGCATAGTATTCCATTGTGTGAATATACCACAGCTTCTCTAGCCATTCGTTTGTTGATGGGCACTTGGGTTGTTTTCAACTCCTTGCTATTGTGAACAAAGCCGCGATAAACATGGGTGTGCTGGATGGCCAATATATTGACATATGAAGAAATGCTTAAAATTCTTGGTAATCAGAGATGCAAATCAAACTACGCTATATCTCTGCTTAGTTGTTGTCATTATATGCTGTCAAGTTGACCATGACTCACAGCAAATATATGTACAATAGCTCTGAACCCTGCTCTATCCTGACCCAATCTCACTGTCTCTGGCACACCTACAATCATTACCCCAGTTGCTGTATCAATCCATCTTAACTGAGATCTTCCTCTACTGTACTATCCTTCCACCTTTCCAAACACGATGTTTTTCTCCAAGGACTTGTCCCTCCTGGCAACATGCCCAAAGTATGTGAGAAAAAGCAACGATGTCACTTAGAGACTAAGGTGCTCCTGATCCATGTCCTGGTCTTCACAATTATTTTTTATGCATCAGAGAGCTGGATAACCACCAAAGATGACAGAAGAAAAATTAATGCCTTTGAGTTGTGGTGCTGGAAAAGAGTACTGAACTGAAGAGTACGAACATGGACTGCCAAGAGAACTAACCATTTTTTCCTAGAGAGAGTTAAGCCAAGCTGTTCCTTGGAGGCAATAGGATAATATCTTAACGCACACAAGGAAGACTGTTAGTATGTTGTGTTGTTTCTTATATATCATTGAGTGACCTGTGACTCCAAGCGACCCTATGTGCAATAGCTCTGAAACCTGCCCTGTCCTGAGCCAGTCTCACTAACTCCGACATACCTACCCTCATTATCCCAGTAACTGTGTCAATCCATCTGCTCTAGATCTTCCTCTCCTGTGTTGTCCCTCTACACTTCTAAGCAGGACATCCTTCTCCAAGGACTAGTCCCTCCAGGCAACATGCCCAAATATGATTATTATGACTATTAAGCAAATACATGCACCAACCCTTAAAGCTGGAGATGAAGAAATTTCTAAGAAATTCTAGCAGCCTCTATAGTATGAAGTGGAAAGAACATGCAGTCAAGATGCATGAATCCTAACTGGTGCCTGGCATGTAAAAAGTTTGAAGCAGCGAAGAAGGGCTGATGGTCAGGAAGTGTAGCCTCAGTGTCAGAAATGAGGCCAGGGATCATATGGTAGAATTTTGTGTTATCAATGACTTATTCATTGCAAACACCTTTAAAAAAAGCAAAACCATAATCAGGGGACTTCAGGTAAGATGGTGGGTGAAGTAGATGGCAGCTGAGGCCTGTACACCAAAGACTCTGGAAAACAATTATCACAGATACGGATGAGAAGCCTGGAACTCTAAGTTCATAAAGAGAAGACAAAGTAGTACTTCAAACACTTTAAAGGGGATCTAAAACGGTGAGGAAGGAGATAAAGGGACCACAGAACCATTGACCGTGCCGTGCTGTCTGGCCCACTATCTGCCCCATGTAGAGAGCGCTCTTGGCTTAGTAGAAAGGAACTGTGCTGCTAACAGAAAGGTACATGGTTCAAATCCACCGGCTCCTCTGTGAAAGGAAGATGGGCCATCAAATCACCGTGTGATTTACTGCCTCTGAGAACGTGCGGGAGGGTCAGCAATGGGTTGGTTCTGACTCAGTGGTACGACAACATCGATCTGCTCCATCGATCTGCTCCGTGTGGGGGCTGCATTCATATCAGTGATTAGCCGAGAGCTACGGGAAGGTGTCAGCTCCCCCCTCGTCCTTCGTGCCCTCCCAGGGATCTCCCACCCCCACTCAGCCCCAGGGGCTGGCAGCCTCCCCCTGGCTCATCCCAGCTGCCCGAGGCCGGACCAGTGAGGTTTTGCATCTGGCCCTGGAAGCACGCGTGACCCTCCACTTGAGCTTCCTCCAGGAGTCCAGGCCACACTTGTCCTGCACTCATGCTCTGGCTAAGTGGGGACCCCACCTGTGACTGGGGTCCTTCCCTGATTGGGCACCCTGACGCTGCACATTCCATGGTCACATTTAGAGCCATGAGCCTTTTCAGAGCACTTCATCCTCGGCCTCCTCTGGTCGGCAGGGGCTGTCTCTCTGCTAGCCATCTGACTGGACACTCTGCCTCACATGATTATTGTTGGTTGTTAGTGTAAATTATTTAATTGCATAATCAAGGATAATTAATATATAAAATATCTATGAATGATCACATAAAAAATTAATATTATTTTAAAACTCCACTCAAATTACAAACAAACATAAAACCACCCCACTTCTGGGGAATTCCTCCTGGAAATGCTCGTCTGGACTTCCATCAACAGGAAACAATAGGAAAACTCAAAATGACAGGAACTGACTGACCCTGCACTGGATTTTGAACTGGGGAAGGGACAGCAGAAACACTGTGCAGGGAGGTGTGGCAGAAACGACTGTCATTTAGGGCCCCCAAAGCTGCAATCTTCGTGGGCAGCTGAGGAGAGGAACCCCCAGGGCTCTGGTGGGGGAGAGTGTCAGCGCTGCTTTAAAAGCTCCGGGGTGGGGGAGCTCTGGTGGCCTAGTGGTAAGGAGCTGCAGCTACAATCCCAGAGGTGCAAGGTTCAAATCCACCAGATGCTCTGCCGGGGAAGGAGGGACAATCTCCTCCTGTACCAGTCAGATCTGATTTGATGGTACACACACACAAAAAATAATAAAATAAAAAAAACCCCACAATGTAAAAGCTCCGGGGTGGGGGAGGTGTTCTGATAATCCTTCATGGTGGCTTTTGTTTATTAGTATTACATTTATGTTTCTATCTGTATATAATTGTTCATTATAAAAAGATAGACACGGGGAGCTCTGGTGGCCTAGTGGCAAGAAGCTGCACTGTAATCCCAGAGGCACACAGTTCGAATCCACCAGATGCTCTGCCGGGGAAAGGAGGGACAATCTCCTCCTGTACCAGTCAGATCTGATCTGACGGTACACACAAATAATAAAATTTTTTTAAAAAATTAAAAAACTAAATAAATAAAAAGACACAGCCTTCTCTGGCTGGTGGATTTGAATTACTGGGCAAATGCTTTAACCTCAGCTCCCCTGGGATTCCCAGGAGAGCAACTTCTAGCTCAAAACGACCCCGCAGCCCAGGGGGCGGGGGAGGGGCATCCATCATTGACAAGTTGTGACCGGTGAGGGGTCCTCTCCCTACGCTGGGAAAGGGCCACGGACCCCGCGGTCCCGCGGGGACTCGGCTTCGACCTCCGAGGACGTCCCTTTACGGGAAAATTCCCGGCTCCGCACCCCTCAGGGCGCTCAGAGGGGTCCCACCTCGGACCCTGCATCCCGAGGGGCCCGGGGGTGGGGTCCAGGCCAGCACTGCTCCAGCCTCGCCGAGCCAGGTGGGCAGTGCCCCACTACAGCGCCGTCAGGGACCCTGGACACCCACCTGCTCGAGGTCTCTGACCACCGATCCCCGCCCGCTCCCTTCCGTGAGCACCGCAGGGTCTATGCGCGCCCATAACCGGGGACACCTCTCCACGAGAAGGGCAGATTCCCGCAGCACCCCACCCGGGCGGGCAGGAGTAGGGTGCGGGGTGCCGGTGCGCGGAGAGCGGGGTGCACCTGGCTGTCCCCCCCCCCGACCCGGCCGCCCTCCGGTCTACCCCCCCCCACACACACACACACACACACGGCCAGTCCCCTCTTCTGGGGTGGAGGCGAGGCCGGGTCCACACTCCAACGCTGCACTTACCGCGAACAGCAGCAGCGGCGTGATCAGTGACCCGCATCCCGCCATGGAAGCTGCCCAGAGTGACATCTCCTCCGGCGCTGAAGGGACGGGTCAGCCCCCGGCAGCCGAAGAAGCGACCTGGGCAGGCGAGGCTGGGGCAGCCGGCTACCTTCTAAACGCCGAGTCCTCAGGTCCAAGCAAGCCAGGAGCTCCGGAAGGGGGATTCGTCCCACCTCAGCGCAGTGCCCCTCGCAGTGCCCCTCCTCGCCCCCTCGTCCTCTCCGCCCCTCTGTCCTGGGCGCACCCTCAGCGGCGCAGGTTTCACCCCCAGCCTCCAGGAGCAGGCAGTTCCGGCCCTGGACTGGTGGCTCTACCACCCCGTGCCTGCCAGGGATGAGTCATGGGCTCCTCCGGCCCTTCCTCTACCAGTCAGGGGAGAACCAGAGCCGAACGGAGCGAGCGGGAACTTGCGAAAGAACTCAGCCACTCCCCACACTCAGCTCACCGCCATCCTTCCCCAGTTCTGTGGGGCTGGCTTTCCTGCTGTGAATGGCCTGGTCGGTGCTGGGGACCAGGGTGCCCCAGACCAGGGACTCCAGGTGGCAGTGGTCAGGGGACTCCCGGAGGAGGGGCTGCAGCCCCCTTCATCCCTGAGTTTGTTCAGAACATTTGTGAGGACATTGCCTCCTACAGAGTAGGACTTGCGGAGTCCCCAGTCCCAGGCAGTGGTTCTAAGCATGTTTGCAGGACGGGGAGTGGGGTGGGGTGCGCTTTCTGTGGTTCTAGAAAGTCCTTGCCTCTCTGACTTTCGGCTTCCAGATGGTCTTCACAGGGGCCCGTCATGTCCCTTCCCACCGCTGATCCCTTGCTAACTGGCTTGTTTAATCTCTTTCATGTCTCAAAAGATGCTGACTGAAGACTCACTTGGTCCTAATCATGCCTCATAACATAACAGAAACAGTCCATTCCAAATGGGATTCTAACCTTAGGCATGTTTTTACAGGGAAACAATTTAATCCAATGCATCTTCTCATTTTTATTTTTTTTTTAGCCACCAACTGAATCTATTATGAATTTGGCAATATAGTCCAACAACCAAACTGGGACATGTTGATGGAGTGAACTGAACTGGAAGGAACTGGGACTGTGAAAAGGAAAATCCAAAGGACCTGACAAAACGAGAGCAACTTGGGATGTTACTGTTACTCTAGGCTGGAGTCAGGAAGTGAAGGGTGAACTCATAAACCACAAGCTGGCTAAGAAAGCAGTGTAGAGAAACACCGCCACACAGAGCCTCCAGAAGGCCACCGCTGGGCTGCTCTACAGGGGTTTTATACGGTTAGGGAAGCCGTGCAAGTTAGCTGTGTCTGGATGGCTGGTCTCTGAAGTTTGCCACTGCTTTTCCCCTGTTCACCGGTGGAGCCGTTTACTGACTGGGACTTGAAGACGCAGTGCTGTGGAGAAAATAACAGAGACAAACAGACAAAGAGAAATAAAGCAAGGCACCGGGGACCAAAGTAAGGCCAGGGCAGAGCCCAGCAAAAACTGAGGCCTCGTCATTTATTTCTCTCAGTGTATACAGAAAAAAACAAACATTCTACTATTTTATTATTGTGTGTGTGTGTGTGTGTGCATGTGTGTGTATCGTCAAATCAGATCTGACTGGTACAGGAGGAAATTGTCCCTCCTTTGTCAGCAGAGCGTCTGGTGGATTCGAACCACACACCTCTGTGATTGCAGTGCAGCTTCTTGCCACTAGGCCACCAGAGCTCCCGAACATTCTATTATTATAAACTTTCTCACTACACCGAAAAGTTATCTCTTTGAAAAAAAAAACCCAAAACCAACACCTTCTTGATGGTACACACACACACACACACACAAAAGAATATAAAAATTTTAAAAAACAAGTTTCAATATAGTTGAAATTCCGCACCAACTTGCATAAAAAATCCTCACACACACGAAAGTTATCTCTGTTCTCTGCAAGGTCTCAAGGACCGTAGCTTCTCATGCGTCTATTTCCTACAAGCTCTCAATTACTTTAGTTTCTCATACACTAAGTGTTCACAGCTGTTCTTCTGGGTCTTAAGGTCTCATGAATGCACCCCGTTTTTCTTGGGGACACGCCCGCATGCTTGTCCAGCAAGCTGCCTGCAGCTAGACTACACATGCAGACAACCAACCAAGGCACTGCAGCCTTCAGAGACCCTCACCCACGGGACCAGGGTGCAGGCTTTGTCTGCGGGTTCCAATCGCATCAACTACTCTCACCAGGGAGTGATGACCAATCAACCACTTGTGTGCCCCCTCCTTGTGTGCGATGAGGGTGGAAAGCATCCCCGTGCAGGGGTTCAGAGAGCCCCCACCCACCCTTCTTTCTGTAAGGTTGTTTCTGTCTCCCTTTAGCCCAATGTAGTAAGCTTTGGGAGAGATTTCAAGTCTCTGTGGGTTAGGTTTAAAAGGCAATTAAAAAGAGAGAGACAGAGAGAGAGAAAAAGAGGCAGGGAAAATTGAGAATCAGGGTTTGTTACCTTCTGGCAGGTACCTCTCCTGGGCTTTCATAAATATAAGGTCGTAGAGAAAGGACAGAACCCAGTGCAGAAATAGATTATTGAGGAGAAACTGCTAGGCTGGCTCCCAAACAGAAGACTAGGCCCCACTAAGAGTTAGAGGGGGATTTTATACATTCTTACAAGGGGCATGGGGAAGGGGGTGCTTACAGATGCTTCCTTCAAGATAGGGAAACGGGCTGGGGTCTCAAATAACTATCCCTGGGAAAAGGGGGTAGGGTTGTTGTTGTTGTTATGTGCCATCGAGTCGCTTGCGACACATAGCGACCCTATGTACAACAGCCCTAAATTCTGCTCTGTCCTGTGCCAATCGCACTGTCTCCGACACACCCATCCCAATTACCCCAGTCACTGAATCAATCCACCTCATAGAGGGCCTTCCCCTCCTGCACCGTCCCTCCACCCTCCCAAGCATGATGCCTTCTCCAAGGACCGGTCTCTCCTCAGAACATGTCCAAAGTATGTTAGATGGAGCCTCAGAATCCTTGCCTCCAAAGAGCAGCCTGGTTTAACCCTTTCCAGGATGAATCTGTGTGTTTTCCTTGCAGTCCATGGTACCCTCAATACTCTTCTCCAGCACCACAGCTCAAAGGTATCAATTCTCCTATCTTTCTTGGTCATTGTCCAACTCTCTGATGCATAACAAGTGATTGCGACGACTATGGCCTGTATCAGACGCACCTTAGTCTCCAGAGAGACACCACTGCTCTTCAGTACTTTGGAGAGGTCCCTAACAGCAGACTTTCCCATGGCAATGCGCCTTTTAATTTCCTGGCTGCTGGTGCCAAGACTGTTGACTATGGAGCCAAATAAACTAAAGCTGTGTACAATCTCAATCTCTTCACCATCCATCCTGATGCTGCCAATTGGTCCAGTGGTGAGAATCTTTGTCTTCTTGACATTGAGCCTCAATCCATATTGTAGGCTGCAGTCCTTGAAACTCTGCAGCAGGCGCTTCAGGTCCTCCTCAGTTTCAGCAAGCAGGGTTGTGTCATCCGCATAACACAGGTTGTTGATAAATCATCCACCAATCTTGACTCCACATTTCTCCTCATAGAGCCCAGCCTCCTGGATAATCTGTTCTGCATATAGGTTGAAAAGGTATGGAGATAGGATGCATCCCTGGCATACGCCCATCCCAATTTTGAACCATGCAGTCTTCCCTTGCTCTGTTCTGACGACTGCCTCCTGGTCCAAGTATAAGTTTCCCATTAGAACGATCAAGTGTTCTGGGATTCCCATTCTTCTCAGAGTCAGCCACAGTTTGTTATGATCTACACAGTCAAATGCCTTTGCATAATCAATGAAACACAGATAGACATTCTTTTGGTATTCCCTGCTTTCAGCCAAGATCCATCTAACATCAGCTACAAGATCTCTAGTACCACGACTCCTTCTGAAACCAGCCTGGACTTCTGGCAGTTCTCTGTTGATGTGCACAAAAAAGCACCGCTGCTGTTTCTGTGATTGGATTCTCTCAGTAGCCGTCCTGGGAGAGGAAGGAAAGGGCTCTGCATCCTAATACTCTCAGCGTGTCCCCTTTTCCCAGCTTCCTAACCTCCCAGCTGCCTTCACTCCGGTGGAGAACCAGCGTGTGAGGGAGCGATTCTATTTTTAAACTAGCGGCCCTCCCTAAAATGAAGTATTGGTACATTGGTGGTCAAGGGTATCACAGACCTCGGGAGACGTCCGAACCAGCCCCGGGCTTGCGGTTTAAGGCGGCGTCCACCCTGGTCTCCCTCCCCAGATCCCAGGCTGTAGAAGTGAGTTCGGCCCCCATTTTCCAAACAGCTTCTGCCACCAGCTTCCCGGGCAGGCGTGTGTCTTTAGCTGGGTGTCCCTCTGTCTAGCTGGGTGTCCCTCTGTCTAGCTGGGTGTCCCTCTGTCTAGCTGGGTGTCCCTCTGTCTAGCTGGGTGTCCGTCTCTCCAGCTGGGTATCCGTCTGTCTAGCTGGGTATCCGTCTGTCTAGCTGGGTGTCCGTCTCTCCAGCTGGGGGTCCGTCTGTCTAGCTGGGTGTCCGTCTCTCCAGCTGGGTGTCCGTCTCTCCAGCTGGGTGTCCCTCTCTCTAGCTGGGTGTCCCTCAACCATGAAAGGCAGTGGACACAGCCGGGGATGCTTCACCGGGGCGCTAGGGTGGAGAGTTCGGCCCTGTATCGTCTACCTCGCGTCCTACCTCCTAGGATTTTTTTTTCTCAGAAAGCGTGCTTCCGAAAAGGTGTTTCCCGTAAAAGGCGTGGCCACCAGTGCTCCCAGCCGGCAAGCCCAGCCTAGAAGCCAGCGCGGCCCGCCCCGTGCAGCCTCCACTTCGGCCACGTGACGACCCGGCTCCTTTACGACCTTTCCCAGCCCAGGTGGGCGGAGCTTCCGATTTTACGACATTCCCCGTCCAGGTGGGCGGAGCTTCCGTTTTTACGACAGTGTCGGAAGTGCTGTTGCTGGGAGAGGGTAGTTTTCAGGAGTGTAAGGAAGGTGGGCTGGAATCTGGTGTTTCTGCGATCGTTAACAATGAGCCCTGATTTAAGATGTTGATATTAAGGACAAATACTGCAAGGTGCCCCTGCTGTAAAACGGGACTGACATCGGGGTTGGGGGGAGACTGAGAAAGATGGGATAAATGATGTATACTGCATTGAAAGAGATGAGGGAGAGAACTGTTTAAAAGGAGTATAGGTTTAGGTAGTATTGTCATGATAAGATTACAGAAAAAAAAAATGCGTAGTAAAGTGGACTGTGGACTGAGGGGGACTGTATGTGAAATAATTTTTTTCAAAGAAAAACGAACTAGGGGAGGGGTGGAGAGGTAGGAAAATGCAACAATGAATGAATGGGGAAAAAATTAAATGGGAAGAATAGTCTGTAAATATATATATACACATATATATCTATATTATATATATATATATAATTAAAAAATCAATAAATCATGAAAAATCACAAAGATGTTGATGTTGTAAAATATACCTTCATCGGCGAGCTCTGGTGGCAGGAAACTGCACTGCAATCCCAGAGGTAAGCGGTTCAAATCCACCAGATGCTCTGCTGAAGGAGGAACAATCGCCTCTTGTACCAGTCAGATCCAATTTGACGGTACACACATAAAAAAAATAATAGTTAAAAAGAAGATGTTTAAAGAAAATTAGTTAAAAAATATACCTTCAT
>NW_006399876.1:3102585-3155201 GCF_000299155.1 Elephantulus edwardii | reverse complement strand
AAGGTCCCATTCATCTATGTTATCTTCTCCTGGTTGTAGCTTTTCCAGGATACTGGGAAGACTGTTTATGTTGTGGATTAGGACTTCTAGTGGAGTCTTCCTGTCTTTAGCTAACCCTCCACCTTTCCAAACACGTGGCCCTAGCAATATGCCTGAAACATGTAAGATGAAGTTTCTCCTCCTTGCCTCTCAGGAGAACCCTGGTTGCACTTTATCCAAAGTATATTGAATTCCTTCAATGAAGCCATTACATCTGGCAATAAAGAAGGGTGTCAGACCATGCACCAGGCCAGTAATCAAAAGTGCTGTCTTAATTTTGTCTCCATACCTTTTCAATCTATATGCAGAACAGCTCATTTGGGAAACATGGCTTTATGAGGAGGAATGTTGCATCAGGACTGGAGGAAGACTCATCAACAACCTATGCAGATGACACAACCTTGCCTGCTGAAACTGAAGGGGACATGAGGCACTTGCTGCAGAAGATTAAGGACTATCATCTTCAATATGGATTGAAGTTCAGCATCAAGAAGACAAAGATTCTCACCACTGGGCCAATTGGCAGCTATATGATGGATGCAGAAGAGATTGAAATTGTTGGTAACTTCAGCTTGCTTGGTTCCACAATCAACGCTCTTGGAACCAGCAGTCAGGAAATCAAAAGACTAGTTGCATGGCAAAAGTCTGCTGTCAGGGACCTCTTTAGAATACTGAAGAGCAGCAATGTCATTCTGGAGACTAAGGTGCACCTGAACCAGGCCATGGTCTTTGCAATAACTTGCTATCTATCAGAGAGCTGGACAATAACTAAAGATGATAGAAGGATCAATACTTTTGAGTTGTAATGCTGGAGAAGTGTTGAACATACTGTGGACTGCCAAGAGAACAAACAGGTCTGTCCTTAATAGGGTAAAATCAGGTTGCTCCCTGGAGGCAAGCATTTTGAAGCTCCATCTCACATACTTTGTGTACATGGCTAGGAAAGACCAGTCCTTGGAGAGAGATATCATGCTTGGAAGGATGGAGGAATAGTCATGAGAAGAAAACCCAGGATGAGATGGAGTAGCTCAGTGACTGGAAAAATGGGATTAGGTCTGTTTGAGATGATGAGATTGGCTCAGTATGATGGGGCAGTTTTCAGAGCTAATGTACATAGGGTCACTATGAGTCACAGATGACTAGATAGCACATAACAACAACAGTTTACGAGTTTAGTGAGTCAGAAAACAGTGGCTGCGCCACAACCTACTCATAGCAGCCCCTCCAGCAGGTTTTCAGAGGCTGTAAATTGCTGAGAAGATGACTGCCTGCCTTTCTTCCAAGGAGCAGCTGGTGGATTTGAACCGGGTGCCTTTGAGTTAGCACAACTCCTTACTGACTAGGACATCAGGAGGCTACAGTCCAAATCAGGGTAACAGCTCGGGCGAATGCCCACTCTGTGTGTGAGTTGGTTGCCATAGAACTGGAAAAGACTCTTAACAGACCCTCCAGCCTATTTTCAAGGCTGTGAATTCTACAGGAGGAGATTGCTGCCTTGTGGAACAGCTGATGATTTTCACAATGTTAGATAGAAAAAAAGAGTTGAGAGAGAGAGAGAAGGAAAGAAGGTGGTCCCAAGAAATGTGCAGGCCTTTATTGTGCAGCCTGAGAGGGACAGCAAGTGACAGCGCAGAGAAGGCCAAATGGCAAGAGGACAGACAAGGACTGTTTCTTTTTATAGGGAGTTTTGGGGCGGACTAGGGAAGATGGTATTTTGCTAGGTATTTGTGGAATCCTGCCAATTAGCTTGGGCGTGTGCTTTGTGATCAGGCTCCAGTTATTATCAGGTTTCTCCAAGGTGTGATCAGGACTGGGGGCAACTGCAACATTCTTCCTCCTTGCAATACCTGCCTTGGGGCCAGGAGCATAGCTCCTGACCACCACCAGGCAAAGAAGTGTTGGCATCTGTAGACCACACGTATTCGGAGATTTCAAAGTGTTTTGGCCTTTCCTGATGTCAAGGAGCTCTTGCCCAAAAGTATGACCCCATCCACTCCAGACAACTGTCCTTCCTGTTACTTATCTCCAGTGAGAGAAAAGGTGTTCCTGGCTGTCAGGCCAGGACCAAGGTCAAAGGGAGAACAAAGGATTCAAGGAATATCAACATGCCAACAAAGGGAGTGAACAGCTTCAGCTACCATGGAGTGTCCCCTCCCTAAAGACCCACACTATAAAACCTGCCCTAGTCCACCTTAGGGTTCAGTGTTTCCCTGGTCTGTCCCTCTGCCTGTTTCCCTCTCTGCAGACCAAGGAATCCCGCCCGGGAGACCCCTTAATAAAGCTTCTTTTACTTCCTTTCTTTCTCTGGTCCCTTCCTTGAGTCCTTGGCCTTACGTCCAGTGCGAAGACCTAACACTGGCCACAGCCCTCAAGGGGACTCCCCTTACATCCAGTTAGACATGTGATAGGATTACCATGGACTGCTAGGAGAACAAACAGGTTTGTCCTGGAGAGCTAAAACCAGGCTGCTTCTTGGAGGAAAGGATTTTGAAGCTCTGACTGATATATTTTGGGCATGCTCTAAGGAGGGACCAGTTCTTGGAGAGGAACATTATGCATGGGATGGTGGAGGGACAGCACAAGAGAGGGAAGACCCTTGAGGAATAGATTGACTGTTTATACATAACAACAGGATTAAGGAATGTTGCATTTCACCCTTAAACTTCTTACACCGTGTTTGTTTTATCTCACGGGGATCTAGCTTCCATATTTTATCATTACGTATAATTTGGAGGCGGGAACACAATTCAACCTGTGACAGGAGACAACTGCTCATCTTTCCCCCAAGGAGTACAGGGTGGATTCGAACCGCAAGCATTTCAGCTAGTATCCTGATTCATCCAGTACTACACGACCAAATCGCTTTCCCTTAAAGATGACCGCCTAGGAGACCGGGAAGGGCAGCTTTACGCCGTCAGGCGACACCAATGAACAGTTATAATCAGTAGAGATCTCTGGCTGGTACCCCAGCACGTGAAAGCTTTCCACCAGGCTTTCTTTAGCGGATCGGTTCTCTGCCCATCTTGGTAAGTGCTACTCCAACGTATCTCTCCTCCCTGACACCCCACACAGAAACACACAGAGAAAGAGAGAATTTTTCCATAACATAATGGGGTCCCGTGCCAGGTGGTTCCCTCAGTCAGCTCTCACCTTCCCCACAGCCTCACTCTCCATCACACTCCTTTTCCCCGGCTGATCGTTCCCTGCAGGCTTCACTGCCTGTCCTGGAAGTCTTCTGACCGCCAGGTGGGTCCCTAGAGCGCTGGACAAGATCGCAACATCCTGCCCGGGCATGAGATGAGCTGTTCATCCCGCCCATCTCTGGAGGTCGACTGGGCCCCATCTCCCGAGGTGGACGGGACTCCTGGCCCGTGTTCCGCGCACGTGCTTGCCCAGCCCTGTGCGTCCCCGCATCTGGCCCAAGAAGACCTGCGGTGTTCAACGTGAAAACTACAACTCCCAGAATGTCTCGGGCCTGGGGCGTCCCCGCCCTGACGCTGTTGCCTAGCAGCCGCGCCTGTTCCGGAAGTGGGGCCTGGCCTAGGCGGGGCTTCCGGCGCCGTGGTTGCATCAGATTCTGGGAGGCGGTTTGTCTGCGGTGACTGCTCCGGGATTCCCAGCGATGGCAGGTTCCTCCGAGGAGCAGGGTGAGTGCGCCGGCCGGGGCTGCAGGCTACTCGGGGCCTCGGGACCTCGGGGCTGGCCGTGGGACCAGGGTCAGGGCCGGACGGGCGCGGGGTCCCTGCCGGCGGGACACGACCCCGGCCGCGGGGCCAGGAACCCGGGGAGACAGCGGCGGGGGCGGGGCCGGCCGGATCGGCACTGCTGCGCGCGCTGCCCGGCCCGCGGGGGACGCGAACTCGCGGCACTGCCTCCTGCCCTCGGCTTCCCGCGCTGGCCCTGCGCCCCGGGCCCCAGGAGTGACCCCACACTGAACCGGCTCCCCCGGCCCGATCGCCCTGGACTTCGGCTGTTCAGGTCGCGCCGCCCACGCGGGAGCCTCGGTGCGCAGCCGGGCAGAGGGCGCGGGGACGCGGACACACATAAACGCTCTGGGCTTGTCCCCAAGGCTTTCATCTGGGCTGGAAGCGGCGGTCAGACGCGGCGCTGCCCCACTTTACTGGCCCTGAGGGTCAGGGAGGAGGCGGCCGCCCAGCCGGCAGTGGGCAGACAGCGTCCGAGGGCCACGATTGTCCGCCCCGCCGGGTTCCCAGCTGTGTGCGCCAGCCAGGGCAGGAAGGGGTGGCTGGTACCTGCGTGTGGTCACCCACCCCAAGAGCTGTTCTGCTCGCAGCCCCTTGGCAACCTGTGGTGGCCTCTTGCTCCTGAGGCTGGCTGCACCCGCGGCCTGGGACATCCAGGCAGGTAGCTCTGGCTTCTTGGGTGACCCAGACCCGTGGGCGAGACCCAGATGCCAGGGTGCGCTGCGTTCCGCCTGCATTCCTGCACCATGTCACCAGCCAGGCACCCAACCCCGCTGGGCACCCAAACCAAACCTCCATCCTGCTGCCATCCCGTCTGTTCCAACTCTGGTTTCTGAGACTCTAATCCTGATGAAGGGACTGCCAGCTTTGTCCCACAGAGCACCTGGTGGATTTGAACCGCTGGCCCTGCGGCTAGCAGCCTGACACCTGACTGCACTATGCCATGAGCCCCGGGAGCCTGTGAAACAGCAGCCTGGTTCACACCTGCTGGGGGGCGGATGGTGCCGGGGTCCCGGCTCTGGGCTTTCTGACAGGAAGGACACGATGGCTCCTGCCTGGCAGGGCATTCTGGGCAGTGACTGGTGAGCAGAGAAGCCCTGATCGCCGGGGCCACGTGCTTTCTGAAGAGCAGTGACTGTGGTCCGTTTGGGAGCAGATGTGATGTCACCTACCGCTGTCAGGGTACTGGCTCACAGCAACCCCGAGAGAACGAGCCCATGGGGTTTCCAATTTGCATCTTTAGATGCTACAGACCGTCCCATCTTTGTGCCAAGGAGCTGCTGATGGAGGCAAACCAGCAACCTTCCAGTTAGCTGCCTACTCTTGACCCACTGCTCCATCAGAACTCATTTTACAGGGAGTCTCTTGGTTGTTTTTTTTTCTGTGCTTCAGAACAGAGGCCTTGTGAGAACTGGCCTGTTTGTGATGATGGGCGGCTGTTTGTCGATGTTGTCAGGTGCTGTGGAGTTGAGAATGACTCTCAGTGACCCTCTGGACAGTGTGACCTGGCCTGGCCTGTGCCATCTTCATCGTCCCTGGCACACTCGAGCCCAGTGCTGCGGTCACTGCGTCGATCCATCTTGTTGAGGGTCTTCCTCTCCTTCACTGACCTCCCACCTTCTCTCTCCAAGGAATAGCTTCCCCGAGTTTCGTGTCCAAAGTAAGTGAGACGGAGCTTTATGGTCTGTCCCTCTTAGGGGCTGTGCTGCAACTGCTCCGGGACATACCCGCCTGTTCCCTTGGCAGTCCGTGGGATAGTCAGTGCCCTCCTCCAGCATGACAGCTCACAGGCCTCCATTCTTAGTCACCCTGAGTAACTGACCAGCTCTCAGACGTGTAGTGAGAGGGTGGATTTTCCTCTTGGCCAGCATCTCCTTTCCCTCTCGCCCGCCTGCCCTCTCCTTGACTCCTGTCAGTTTTCCCTTCCCCAGACGCCCTGTCCATTTGGGCATTCTTTCAAAATGAGCACCTGAGCCACCCTCAGAGGAAAAGAAATGAAGGTGAGCTCTCCGGAGGGCCTTCCAGCTGCAGGGACTTGGTCAGTCATCCTGGTCTCAGTGTCCTTCACTCACAGGATGGCCGTCCTCGCAGCTTTGCCATGCATCCCTCCTCTTCAGTGTTGCTCCCGTGCTCCGCTCACCCTCCCAGGATAGATTCAGGACATTTACAGATCCAGGGGTCTTTGCACTTACAGCCCCCGCTGTGTGGGCTTGCCAGCGTGGGGGGCTTGGGGCTGGCCACATCCCCCGTCTCAGGGCTGAATGGCACTGTTGAGGACACTCAGGCGCTTGAACTCCTCACAGGCCCCGCACAGCTGATGCACACACAGTGCTGCTTTCACGTCTTGACGGGCGAGTCGCCCAGCTTCCTTCACATCACGACGTGAGATTTTTCAGTGTGTGTGCTTGCTGAGCACTGGCCTGAAGACGGTTCCCTGCCATGGTCTTCCGCTAACTGTGGCCGTGATCTCTATTCACAAAGTAGAACAGAGGTTCTCCTGTGATGAGATTCCATGCAGCGGAACCAGGAGATCAAGTGATGAGGCGAGTCAGGGTGGTGGTGTAGGGAGCTACCACCCAACCGGCTGACCCCGTGCACAAGACACTGCCTGATAGGCGTCACCCCCATGGTTGGTGGTGGACCAGGCGGTTGTGATCCGGAGCATTGTTGCTGCCGTTACGTGCCTTCAAGTCCACTGCGACTCATCGCGACCCTGTGTACAATAACTCTGAACTCTGCCCTATCCTGAGCCAGTCTCATCATTTCCAACACACCTGAATTAATCCTTCTCATCCCAGGTCTTCCTCTCCCTCGCTGTCCCTTCACCTTCCCAAACATAATGTCCTTCTCCAAGGACTGATCCCTCCTGGCCACATGTCTCAAGTATGAGAGACAGCTTTGAAATCCTTGCCTCTAGGGAGCAGCTTGGTTTCACCCTCTCCAGGACAGATCTGTTTGTTCTCTTTGCAATCAACAGTATGTACATTACTCTTCTCCAGCACCACAACTCAAAAAGGCATCAATTTCTTCTTCTGTCAGCCTTATTCATTGTCCAGCTCTCTGATGCGTAGCAAGTAATTGTGAAGAACATGGCCTGGATCAAGTGCACTTTAGTCTCCAGATGGCATTGTTCTTCAGTACCCTAGAGAGGTTATGGACAGCAGATTTTCCCAATGCAATTCATCTGATTTCCTGTTAGTGTCAAGAGTGTTGATTGTGGAACCAAGCAAGCTGTAATTACTAACAATCTCAATTTCTTCTCCATCTATCAAGATGCTACCAATTGGCCCCATGGTGAGAGTCTTTGTTTTCTTTTTTTAGAATTTTATTATTTTGTGTGTGTGTACCCTCAAATCAGATCTGACTGATACAGGAGGAGATTGCTCCTCTTTCTCCACCAGAGCATCTGGTGGGAGAATCTTTGTTTTCTTAATATTGAGCTTCAGACCATATTGAAGACTGCAGTCCTTGACTTTCTGCAGCAAATGCCTCATGTCCTCGTCAGTTTCAGCGAGCAAGGTAGTGGGAGCTGCATAATGCAGGTTGTTGATGAGTCTTCCTCCACTCTTGGTCCCATAGTCCTCCTCATAAAGCCCAGCCTCCTAAATGTTCTGTTCTGCATATAGATTGAAAAGATACAGAGATAGGATGCATCCCTAGTACACACCTTTCCTGATCCTGAACCTGTACCATACAGTGTTTTCCTTGCTCTGTTCTGACTACTGCTTCCTCATCCAAGTATAGGTTTTGCAAAGCTGTGGAGCATTGTTTGCCTGCTTTTAATGAACTTTATGTGATTTAAGTAAAAATGTATAGAGCAAATTGATTCAGCAGTTGAGCTAAGTTTTGTTCCATGCTGTTGGGTTGCAGCCACCACAGTGTCACGGCGTTCGTCCGTCCTCCTTGCTGTCTTTCCGGTGTCGTCCATCCTTGTTTCCACTCCCTGCCGGCTTTCTGAGCTCTGTCCTTCGGCTCTTGTGTGCTTGGTTCTAAGGAGAGTGCGCCTGCCTCCCTGCTGTTACCCATCATGTTACTGATTGCTTTGTAGACTTGTCTGTTGTTTGGCCCAATCTTGAGTCATGGGTGTGAGTTTGCTTCCAGGGTTCTACATACAGGGTTTGCGGAGATTGATTTTCAGATTCAGCAGGTCTGGGTGGTCCAGCAGTTCCAGGAAGGTGCCTGCTTCAGCTCCCAGTGAGGCTCATGCCACCCCAGTGGGAGCCAGATGGCAGGAAGCTGAGGTTAGGATGGAGGTCGGAGGTAGGAGGAGAAACTGAGGTTGGCCCAAGGTTAAAAACTTTGTTGTGTGAAGAGCAGCAACCGTGGAGAGTCAAGCCCCGAGGTTCATGGGACAGGAGCACCGGGCATTGGAGCTGGCATTGCTGTAAAACCCGCTGTCAATGCAGGATGGAGAATTACGTGATAGAGCCCTTGTACCTGTGAATGTTTTTGTGATTCACATGTAAGTGGATGGGGCTATGCAAATGAGGTCCTTGGGACCCACCACAGGATTGGACAGCCTGCTAATAATGCAAATAACGTGTCTGGAGCCCCTGAGGACTATGGGCCCATGCAAATAAAGTGTGTGGAACCCTGACCAGGGAATTGGACAGTTTACCATCCTGTTAGACGTAAAATGAGCCATTGCAGAAGCAGACAGAGGAGACCTCCAGAGCACCAAGAGGCAGGAGTGGCATGTGGTGTTTTGACTGAGTGGTTCCTGCACCGGGAACCTCCTAGACAGGAGAGAGTTGGCACCCTGGACACAGCAGGAGATGGCAGGAAGCCTCTCGGAGAATGGCGTCACCGTGTCAGGAGCCAGTGGGCTTCCTGGGCATGGAGCTGCGGCTGCAGCGGTGTGCCCGCCACCATGGAGGGGAGCCGCCGCCACCGTGGAGGGGAGGTGCACTTTGGGGCCGGAGGCGTCGTGCTTGGGCAGGATGCTCTGAGCAGAGTCAGGCCAGCTCCTCGGCCCCTCGAGCATGAAGGGCAGGTTCGCCTGGGCAGGAGGACACGTGGTGGAGCAGGCCTTCATCCGTGAAGGTCAAGGCAGACATAGTCTGGTAGACCAGGGCTGAGGTTGGGGTCTAAGAGGACCCGGTGCTGCAAGATCCCGAGGAAGCCTGATGGGCATCTGTCCTGCCGGCTCCAGTGGAAGCTGTCGCAGGGAGCGGAGGCTGTCCACACAGAGAGGGCCTTCCCGCTCACTCCCGAATCCTCAGGTTGTTGGTTGGAGCTCTGAGGGGTCCTCTTCCTCAGTAGCCTTTGGTCTGATTTCTTTGTGGCCATTGCAGTCCCTCACCCCAGGGCCTGAGATGGAGAGTGCACCTGGAGGGTGTCCTGGTGGCTGCTGGGGGAGACGGCGCTGCTCTCATTGTCCCTTCTGTCCCTGCTGGTCCCTGCTGCTCAGGTGCCAGCATCTGTGTTACCTGGTGAACTTTCTCAGGATCCCCCTTCCAGCCTGGGGGCGTGGAGCCCTGCGCTCAGCACACCCCCACTCAGAAGCTGATTTCCTGGCTCGATCCCATCATGTCGGTGGCTGTTGGCCAAGCCCTGAGGGGGAGGCACACACCGCGATGGGCCCTCTGCCCTCTGCGCCCTCGGCTGACTTCCAGAATCTTCCACAGAACCGACCACAGCCTGGCTGCCCCATTACCACTTGAAAGCTGACCTACTTCTATTTATCTCCATAAAACAGCCTCAGTGCAGCTTCCATAATTATTGTAATTGTTTTGGCACCTGCCTAGAGGCTGCCCTCCGAGCTCTAGAACCTTCTAGCCTGGTGGGCAGACCCTTCCCCAGCCTGGTGGGCAGGCCCTTCCCCAGCCTGGTGGACAGCCCCTGGGTGGCCGTTGTTCTAGGCTGACGCGCTGTGGGAGGACGCCCGGGGCACTCCCATCGTGGTGCCCAGGCTGCCGGGCACCAGGCGTGTTCAGGGCTTTACAGGGCTGATTTTGCATAATCATCCGCTTTCCGAGGAAGCTCTGTGAGCATGGTTCATGCTGGAGGCTGTGCCCTTCGTCAGGGCACGTCTTCATCGGGAAGTGGGCCCTGCACTCTGGCTTCTCAGTGGCAGCATGTGCCCGTGGCCCTCACCTAGGAGAGCATGGAGAGGTAGAGGCCGGAGCCAGAGGACATGGGGCTCAGAGCCCGAGAACACCTCCCAGGATACCTGCCCCCCCCCCGGGCTGTGGTTCCCTGTGGCCATTTCGGGTCCATCTGTAACACTGGCAAGTGCTATTGAAGGACCAGAGTCCTTGGAAGACTTGTAAGGCAGGAGCAGGTGTGGACTCCAGTCAGGAGCGTATTTAGAATGTTCTAGAGGAGTACCTGTGCAGGAGGCTGGTGTGCAGGACAGTGGGCTAGCCGAGGGGGTGTGGGCATGCCGGGAGTTGAAGACAGAGGGGCTGCCCTGACCGACATGAAGATTGGGTTCTGTGCCGTGACGGACGGAGGGTTCTCGGTGCGTCCCCAGGGCCAGCAGGGCTGGTCAGCAGACGGGTGACAGCACACATCTAGATAGGGCCTAGGATTGTGGAGGGCTATGGAGTGGGGACTACGGGCTGGCCACCCCATCCCCTGAGCTTATCTCCCCCTAGCATCTCACGCCTCCCCTGTGGGCCCAGACTCAGTGTCCCCCTCCCTGACATCCGCCTCCTCTGTGGCCCCTGACTAGCTGTACCTGTCACCCCAGCGTCTCTGGACTGCCTGACCTGGTGCCTCGTCCCTGTCTCCACAGCTTCTGACTACAGGCAGATCCTGAGCATAGGTGATGAGGCCAAGCGACTGGTGGCCCTCAATGAGCACCTCAGCACACGCAGCTATGTGCAGGGCCATGCGCTGTCCCAGGCCGACGTGGACGCCTTCAGGCAGTTCTCGGCGCCTCCCACGGACCTGCAGCTCTTCCACGTGGTGCGCTGGTTCCGGCATGTCAAGGCGGTCCTTGGGGACCACCATGGCCCACACACCCCACTCCAGCCCTGTGGGCCGCAAGCAGGTGAGCAGGCACAGCGGGGCCCCTCCCTGCTCCCCCAGAGCCTGGCTTGGTGGTCCTCGTGGACACAGGGCCAGTCAGAAAGGGCCATGGGCCGACCGAGAAGCAAACTATCATATGCAAACCCAACTCATCCTTAAGTTCAGGTTGACGCTGAAGATTAAAACAGGTCTTTCATCGAGAGCAAGAATACAGCTTTGAGTATATCTCACTTGCATTTGGAGACCATTTTAAGTGTAGGTTTGGTATATAAAACACTAATGACCCAAGATCATGTGAGCTGTGGTAAGACATACTTTAAAGCAAAAGATCATTAAAAAGACAGGAAAGAAAATAAAATAAATGACTATCAGAAGAGACTGAAACTTGCTCTTGAACCAAAACAAGCTAAAGCAAAAGGAAGAGATCATGAAGACTGAGAGTGGCTCCAGAAAATAAGGAATAAAACGTTCAAAGACCTGGAGTTGGGTCTACGCCCAAAGAGAAGGCAGATGGGCTCAGCATTTCTCAGACTGAAAGAAGGAAAAGTGCAAAATGAGAACTGATGTCATGGGCGGCAATGCTAAAAGATGCTGTGGGCAGAAATACTGAATGGTGCAGGAAGCATCGAAGGAAGGTGGGAGGACTAGGTACCGACAAGAACTGGTTGACCGAACCATTTCAAAAAGGAGTGATGGTCGAGAATCAGTGGTACCGGAGGAAGACGTCCACGCTGCACCGAAGGCATTGGCAGAAAATAAGACTCCAGGAATTGACAGGATACTAATAAAAACAGATGCAGTGCCAGACACACTCTGTCATTTATGCCAAGACACTCGGGAGGCGGCCACCTGGCCAGCCATCTTCAAGAGATCCATCTCAAGGAAGAATGACCCAGCAGAAGGTGAAAATTTTAGGATAATAGCACTTCACAAGCAAGTAGAATTTTGCTGAAGATAATTTAAAAGCAGCTGGAGCAGTACATTACCAGGAAATGGCCAGGAATTTAAGCCAGATTCCAAAGAAGGCATGGCCTGAGGGCCATCACTGCTGATTTCAGATCGATCCTGCCTGAAAGCAGAGACCACCAGAAAGCTGTTTAACTGTGCTTTATTGATTATGCAAAGGCATTTGACTGTGTGGGTCATAATACATTATGGGTAACATTGAGAAGAATGATGACTCCAGAACACTTAGCTGTGCTCACGTGAAACCCCCTCCTCGACTAGGAGGCGTGACTGGACCAGGGGAAGGGGACACTGCCTGGCTGTATCAGGAGCTGGTGGGTCAGGGTTGGTGGCATCCTTTCACTCTGCGCCTCAGTCTGTACACTGAGCAGATGATCCAAGAAGCTGCACTCTACAGATGAGTGTGGTGTCCGGGTTAGAGACTCACCCGCCCCCTGCGTGATGTGTGTATTGCATAGTGCGGACACAGCCTTGTTTGCTGAAAGTAAGAAAGACTTGTAAACAGTTGCGGGTGGAGTTCAAAAACTCTGGCCCCTGACTGGGCCCTGGGCCTGGTGGCTCCCCTGCTTGCACCCCGACTTCTGTGTCTGTGCCAGCAGCAGCTGCCTTGATCTGGCCCTGGGGTGCAGGCAGGTCATGACTGTGTGTTTCTGGGCCTCGGGTACCTCCTGGTCACAGGCCATGTGCAGTGGAGCACCCCAGGCCTGGAGAGCTGTATCTGAGGACCAGCGGGGTGTCCTGGGAGGGAGATCATGCAGGCCTCCTGCAGTCAGGGTCAGGCTTGAGGTCGCCGTCATGAGGATGGAGGACAGCACCTGGAAGGGCAGGGCAGCACGGCTGCTGCAGAGGCCTGTGATCTGGACGTTGCTCTCGGGCTCTGGGGCACAGTCGGTCAAGCGCTTGGTGAGAACCAGAAGGTGAGTGGTCAGTGTCCCTGAGAAGCACAGCGTGGAACCGTGGGGGGCGGTCCGTGCACCGACAGGATCATCGTTTGCTGTTGGGTTTCACTGAGTGCACGTCCTGGTGCCTCCATGTTCAGGGATCACGCCCCGCCCTGTCTGGGCCGTCCTCAGCGTCTCCGGCACTCGAGCCGTGACAGCGTCACTGTGTCATCTGTCCAGTTGAGGAGCCTCCTCTCTCCCTCTGGTGTTTGGGGTCACGGTGACTTGTGGGAACACACCCGGAGTACATCGTCTCAAGTTTCCTGGAAAGTCATACTCCCACCACAAGAGCACAAAGCCTGTCCTGTGTGGGCTCTGACCACTCTCTCTGCCCCCAGGTAAAGGCCGGCGTGGGCAACCCCAGTGGTCACCACCAGCGGGCACCGAGCTGTGCAGGCTGCGCCTCTACAACAGCCTCACACGGAACAAGGTAACGGGGGCTGCAGACCGGGCCCCTGCGTGCCTGGATCCTCGCTTAGCCAGGCAGGGCCTGCGGGCGGTGACAGGCCCAGGGCAGGGCCAGCGGGCGGTGACGGGCCCAGGGCAGGGCCAGTGGGCGGTGACGGGCCCAGGGCAGGGCCAGTGGGCGGTGAAGTGCTCAGGGCAGGGCCTGTGGGCAGTGATGGGCCCAGGCCAGGATCACCTGGTGGTAACTGGTTCAAAGGTCAGTGGGCCCAGGCAGGACAAGCAGGTGGTGGGCTCCGGGCAAAATGAGAAGACAGCAGGGCTGAGACCCAAAACAGCTGGGATTGGGACATACCTGTCAGGACACAACTCGGCTGCCTGGTCACCTAGAAATGCTCCCCACTTGGGGTTCATTGGGTCTTCCTTAGTGAGCACACCTGGTCACCCAGGCTGGGACCAGGTGGTCACGCTCACCTTTCATCAGCACCTCAGGACAGCCGTAAATGCACCTCCATGCCAGGAGGTCAGGCCTGCCACCCCTCACCTCTGAGCAGAGAAAGCCCACCTTTGTCACCCTTAGGGCTGTCCTTCCCTCCTAAGGGTCTGTCACTGTCCGTGGTGACCTGTACTACACAGACCCGAAGGGTGATGTCTGTCACTGTCTGGGTGACCATGTGGTGTTTGCTGCATTTCTTCTGACCTTCACTCCTCCGTTTCTAATGCAGGACGTGTTTATACCTCAGAACGGGAAGAAGGTGACGTGGTACTGCTGTGGGCCGACGGTCTACGACGCTTCTCACATGGGGCATGCCAGGTAGGGGCCACACGTGAGGTCAGCTTTGCGAGGGGGACCAGGAGGCCGGGAGCTGAGGCACCACAGGAAGGGATGGTCAGGAGAACTGGGGCTAGAAACAAGCCTCCATCTGAGATGAGTCCCATCCCCGATCCAGCTGCCGTGACGTCGACGCAGTGAAGACTCCTGCTCGGGCCGACCATGCTCACCACCCCGTGGAATTAGTGACAGTCGCGTGGCCAGGGCACCACCAAGAGTGTGCACGGTTCTCGGTGCCCCTGACAGAAGCCAAGCTCCTTAAATAACTGTTCCCATCATGCCCCCCTGGCGGCCACTGACAGACTGTGGCGTCGTGCAGTGTTTGACCTTTCTGTCTGATGGGTCTCCCCAGCACCTGTGTGCTAGCGGGGCCAGGAGCGTCCACTGCACAGAGGGACTGCCCACTGCTGTGTTCATTGATGCTAGCGTTGAAGGTCATGTCCACCTTCTGGTGGTTGAGAAAAGCACTGCGTGGACACGTAGTGTCCCAGTGTCTGTCTGAGTCCCTGCTTCCACATTTTTCGGGTTTATGCTCAGACTTCTTGTCTTTAAAACCAGATTTTCGGTTACACGTGCAGTCTATATTCACTGGAGGATTAGGGGGTGCCGGCAGCCCCAGAGAAGGCTCCTTCATAGCTTTGTTGTTAATCTGAAGAAACACCATCGCCCCCGCCACTCAACCAGTCCCGACCCCTGGCGACCCTGGAGGACAGAGTAATATTGTCCCCAAAAGATTTCCAGATTTGTCACCTTTACAGAAGCAGGTGGTCACACTGGTCTCCCTGAAACAGCTGGTTGGCAGCTCAGTGCTTTGATCACTGTGCCACCAGGGCCTCTCCGTGGTTAATCTCTGTCATTTAAACACTCTCCTCAAGCTCAGGTGGGATGCCTGTGAACCTCAGACCTGAGGCCGAGGTGGCCCTGACTTGACCACAGAGGGTAGCTGTACGGAGCAGCTGCAGCTGGGCAGTGTCCCTGTCTCTTCACTGGACGCTCTGGGCAGCCACGGGAATGCCGTGGGCACATGTCAACCGTGTGGCCTCCTCTCCAGGTCCTACATCTCCTTCGACATCCTGAGAAGAGTGCTGAGAGATTACTTCAAGTATGACGTCTTCTACTGCATGAACATCACGGACATCGATGATAAGGTGAGGCCTTCAGTTCTGAAGACAGATTAGCATGGGGAGGGGGGACTTCGGGAGGAGTAGGTAAAGGATGGGGGATGCGGCCAGACTGCCCCCCCCCCCAGGCTGCAACAGCTCCCCAGCAGGAGACGGTGAGCGTCCAGAGCACAAGCTCAGGGCGAAGCCGGCACTTAGCACGTGGTTATCTTCCAGACGGGGCATTACGGGGTGGGCGGAGACAGGGTGTTCCGCAGCTGCAGAGACAATGAGGCTGGCTCAGCGTCCTGTGTCCTGACTCCTGCTGTGTCCAGCATGTTCCTGGGTGCTGGAAGCAGTGGGGGCTCACCTGCAGACCCTCCCCGTCCCCCTGCCTTCCCCACCAGGGCAGGTCTGCCTGCTGTGCTGAGGGGAAGTGTGCCTTGGGAGAGCTCCACTCTGTACCAGGCGGCACGTGTTCCCCGAGGGGAGCCCAGCAGTGTGGGGGTCAGATGCTCCCGCAGGGAGCCTGCCTAGCGCGTCTTTCTCCCCAGATCATCAGGCGAGCGCGGCAGAACCACCTCTTCCAGCGGTACCGGGAGAAGCAGCCGCAGGCAGCTGAGCTCCTGGAGGACGTGTGCAGTGCCTTGCAGGTACCTTCTGTCCGCCCTAGACCGCCGGCCCTGGGCTGGCTGTGGGCCCTGGCTCAAGCGTAGCCTGTCCACACTGGTGCTTGCCCTAAAGCCGGCTGTCAGGGTCACCAGGAAAGGAAGTCCTTCCTGGGGACGTCACCAGCAAAGACATGTGGTGGGAGTGTAGAGGGTCATGGGCCCTGCACGGCCGCTCTGCCCGCTGTTCCCGGCTTCCACCACCCCGCCAGCTTGTGATGTCAGGGCTGCACCCAGCCACACGTGCCACAGTGACACCGGGTCGGGGGTGACCGCGTCACTGAAGCTGTCCTTAGGTGCTGTCCAGTGGAGCCCAACTGTACAGCCCTGTGACAGGACAACAGCCCAGGGCCCAGCCTCAGCCATGGTCTGCAGTGCACATGGCGGGGCTGTCCACACTGGCTTTAATCTGTGTGGTGTCAGTTTTTTTAAAATTTTATATTGATTTGCATACACAATTCGTATATGTTTGTTTCAATTTTGCTCCTTGCTGGGGAGGTCAGGATGGGTCCTTTGTCCATTTGTGCAGGAATTACCTTCTGCCTCCGGAAGGAAAACAGGACACAGGGCTGCACTCTCGGGCCCACGGGCCAGATACAGGGCTGGAGACTCTTCCCAGCGGGGTGGGCAGAAGTGGGCATACAGGGCCCAGGAGACCCCTGTTTCCCTTGGGCTGCATCTCCACAGAGTGGCAGGCTTACTGGGCTCCTGCCAATAGCCTTGCACGCACTGCTGCTCTCAAAACTGAGGCACAGAGTGAGGCCCTGCCCAGAGCCAGCAGCGGGGTGATGCCTTGCAACCCTCCTGAATCCACCACCCCAAGAACAGGGAAGAGCCCCAGGCATTGAGCCACATGCTAATGGGCTCTGCTGGGCAGGCTCTGGTGCTCCCCGTCCCATGCCGCGGCCGGGCAGGCTCTGGTGCTCCCAGTCCCCTCCCACAGCTGGGCAGGCTCAGATGTTCACCGTTCCCTCCCCATCCAGCAGGGCAGGCTCTGATGTTCCCCGTCCCCTCCCACAGCCGGACAGGCTCTGATGCTCACTGTCCCCCCCCACAGCCATTCTCCACGAGGCTGAAGGAGACCACAGACCCCGACAAGAGGCAGCTGCTAGAGCGGACCCAGCACAGCGTGGAGCTCGCGGCAGAGCCGCTCAGGAGCGCCTTGGCCGCCCAGCTGCCCCCCGAGGAGACCAGCCGCTGTGCGGAGGTGAGGCTCTTTTGACTTTACGCAGTGCGTTCTGAAAGGAGTGATTGCCTCACTGGTGTTCCTGGCCACTGTCCAGGCCTGGCGATTGTGGTTTGACTGAAACTTGGGCCCTGGGGGTCATTTCTGTTCCAGGCTTCAGGATGGCTAAAGGCCACAGTCTCAGGGGTATACCACTACTAGACTCGCCCTTTATGTAGCTTTTCATTTCATTCCAGATACTCCAGGACCTTCTACTGTGATTGCTTTGAGAGTGGCCAGCTGTCGTAGCTGGGCACCGTCTGCTTCTGGCAGACGTCTGGGTCCTGGAGGCTGGGTTCTCCCGCTCCGTCAGTGCTTTGGGCTCCTTGTCTCGGCGCGTCTGCCGTTTCCTCCTCCTCTTTGTTCCAGGCAGAGAGCGACCATCCGTGTCTGCTCACAGGCTTTCAGATCCCAGTCACTGCTTAGCAGAGTAGGACCTAGAGCGTTGTCTTTGTGGGCTGCGTGACGCAGTGACCTGACGTCCTGGAGCTGTGAGAAGCCAGTCTCACGGGGCCTGTCCCTGTGAGGAGGCCGAGGCCCTTTGCTCTCTGTCTGGCATGGGCCTGTGCTCTCTCAGTCGGCATCTCCTACTTCTGTGTGCATGCTTGTGTCTCCTTTTTGTTCTCGTGCTGGTGGCCCTAGGAGTGGTGGTGTTGACCCAGCTCCGTGGCCTGCCCACCCATCCGCCTGCTTGCCCAGGCTGTACAGGGACTTTGAGAGCAGTTCTGCTCAACTGAAAACCCTTCCACCTCGTCAAGTCTGATTCCCAGGGATCGGCCAGGCCTGTGCCGCTGCCCCACGGGTTCCTGAGCTTTCACGCTGTCACAGTCCCTGGGTGGACACACTCCATCCTGCTTCCTCCTCACTCAGCTGCTCGCTGACTGGATGGAGGCGGAAGGCCACCCGGGCACCTGGGAAGAGAGGCCAGGTCATCTCTCAGGAAGCCAGCCCTCGGCCGTCCGTGGCGCCTTCTGCTCTGTCACTCCAGGGGGCGCCATGAGCGGGGGTCGGCAGGGATCCCCACTGTGAGTCTCGGTTTACCCACAGCCCACGAGTTTCTCGGCTCTTGAGGCCCCCTCGCGTCCTTCCCCGTTACTCTTCTTCCTCAGTGGGTCCCGAGGCTCGGCGCTTCTCAGCTTTAGTGGGCTTGGTCAAGAGTGGGTCGCTGGCCCGCCCGGGAGATGCCCACCCGCGGGGCTGGGGCCAGGCCCGGGTTCCTGGGGGTACAGCAGACTCCCACCAGAGCAGAGCAGTCCTTCCAGCCCTGCTCTGGTGCTCACCGCAGCTGGGCTAGGAGTCGAGCCGGGCAGAGGCCCCTGCAGTCCCTGAGAGGCCTGGGGGTGTGCATGCTGGGCGGGTACCTTGCCAGGCAGGTCTGGAAGCTGTTAACAGTTTGGGCTGGAGTTCAGGCTTGGATGTGTGTCAGTTGCTACTGAGCTGATTCCTGCTCAGGGCAGCACCATGTGTGTCAGAAAAAGAACGGTCATCTGTTGTTACGTGTCATCCAGTCCCACCTCTCACTGACCTTAGGATCAGCAGGCAGGACCCTGCCTGACCCTGCGACCTCGTCCTCACAGCCTCAGACACATCGTCCAGTCCCACCTCGCCATGACCTTAGGATCAGTGCAGGGGACCTGTCCTACCCTGTACTGTCCTTGCAGCCTCAGACACATTGTCCATTCCCACCTCGCCATGACCTTAGGATCAGCGGGGGGAACCTGCCCGACCCTACTCCATCCTCACAGCCTCAGACACGCTCATCTTCACCTGTCACTCCACCTCGCCGGAGGCCTTTCTTTCCCTGACTCTCAATCTTCTCACCTTGATCTCCTTCCACACACGGTCCCTCCTGACCACATGCCCTGAGCATGTGAGACCAAGTTTCACCGCCCTTACCCCGAAAGAGCACCCTGGTTCCTTCCAGGACAGGCTGGTTTCTTCTCTTGGCAGTTCACGTAACCGTCAGTGTTCTTGTCCCGGCAACAGGATTCAAAGGTATCAAGTCTACTCAGTCTGCCTTTTTCGTTATCCAACTTTCATATGCATAGGTAGCCGTTGAAAATACTGTACTTAGAGCAGGGGCACCTTAGCCTTTAAACTGACATCCTTGCTGTCCAAGAATACTCTTTCCAAGGACTTTAGAGAGATCTTTGATATCAGATTTTCCCAGTGTCTTTTGATTTTTTTTGTAAAACCAAATTTTATTTTACTTGTGATTTTAATGAACATTTACAGAGAAGTTAGATTTTCATTCATTCATTGTTGCAGTCTTACCTCCTTGCCCTCCCCTCCCCTCTCCCAGTTTACTTTTTTAAAAAAATATTCATTGTTGCACAATTACCTACCCTCCCCCCCCCCTCTTTGCAGTGATGTATCTCTTTTTCTGGGCTACATGTAATGCTTAAGTTTTAGATAGTTCTTTCATTCCTCTGTTACAACGCAGTAGTCGTTATGTATCCACTGTTGTCCTGCTCTCCTCCCAACCCCCCATGTCAGCCCTGCTCTATAACCGTGAGGCTAGGCGGTGTTAGTTCTTTTGTGACTGAGATATTTCACTCAGTGTGATACACAAAGCATCGATAAACACGGGTGTGCAAAAAAAATAAATAAATAAACACGGGTGTGCTTATATCCACTTGGGTGGGGGTTATGCTTTCTTTGAAGTATATTCCCAGTAGTGGAATTGCTGGGTCAAATGGTATTTCTATTTTCAATTTTTTTTGGTTTTTTTTTCTCTTTTTTTCATTCATTCATTGTTGCACTGTTTTCTCCATCCTCCTCCCCAGTTCGTTCTTCTTTCCCCCCCCCATGTCTGTTTTAATTGTCCAATTGCCACCGTGCTTGTCAAAGCCAGTTCTGATTAATCTCCTTTGTCAGTGTGTCCCTTGCCATTCCCTATCACTCCTCCCTGAGAGAGACTTCACCCTGATTCATAAGGAAAAGGGGATGGTGTATTCTCTTAGCTACTTCCTGCTGAAAAGGGACGCTGTGGGTTTCAGGGTGAATGTCTTCTCTCACTACTCTAAAGGGCCCCCTTGGCAGTAGGAAACACATAGACTATTATGGAGATTGATTTTGGAATTTAGATGCACTGTTAACAATTGTGCTTAGCCGTACACATTCATATCCTTGAAGATGTATCATGGAAGTGTTGCAGCCTAGAAGATACAAATTTAACTAACAAGTTAAAAGTGCATGAGTCAAAAATTGAAAAGCAATAATATTCTGAGGAGAGGTTCTAATAGTGGCACAAATCAAGTTACAGAGGTAAGGTGGTTCCATTGCCATCCTTACTCTAACTTAATTCTTTTTTTTTATTTAAATTTGTTATTAATTTCAGTGAAAATTTACAGAGGCTTTGGATTTCCATTCATTCATTGTTGTAGATCTGTCCCCTCCCAAGACTCCCCCCCACCAGACATTACCCTCTTGGAAAAGTAAAAGAAAAGATTCTTTCATTATTTTACAAACCCTCCCCCAGGTCCACTCCACTGTGTAGCCATCGCTCTAGACTTCTGTCATGACAGAAATACCTAATCACATATCTCTTTTAAACAGTTTTCTCCCTTCTCTGTTTCAGTGCAGTATACATTATTGAACCCATCTTACTCAGTCTCTCCCCAACCCCAAGGACAGTCCCATTCTACAACAGTGGCACCATACAATATTTGTCCCTTTGTGACTGGGACATTTCACTCAGCATAATGTTCTCCAGAGTCAACCATTTTGAATAATTTTGCATGAGTTCCTTGTTTTTTAATGCAGCATAGTATTCCATTGTGCGAATATACCACAGCTTCTCTAGCCATTCGTTTGTTGATGGGCACTTAGGTTGTTTCCAACTCCTTGCTATTGTGAACAAAGCTGCAATAAACATGGGTGTGCATATATCTGCTTGGGTGTCAGTTATGGTCTCTTCGGGGTATATTCCCAGTAGTGGAATTGCTGGGTCAAATGGTATCTCTATTTGCAACTTTTTGAGAAAGCGCCAAACTGCTTTCCACAGGGGTTGCACCATTTTACACTCCCACCAACAGTGAATCAGGGTTCCAGTTTCTCCACAACCTCGCCAGCATTTGTTGCTTGCTGTTCTGTTAAATTTTGCTATTTTGACTGGGTGAGATGATATCTCATAGTTGTTTTAATTCTATTTTCAATTTTTTGAGAAAGCAACAAACCACCTTCCGTAGTGGTTGCACCATTTTACACTCTCACCAACAGTGAATAAGAGTTCCAATCTCTCCACAACCTCGCCAGCATTTACTGTTTGCTGCTCTGTTGAACTTTGCTGTTGTTCCTGGGGTGAGATGACATCTCCTAGTTGTTTTGATTTGCATCTCTTTCAGAGCTGGGATTTTGGCCATTTCTTCATGTTTGTTGGCCATCCGCGTGTCTCCTTCAGTGAAGGTCTCTCCATATCCTGTGCCTGTTTTACGATTGGCTTGTTTATCTTGTTGAGGTGGTCTTTTGATTCCTTGACTGCTGTTACCATGGATGTTAATTGTAGATTGAAGTAAATTAAATCCTTGGCATTTTTCAATCTTTTCTCCATCTACCGATTGTGAGGATTTTTATTTTCTTGATGCTGAAATGTGATCCAGGTTGAAGACCTCCAGTGCTTTGAGTCCACTTTCCACAGCACGGCTGTGTCATCTGTGTAGTGCAGGTTGTTGATGAGTCTTTCTGTGATCCTGATGCCACGTGTTTCTTCATAGAGTCCAGCTTCCCAAATGATGTGCTTAGCATGCAGTCGAGTAGGTATGGAGAAAGGCCGTGACGTGAGGGATATATCGCTTATGTCAGACGGATGGATGTTGGTGACAGCTGAGAATCCCAGGAGGGTGTTTCCTAGTACTCTGTAGGGTTGTTTAGGATTGTTGATGCATAAACAGCTTTATATTATGAACTGAGCAGAGGTTTATAAAGCTTATTTCTCATTCAGCCGTTTGTACACACTCTGTCCTAAAGCGTTGATTTCACACACCCACGCTGTAAGGCCACGTTCCCCGTCACTCATTTCCTTTCATTTCCCCATCAGCTCTCAAAAGCCCAGCGTTTTTACCGCGGTGTCACGGCGACAGGTGATCCCTGCGCCTCTGGTTACCAGCCAAGCACGTTCTCTGTGCCCAGGCTTCATCTCGTTTGTGCAGTTGGATGTGATGGGGGCGCTTGCCCTGCTCGCGAGGGCCCAGTCCCCTTGTGCTGCAGGCACTGCCCGGTGGTGACTGAACTCACCTGCTCTCGTGGGCAGTGTTCCCCCCGTCCCTCTGAGGCCCCCTTTCGGGCTTTGCCCGCCCCCCCCCATGGGTGGCAACACTTTCTCTGGCCACGGGGGCCTCTGAGCTGACAGCTCTTCTCTGAGGGCGTCTCTCTGTGACCTTTCCCGTCAGGAGTCCACACTGCCACTGACCACCCGTTCCTGCCACGTCTCACCCCACAAACCCACACTGAGCCCAGTTCACAGGGTCCATACCCTGCACCCTCAAGCCTCTGGGTGCGCTGTCCTACTTGCCAGCTTTTCAGCCTCTCACTGGCAGGCCCCCTGTGTGGGGGCCATGTTGTGTCTCGGCGTTGAGCTGTCTTGTGGGCGTACACCCTGTAAGGACTCCTTGGTAGTGGGGGCTGCAGGGCTTTGAGTGCCAGCCCTCAGCCCACCAGCCCTGCCACACTCGCTGTGGGCTGAGCACTGACTCACGCTCCCTGTGCCTTCCTGCCAGGTCCTGCTGGAAGCGGCCAAGGACCTGCTGTCTGAGTGGCTGGACTCAAGGTTTGGCAGCGAGGTGACCGACAATTCCATCTTCTCTGAACTGCCCAAGTTCTGGGAGGAAGCGTTCCACAGGGACATGGCGGCTCTGAACGTGAGTGCGGCCCCCACGTGGTCCAGACCCCTTGGCTCCCCAGCTCTGTGATGTCATCCCATTGCCTTGACTGCAGATCAGAGGAAGGAAAGCACCCCGGAATTCCTTGCTCCCACAGGTCCTCCCTCCAGACGTCCTAACGCGGGTCAGTGAATACGTGCCAGAGATCGTCCACTTCGTGCAGAGGATTGTGGACAACGGCTATGGGTAAGGGTGAGGGCCGCCCCAGGGCACTTGACGTTCCACTCAGGGTCCCCTCAGTGCTGTGAGAGAGGAGGATGTGGTTCAGAAGGGCGTGACCTTACACCCCACGTCAGCCCTCTGGCCTGAGACAGGCATCAGTCAGGCATCACGGGGTCACCTGGGCCTGCTGTGACACATATTCTCCAGCAGGTGGCTCAAAGAGCTGCTAACCCTGTTGTCATAGCTCTGAGCTCAGGGGGCCTAGGCAGGGCTCTGTGGACCCAAGCCGGGCTCAGGGGACCCAGGCCGGGCTCGGGGGACCCAGGCCGGGCTCGGGGGACCCAGGCCGGGCTCGGGGGACCCAGGCCGGGCTCGGGGGACCCAGGCCGGGCTCGGGGGACCCAGGCCGGGCTCGGGGGACCCAGGCAGTGCTCAGCAGGGCCACTTTCCACCTTGTCTGCAGACTGAGTCCCTGTCGTCATTTGGTTTGTGATCCAGCCTCACACAATGTGTGTGTGTGTGTGTGTGTGTGTGTGTGTGTGATTTGCTCTCTACATAACTCAGAAGTGGTTGGGTTTAGACACAATCTTATTGACAGCAGAGAAAATCTTGTTTCCAACGGGCCTGCAGGCCCAGATGTGCAGCTGAACAGGGCGCAGTGGCATGGAAGTCCCCAGAGCAGGGTGGGTTCATCCCCTCCTCTCCCTGCAAACACATACGCAGGAGGCATCCACCTGCTGGTCAGCTGGCCACATGCTGCCTGAACTCCCGGGCTCAGTATCTCCCACTCATCAGAACATCCAGGCATGCGTGTGGGCCAGAGGGTGGTTTCCCACAGGGCAGCAAGGACATCCGATCGAGGAAGTGACCTGCACACCTCGCCATGTGCCCACTCAGCTCTCGGCCGATGCGGTTTCCGGGGGCCTCTCAGAACCTCTAGGGCCTAACCATTAACAGACCAAGAGGGCAGGAGCAGAGAACAACAGCTCAGTAGCTGTGGCAGACTAACCCATGTCCCCAGGGTCACCAGCCTGGGACGGGGTGGCCTTCTCTGCTGCACGAGGGAGACTGTGGTGGTGCAGGGTCTTCTCTCTCTAGGTACAAGGAGAAACCCAGGGAGGACACAGCACAGGGACCTCAACAAGGGGGTGAGGGACACTAGGCCACAAGGCTGGGAGCCACAAGGGCCACCTCCCTCGCTCTGTCAACCCAAACCGTCCACTTTCTCTGTCCTAGCTACGTCTCCAATGGCTCTGTCTACTTTGACACGGTCAAGTTTGCCTCCAGTGAGAAGCACTCCTATGCGAAGCTGGTGCCGGAAGCCGTGGGAGACCAGAAGGCCCTTCAGGAGGGGGAAGGTGAGACGTGATGCCCTGCGTGTCCCCAGGCCCGCAGCATGTACAGGTCTGTCGCTTAGGGTCCTAAGGAGCAGCTGTGCTGTTTCCACCTGAGAGAAATGCGGTGGTTCTCTTCACCATGAGTTCTTTAAAAGAAAAGGCCCGTGGTGGCCCTCTTCCACACAGGTTTGTGTATTCTTCTGTCCATTCAGTCGTCCTCACCAACACATGATTCAACGGCATCAGTTCTTCTTCCTGCTTCCTTCTTCATTGGCCGGCTTTCACGTGCATGTGAAGCAGTTGAAACTACCAGGGCTTGGGTCAGGCACACCCTAGTTCTCAAAGTGACATCCTTGCTCTTTTGTCATTTAAAGAGGTGCTTGACAGCAGATCTCCACAAAGTCTTGATTTCTTGACTGCTGCTGCCATTAGTGTTGACTGTGAACCCAAGTAAAATGGAATCATTGACACTTCAGTCTCTTCTCTGTTTATCATGATGTTTCTTATTGGGCTCTGTGTAAGGATATTTGTCGTCTTCATGCAGAATTGCAACCGTATTGAAGGCTGTAATCTTTGTGTCAAGTCCTCATCGCTTCACATAAGCAAGTTTGTGTCATGTGCATAATGTAATTGTTGTTGTTGTTAATGTGCCGTCAAGTCACTTGCAACTTAGAGCGACCCTATGTACAAGAGCCGTAAAGGCTGCTCTATCCTGAGCCAACCTCACCATCTCTGACACATCTACTCCCATTACCCCAGTCACTGAATCATTCCGTCTCATAGAGGGCCTTCTCTCCTGCACTGTCCCTCCACCCTCCCAAGCATGACATCCTCTCCAAGGACTGGTCCCTCCTTACAACATGTCCAGAGTATCTCAGACGAAGCTTCAGAATCCTTGCCTCCAAGGAACAGTCTGATCTCACCCTGTCTAGCACAAACCTGTTTGTTCTCCTAGCAGTCCGCAGTAGATTCAACACTCTTCTCCAGCACCACAGCTCAAAGGGATCAGTTCTCTTTCTGTCATCCCTAGACACTGTCCAGCTCTCTGACGCATAGCATGAAATTGAGAAGTCTATGGCCTGGATCAGGCGCACCTTAATCTCCAGCCTGACATCATTGCTCTCCAGTTACTACCATGTTTTTCTTCATATAGTCCCAACTTTTTAAATTATTGACTCAGTTTACAGATTGGATGAGCATGTTGAAAGGCTACAACTCTGATGTGTATCTTTCCTCATTTTGAACCATGCAGCGTTCCTTTTTCCTTCTCAAACAACTGCTCCTTGGTTCAGGTACAGGTTCTGCATGAGCGTAGGATAGTGTCCTGGAATTCCCATTCTTCCCAACATCATCCATTATGACTAGGATCCACACAGGCCCTTGTACAGTCCTACAGCGCCAGTGAAACCCTCTTTCCGGTATTCTCTGCTTTCAGCCAAGGTCTGGGTGACATTGCAGTGACGTCCTTAGCTGCAGGCCCTCTCGGTACCTCCTGACAGCGACATCTTGGCCTCCGGGCAGCTGTCAGAGAGGGCTCGGCTTCTTTGTCTACAGGAAGGTGTACCTGCCCGGGACGGTAAAGGGAGTGTTGGATAATCCTTAATTCTGTTGGATCACTTACTTTTCTAATCTTTTTTCTGTGTTTGTTTTTACTGTCTGTCTGTCTTCAATGCTCCTTCATCGTTTGTGTGTTTTGCCACAGAATCTGTTTACTGTCACAGCTTGAGGCCTCACTTTCCTCTCTGGTTCTCTCAGCTTGTGAAGTGCCGAGTGTGCTCCCCCTGTTGTTTCTCCACCTCCAGATTCGGGTCTCAACCTTTGTTCTTAAGAAGATCTCGAATTCCCGGTGGGATGTACTCGGTGTCATAGTTTGACTCTTGTAGACTTTTTTGGTTTTACTGCGCTTGTCTTTGAACTTGTATGTGAGCAGTTGAGGGTCTGTTCCACAGGCTCCTCCTGGTTTTGTTCTGACTGGTCATCTCGAGCTTCTCCATCGTCTCTTCCACAGGCGAGATCAGTCTGACTCCTCTGTGTCCCGTCTGCTGGGGTCCCTGCACGTAGTCACTGTCCCTGCTTTTATTATGCCCATTCGTTCACTGGGGCACGTTTTCTTCCCTCCCCCTTCCACTTTGCGAGGCACCTCCCGCTGCAGCTGTCGTCATGCGTAAAATGCCTGAAGGTCCGCTCCTGTCAGCCGGTTCCCCTCCTCATCTGAAGCAAAACACATGAGGGAGCCTGTAGGACAGGATACTGAGAAATGTCTCAAGGACCACTACTGCGTAACATTGCTCTTATAAAATAGAGCTTATTTATGGATTTAAAAACAGTGTTTGAAATGACAGAGTCGTTGGGCCCAGGAACTGCTGTCATGTGATCTCTGGCCTCATTCCCAGCGCCAAAGCCCTATTTTCCAACCACTGGTTCTTCCTCGTTTCTGACACAGCTTCAGTCTCCCCCGCTGTTCACAAGTTGATTGCAGCTGTTGACACCCTCTCTCAGGTTCCAAGCTCTAAGTCTTTATGGAAGGGCACACCCACCTTTCTCCCTCAGACCCGTCGGTAGGTTTGAACCTCTGACTTCTTGGTAAGTGCTGTGCCAGCGGGGTCCTGGCTCCAGTCGCCAGGAGTTGTCATCAGTGCGTGTGATCAGTTCAGATGACAGGAACATGTAGAAACCCTCCTGTCTTCCTTCTGTGATTGGTTCTTAAGTGGTATTAATGGTTGTGCCAAGAAATCTGGAGAACAACCACTTGGCCAACTGACTGGAAGAGATCTATATTTGTTCCCATCCGAAAGAGGGGTGACCCAACAGAGTGTGGAAACTATGGAACAATATCATTGATTTCACATGCAAGCAAGATTCTACTGAAGATTATCCAAAAACGACTGGAAAAGCACATCAACAGAGAACTACCAGAAGTCCAGGCTGGGTTTAGAAGGGGTCGTGGTACTAGGGATATTGTAGCTGACGTTGAATGAATCTTAACTGAAAGCAGGGAATACCAGAAGAATGTCTATCTATGTTTCATTGATTGTGCAAAGGCTGTGTGGATCACAACAAACTGTGGCTGATTCTGAGAAGAAATGGGAATCCCAGAACACTTGATTGTGCTAATGCAAAACCTATACTTGGACCCAGAAGCAGTCATCAGAACAGAGCAGGTTAACACTGCATGGCTCAAAATGGGGAAGGGCATACGCCAGGGATGTGTCCTGTCTCCATACCTTTTCAACCTGTATGCAGAATAGATCATCTGGGAGGCTGGGCTCTATGAGGAGAAATGTAGGGTCAAGATTGGTGGAAGATCTACCAACAATCTGCGTTATGCAGATGACACAACCCTTCTTGCTGAAACTGAAGAGGACCTGAAGCACCTGCTGCAGAGGGTCAAGGACTGCAGCCTCCAATATGGATTGAGGCTCAATGTCAAGAAGACAAAGATTAAAAAAAATAAATAAAATAAAAAATAAAAAAAGAAGACAAAGATTCTCACCACTGGACCAATTGGCAGCATCAGGATGGATGGCGAAGAGATTGAGATTGTTCACAGCTTTAGTTTGCTTGGCTCCACAGTTAACACTCTTGGCACCAGCAGCCAGGAAATTGAAAGACTTATTGCCTTGGGAAAGTCTGCTGTTAGGGACCTTCCCAAAGTTCTGAAGAGCAATATAGTGTCTCTAGTGCATCTGATACAGGCCATGGTCTTTGCGATCACTTGTTATGCATCAGAGAGTTGGACAATGACTAGGGAGAATAGAAGGAGAATTGATGCCTTTGAGCTGTGGTGCTGGAGAAGAGTATTGAATGTACCATGGACTGCCAAGAAAACAAACAGGTCCATCCTGGAGAGGGTTTAATCGGGCGGCTCCTTGGAGGCAAGGATTCTGGGTCTTCGTCTAACATACTTTGGACATGTTGTGAGGAGAGACCAGTACTTGGAGAGAGACATCATGCTTGGTAGGGTGGAGGGACAGCGCAGGAGGGGAAGGCCCTCTATGAGGAGGATTGATTCAGTGACTGGGGTAATTGGGATGAGAGTGTCAGAGGCAGTGCTATTGACACAGGACAGAGCGGAGTTTAGGGCTATTGTACATAGGGTCGCTATGAGTCGCAAGCTACTCGACTGCACATAACAACAACAACAATGGTCATCCAGTGGTCTTCCTTGAGTCCTGTAGATACCGTCCTGTCACTGACAGCGCTCAGGTTCTCATTGGATCGTAGGCTGTCCCTTAAGTAGTGGCAGCGGCGTGTCTTTAGTTTGTTGCTCTGCCGTAGTGGACCGTGGGATTCTCCAGTGCAGAATGGCCAGTACCAGACCACCCACTTGACTAATACCAGGGTAGCAGTCGTTATGTAGTTCGCTTCATTCTTCACAGCTTCCCGTTTTCCCAGATCTAAACATCTACCTTACAGATAGGGAGTTCTGCTGGCCTGGTCGGTAATGAGCTGGCCGGCGAAACCACAGGTTCGAATGCATCAGCTACTCCCTGAGAGAAAGATGGGCACTCTCCTCCCACGTGATTCATGTCCTCTGAGTACCCCCTGGGAGGTCAGCTGTGTGTGGATTCCAGGGGTCACCCGACCACAGACATTGCAGTTCTTCAGATGTCTGCCACTGATTCTCCTCATTTTGGGTCCTGTCACATCAGCATACGAAGATCCGTCCTTGGGTGAGAGCTTTGCACTGTCCGCATTGTTAAGGCAGACACCAGGTGCTCCCCAGACGAAAGACGGGCAGCCCCTCCCAGCCAGCCTGGAGCCCCCGAAACCCAGTGGACGGTCAGCTCTGAGTCGGTTACGACTTGCCGGCAGTGGTTCTGCTGTGAGGAGTCCACTCGTCCACGTTGGTGTTTTGAGCGCCTTCTAGCTGAGGACTCATCTGGTGCAATGTCCAGGAGCGCCTTGAACCACAGTGTCCAGCAGAACTCCACGCTACAGTGTCCAGCAACACCCCGGCCACGGTGTCCAGCAGAGCCCTGCTCTACCCTTATGGTTTTCAGGGACTTGTTATTTCAGAAGCAGATGGCCAGCCAGCTTCCCAGTCTGTACTGATCTGGAAGTTCCACCGTATCCTGTCCACCCTGCGTGTCCTCCTGGTGTTTGAAATACCAGTGATAAAACTTCCACACCAGCCACACACAAGCCCCACACCATGACTGACGGACAGATGGCTGCTAGAGTCTAGACAGGACAGAGAGTGAAAGAGTGAGATCTTTCCAACCAGGAATCCTCGGAAGACGGACGGCATGGCAGGGAGTCCCCCGGCCCAGGTGCCCAGGTTCCCACAGCAGTCTCACTGCCCACATCCCTGGGTACTGTAGCCTGGCTCTCCAGGTCCACTCCTGTCCCTGCCCCATCTTGCCTGTGCTCAGATGTCCCTGCTTCCTTCACCCCACAAGGCAGTTCAGGGTCGGTGTGCATCCCCGGGAAAGCAGGGGACCGCAGCACCTGACAGGGAGGGACGCTGATGGTGTCCACCCACACCTCTTGGGGAGAGCCCAGCACTGGCCCGCCCACTGTCCCAGATGGCCGGAAAGTGAAGGCTGGCCTCGGCCAAACCTCGGGTTCTCCTAAGAGCAAGAGGTGACGCTGGGAGCCCCAGCTTTCTCTGGATTCTCGCCACTGAGGCAGGCTGAGCAGGCAGTCCAGGAGGCGCTGGGCGTGGACAAAAGACCCTCCAACACTGCCCCTGGAGGTCAGCAGGCTGACTTCGTGGCGGCCTCTGAGGACACAGGACAGTGAACCAGGAGGGAGCAGGCGCTTTTACCAGCATGTGGGAGTCTGGACCGGCTCAGGCACAGAGACTGTGTTCCTGGTGTTTTCGTCGGCTCTTCCTGTGTCGCTCGGCGCTTTGCCCACACAGTCCACGGGCCTGGCCGCTCAAGGCGTAAACCTTTACTTCAGGCCTCTCCCCTCGTGAAGCGTCCCTCGCTGTTCTCCAGCTGCATCTTTACGCATTTCATCGTAGACGTAGACTTGGTCTTCTTGAGCTGCCCTTTGAGATCTTCTGCACGTCCATCGTTTAAACTATCCGTGGACAGTTGCATCCATGGTGACAGGTTGAAAAGGGAAACATATCTGAGTGTGAGGCTCTGCGTGCACACGGCCCCTGGAGCCACAGCTGTTCCACGGCCATGCCACCCTCCAAATTCCATGCAGGAGAGTCGCTGACTCAGATGTGGCGTCCACGTAGAGTCCCCCCAGGTCCTGTGGTCTGGTGGTCTCATAGCTCATGCCAGCCCATGGCAGGTGTCCTCTTTGGGGGGCTGGAGGGCAGAGCTGGGCTGTTGTAGGACAAGTGAGCGCTGACTGCGTCCTGCGAGCCGTTGACCAGGATTGGGGCTGCAGCAGGAAGACATGCTCCCTTGCTCGGCTCAGCATAACCCCACACTTACGTGAGCAGAGGGTGGACGTGGCCCCTTGGCCCCCATGCCCCTGGCTGCGCCCCTGTGTGGGCAGGTGGCAGGTATGTGCTGTTGGAGTTCAGTGTTAGAGGAAGTGCCCTGACTGGACATTATGGGTCAGTGAGGGGCTGCGTGGACAGGGCAGCGTGAGGCTGGCAGTGGCTGATGGTGTGGTGTGACAGTGGGCTGCACTGAATGACAGCGCCCTCCTTGTCCACAGGTGACCTGAGCGTGTCTGCCGAACGCCTGAGTGAGAAGCGGTCACCCAGCGACTTTGCCCTGTGGAAGGCCTCCAAACCCGGGGAACCTTCATGGCCGTGCCCCTGGGGACGGGTGAGGAGGGGAGTCCAGGGCGGGGGATGAGGAGGGGATGGGAACGGGAGTCCTGCGAGGGGCAGGTGAGGAGGAGAACCTTGGGGACGGGTGAGGAGGGGGAGACCAGGAAGGAGCCCAGTGTGGGTGTGTGTGAAGACCAAGGTCCGTGGCAGGCCCCACAGGGACGCCTGGCGTGGGTGCGGGGCTTCCAGCTCTTTCTCAGCCTCCGGTCTGTGATCTGAGGGTTGGGGGTGCTGGCTCCACTGCCCTCAGGAGGGCTGATGGGCAGAGGCCTCCCCTCCTTTGTCACATCTCTGAATTTTCTGTCACTCCTGTTCATGAGGCCAGCAGCACCCGGTCAACGTGGGCTCCAGGGTCCACGGCCTCGGGGTCAGTGAGTGGTAACCGGCTCTTCCGTCTCCCAGGGCCGCCCAGGCTGGCACATCGAGTGCTCTGCCATGGCGAGTACCTTGTTGGGGGCCTCGATGGACATCCATGGGGGCGGTTTCGACCTCCGCTTCCCCCACCACGACAATGAGCTGGCCCAGTCTGAGGTGAGGGGCGCTGTGCCGTGGGGTTAGGGGGCTGAAGTGAGCCGGCCCGGTCCAAGGTGAGGGGCCTGGGCGCCATGGGGACAAGGGGTGAGCCTGGCGGGCCTGGTCCGAGGTGGGGGCCTCAGCACTGGGAGTCAGGGGCGTGAAGCAAGCTGACCTGGTCTGAGGCGGGGACACTGACCCTGTGGACAGAGACAAGGTGCTGACCGTTATGATCTCCGCGTGAATTCTGGTAGCGTCTTCCTGTGGTCTGAACCACCCCACCATGGAACGGACACTGGCCAGCCCGTTGGTCAGTGGCTGGCCCTGACCTGGCAGCTCCTTCCAGGAGTCAGGCCTGGGGGTGGGCACAGTAGCGAGAGAGGATGACCTCACACGCACACACACCTCCCGCTCTGCCTGCACAGGCCATGACACCCCCGCCCCGTCCCCCTCAGGCCTACTTTGAAAACGACTGTTGGGTCAGGTACTTCCTGCACACGGGCCACCTGACCATCGCAGGCTGCAAGATGTCCAAGTCCCTGAAGAACTTCATCACCATCCAGGATGCCCTGAAGAAGCATTCCGGTGAGTACCAGCCTGTGCCCTCTGGCCTGGGCCTCTGACGTCGCGGGTGCGGGTCGGGGCTAGCAGAGCAGATGCTTCTGCGCTCAGCGGTTCACGTGGTTTCTGCCTGACCCTGTGTAGTCCCCACAGCAGAGCAGCACGCCTCCCGCTCCAGGCCTGTGTTTCCCATTTCCTCTCATCCTGTCTGAGCCCTCCCTGCTTTCTGTAGTAGACATTGGCTTTGGCGGAGGGAAAGAGATAGATAATGGTCATTGTTGTGTGTCCACCAGCACGCCAGCTGCGGCTGGCTTTCCTCATGCACGCCTGGAAAGACACGCTTGACTACTCCAGCAACACCATGGAGTCGGCCCTTCAGTACGAGAAGTTCATGAACGTGAGTCCTTCCTCAGCCGGGGAGCGCTGCCCTGGTCAGCCAGTGTGAGGTGAGGTCACAGTCCGTCCATGTCCCGAGAGTCCCCACCTAGGCTCCGGGAGGGACCAGAGAACCGCTCTCGCCTAAAGCGTGCCTGCTGTCGTCATGGGCTGGGCTGGCGTCCCGAGCTGAATGGGGGCGGCTGAGGCAGAGACGGGGCAGGCTCTGTCTTGGGGACCCTTTCTCTGCCTCCTCAGCACCGTGGAGGGGACCCACTGGGGGTCAGCCCACAGAGCTGCCCTTGAGCCAGTGTGGGCCTGGGCCATTCCTTCACTGTCATTCAACAGCTTTTCTGACCCTAGGAGTTTTTCTTAAACGTGAAAGATCTCCTCCGAGCCCCTGTGGACGTGACGGGACAGTTTGAGAAGTGGGAAGAGGAGGAAACAGAGCTAAATAAAAAGTAAGGGGCCCTCCTCCTGGGCTCGTGCGTGTGTGGTACCATGCTGCCCGCTGGCCCCAGGTCCCTGCCCGTGGTGTGGCCCTGGAATTCTGTGGGAGCAGCAGTAGGAAGGGGGGGGTGAGGATGGCTGCGTGGCACAATGAACGCCGTCGCCGGATGGCACACACAGACCCTGAGGCGCATGCTCTGAGCTGCTGCACTGGCCTCTGGGAAGCCCCGTGGCTCAAGTGCTGGGCTGCTAACTGGAAGGTGGGCAGCTCGAAGCCCTAGTCCCAGGAGAAGGACGAGTGGTCTATCGAGATGACGACCGTGGGAGCCCTCTGGTCAGGTGGTCCTGCTCTGTCCTGAGGGCCACCGTGAGCCAGGGTGCTCTGTGGCTGCGGGCGGCCTGCGGGAGGAGAGGTTTACGGCTGCCTGGGCTCCGGCCGAGGCCCTCGGCGGCCTGCTGGTCAAGGGGAGTGGCTCTGGCTGTGACCCAGCCTGTCCTGGTGGTCACTATATGCGGCTCTGACTGTGACGCACACTGCTCTGGTGGTCAGTGTGTGTCACGCTCTGGCTGTGACCCACACTCACCTGGTGGTCACGTGCATGGTTGGATCTGATCACTCACAGTCCCTTCTCCTCTAGTTTCTACAACAAGAAGTCCGCCGTCCACGAGGCTCTCTGTGACAACGTGGACACCCGTACGGCCCTGGAGGAGATGCGGGCCCTGGTCAGCCAGTGCAACCTCTACATGGCGGCCAGGAAGGCAGCCCGCCGGCGGCCCAACCGCATCCTGCTGGAGAGCATTGCCCTCTACCTCACACACATGCTCAAGGTAGGCACCAGTCCAGCACACGGGCAAACACCCAGCCCTGCGCACACAATCAGGAGGGCCAGGGACGGACTGACCTGAGATACACAGGGTCACGGTGGGACCCGGACAGACTAACCACGGACACAGGGTCAAGGGTCAGTATGGGACCCAAACAGGCTGACCACGAACACACGGGATAGGGTGGGACCCGGACAGGCTGACCACGGACACACGGGACAGGGTGGGACCCGGACAGGCTGACCACGGACACATGGGATAGGGTGGGACCCGGACAGGCTGACCACGGGCACAGGGTCAAGGTGGGCACCAGTCCAGCACATGGGCAAACACCCAGCCCTGCGCACGCAGTCAGGAGGGCCAGGGACGGACTGACCTGAGATACACAGGGTCACAGTGGGACCCGGACAGGCTGACCACAAACACGGGGTCAGGGTGGGACCCGGACAGGCTGACCTCGGACACACGGGACAGGGTGGGACCCAGACAGGCTGACCACGGGCACAGGGTCAAAGTGGGAACGGGACGGGCTGACCACAAACACGGGGTCAGGATGGGACCCGGACAGGTTGACCGCAGACACACAGGGTCAGAGTGAGACCCAGACAGGCTGACCATGGACACACAGTCAGGGGGCCCAGGGAAGATGAACCACGGACACACAGGGTCAGGGGGGCCCAAGGCAGACTGAACACAGTCTGAGGGTGTCTGTGGAGCAGCACTCGCTGGGCCATTGAGAGCCAGGTGGACACTGTGGTCCATCAGCACCTGGTGGTTGTGCTCACAGGGTCTCCCTGCTCCCGCTGTGAGATGTGAGGACAGCTCAGAGCCCGATGTCTGTCTAGTGCAGACTGTTCACACCCCTGGCACTGGGCACGCTGGAGTCCACTGCCTCCCGCTCTCCAGGGCACAGCGGCACACACGGTGCCCAGCCGTCTGCAGCTCTGCCCCCTGAGCGGGTCCCAGGACAGGATGGGGAGAGCCGCTGCCTGGCGCCTGCCGTCGGGCTCATCACCATCCAGGGTTCCTTTCCGAGTCCTCCTCCTTTTCTCCCTAGATCTTTGGGGCCATCGATGAGGATAGCTCCCTGGGCTTCCCTGTCGGCGGACGTGGGGCCGGACTAGACGTGAGTACAATGGCTGAAGCTCCTCGGGGCCACCTGCACATCCTCTGTCCACACACCCTCCCCGGCCTTGGCTCCGGGCATCTCCTGCTTCTGGAACCTGGCCGACTCTTAACTGTCTTACGTCCATCTGGTAAATGGAGTACCAGTGCTGAGTCCCACCCTCCTGACACTCCACCCTGGCCTCTGCTTTGGTGCCCATAGCATCAGGAGTGAGCACGTCCCCTCGGTGGCCTCACTGCATAGCCTGTGGTCAGTGAGTGCCATTCCTAAGGACACACCGGTGTACAGAGTGGAGCCCACATGCCCAGGAGACACCCCACTGTCATCCTCTGTCCATGGCACTGCTGGCCTAGATCTCACGCAGCACCAGAGGGGAAACTGATCCCAGGACAGGCCCACAGGGACGGGCAGGGCACTGTCGACAGGGCCCCGGCCTTCATGGTGTCCACCCAGGAGAACGAGAGTGGGCATTGTTACTATGTGCCTGTCCTCATCAGAGATTCCCCCATCGTGGGGTCAGGAGGCCGCACAGACATGTCTCCCCCTGTTGGGCCCCATCTGCCCTCATCAGCGGTGCCCCCACGTGGGGTCAGGAGGCCGCACCCCCTCATCAGCGGTGCTCCCTGTGGGGTCAGGAGGCCGCGCTGAGCACAGACACGTCTCTGTTGACCTTCGCGTCACTGTGCTCACACAGACATTTTTTGGGGGCTTGTTTTTATTGCATAAATGGAGCTCTGACAGCAGCCCTGCATTGACTTCCTCAGTACCATTTTCTATTTTAATTGTGATTTTAGCAAACATTTACAGAGAAGTTAGGGTTTCATTCATTCATTGTTGACTTTTTACCTCCTCTCCCTCCCTCTTCCCTTTTTTACCGCCTCCCCCAGTTGACTTTTTTTTTCCATATTCATTCATTGTCGCCCAATTACCTGCCCCAGTTCTTTCTGCAATGATGCCTCTTATTTTGGGCTGTTAGTGACCATTGCATTGGAACGGAAGAAGGAAAAACTGTTTAAAAGGAGTATGATTAGGCAGCTTACAGCATCTGCCTGCCGGGGGCCTGTGTCCCAACGGGTCATTCAGAGAACACGTCAGCCTTCCTCACCGTGTAGTGCACACGCAGGACATTCCAGTGTGTGTCAGGGGGCCGTTTGTACGTTCTGGGGAACCGGATGGTGCGGGGACTCGCCCTGCCGGGGTCCTCGCTCTGTGGTGTCTGGGCCTGTGTGACAACTGCGTGCACTGGGAGCCGGTGCACCATGGAAGGCCAGACAGGTCCCCCATTCCAACACGAGGTGTGGGGAGGCCTGACGGGTCCCCCATTCCCACACGAGGTGTGGGGAGGCCTGACGGGTCCCCCGTTCCCACACGAGGTGTGGGGAAGCCTGACTGTGGTCCCCCGTTCCAACACGAGGTGTGGGGAGGCCTGACGGGTCCCCCATTCCAACACGAGGTGTGGGGAGGCCTGACTGTGGTCCCCCATTCCAACACGAGGTGTGAGGAGGCCTGACGGGTCCCCCATTCTACGAGGTGCACAGTTAGAAGACCCGGCTGTGGTCCGATCTCCCACACGAGGAACAGCCCTGCCTCCAGCACCACCTCCATGTGGCCGGAGTACCCTTTACTCCTGGGTGAGCTGAGCCCTCTTCCCACAGCTCGAGGCCACCGTGATGCCGTACCTGCAGGCGCTGTCAGAGTTCAGGGAAGGAGTGCGGAGAATCGCCAGAGAGAAGAAAGGTGAGGCCATCCGCTCAGAGCGGGACGCCGTCCTCCCCATGGGCTCCGCTGACGAGGTCTCCGCAGCACCTTGGTGTCAGGACCCTCATGCAGGACGTTGTCCTGCACGCCATCCCCCCACCCCCTCCCCACCTTCCCAGCAGTCAACTGAGCATTGAGCCTGGTGCAGGAGAGTGATGGGACAGGACAGTGAGGGTGGCAGGCCAGAGAGGGTGCCCGTCGTGGTCTGCTGAGGGCCTGTCCACCTGGCTGCCCTGCTTGTGCTGTGTGTTTGCAGCGGGCACATATCCACCTGGTGAGCCCGGGGCCTCGTGCCGGGAGGTGCACACGCCCAGCCTGCTTCCCTTGCTCGGGCTGTGATGGGGCCCGGATTCCCAGGACAGGGCTCAGCTCCAGTCTCAGAGCTGTGTTGCCGTCTGGTGTGTGCTGTGTGATCTGAAAGCAAGCCTGAGCCTCACAGTGCCTTGACCTGAGACATCAGCTGGTGCCAGGCCCTGTGTGCTGGGCAGGAGCTGGACCCAGAAATGGACCGAGCGCCAGGGGTTGAAGCCCAGGAGTGTCCATCCCCTGGCAGCTTAGCCCACCTGGCAGCCACGCTGATGGTGCCCGCTGCAGGGAGGACGCAGCCTGGATGTTTTGGGCTCTGGTGACGGCGGTGGCAGACCTGACTGGCTTTCCCCCCAAAACAGCCTGTTGCCCGAGAACCACACTGCCCACAGGGAGAGGGCCACGCTCAGAGTCTGGCCTCAGGCCCGTCACCACCTGTCTGACCCGTGTATGTCTGAGGTGTTGGTGCCAACAGGCCAGCCCAGCTCTGAGGGTCCTTCCTGGTACCCCGCCTAGCACCAGGCAGCAAAACATGCTGATGATGTCCTCCCATCAGGACACTGTCACTGAGGAGTGGAGGGGCCTCTCCGCTCCGTTCCGGGAGGGTCCTCTGCTGGACTGGGCGGAGCCTCAGGGAGGAACCTGGGAGCAGGGACTCATCCTGGTGGCTGCTCCCGTCGGCCTCGTCCCTGGCTCCTGGCCTCTGGAGAGAGCTGAGCATTCTCCCTCCTGGGGTTCTCAGGCCCGCCCCCCATGGAGGGTCACTGCGGATCAGGCCTCACTCTGCAGGGAGCTCTGACTGAGTCCTGACCCTCACAGACAGCCCAGGGCTACTGCGTCCACTCCCTGCGCAGGACTCGAGCGTGGTCTCGGCAGCTGCCCCTTCCCCACCTGGGGACAGGCATGCTGCCTGGGTGTGTGGAGCAGGAAACCCAGCACACAGTGTGGCCCAGGGCCCACGTACCTGGATGCATGGCCTGACTGTGGCCCCTAGACCTTCAGTCCAGGATAGTAGGACTGTCCCCGAGTGACCGGCTGTGAGGCTGTGGGGTTGGCATGTGGCCTTTTCCTGAGGTCAAGTCTGGCTTTGGGGTGAGCAGGCCAGTGCTGATACAAGAGCCCGCAGTGACCTGTTCCCCCAGCCACGGGCAGGCTGCTGCTCTCTGGGGCAGGCCCGCCCGGCAGGCTCGGACTCCCCGAGGTGTAGCAGCTGATGGGGGTCTGCTGTGGCCAGTGAGGGGGGACCCCCTCTCCCATCTGGTGGTGACCTCGTGCTGCTCGCGTGGGTGCATGGGAAGCCGTGGATGCCCGTGTCCTGACAGCTCGCTGTCCCCACAGTCCCTGAGGTACTGCAGCTCAGCGACACCTTACGAGATGACATCCTGCCCGAGCTCGGGGTCCGGCTGGAAGACCATGAAGGTGACGTGAGCATCTGGGTCCTCTTGGATGCACCGGGGGAGGCAGTCAGGGGGTATGGACAGAGGCCTGTCCACCCAGCCCTTCCCCATGTGAGCAGGCCATCACCTTTGTCCCCACATGTCCAGAGGCCTCATCCTCTGTGACTTCCCTCCACAATTACAAGACATGCCATACGCTGCCCCCCGGGTGGTCTTGGTTTAGCAGGCCCTCGTGGCACGGAGGGTGGGCAGTGGCGACCAGAAGTCAGGAGCTGGAACCCAGGTGCTGTGCAGCGTAGACGGGCAGTCTGTCCCTATGAGGGTTACAGCCTCAAACCCTACAGACGGTGTATTCTCTAAACATTTTGTGGACCCCGGATGTCTCTGTGTGGATTCTGGGCAGGGGGCGAGGACACAGACTGCCGTGAGCCTGAGGCCCCTGGGTGCAGCTCGTGGGCAGGAAGGGTGCAGGCAGGCCCTGGTGGTCTGGGCAGGCCAGGTCGCCTTGTGAGACGGGTCCCAGGAGCCTCAGCCTCCCCTGAACTCCTGCTTGTCCTCCAGGGCTCCCCACCGTGGTCAAGCTGGTGGACAGAGAGACCTTGTTGAGAGAGAGAGAAGAGAGGAAAAGGGTAAGTGAGCTGATGCGTCCAGCAGTGTGTGAGGGCGTGAGGCAGAAATGCTTCCCCTTCAGAACTCGTGTCCGCGTCAAAAAGCAAAACCCAGCAAGAGAAGAGGACTAGCCTCCTGTGGTGGTGACGTGGTAGGATAGCAAGCAGGCTGTGACCCCAGAGGCCGGCAGTTCGAATCCACCAGCTGCTTTTTAGGAGTGAGATAGATGGAGTGCGGGGGCGGGGGCGGGGCACCAGGAGGTGGTGATTTGATAACAGAAGGCTTTAGTAAGAAAACTGCCTTCTGTTTTGGGGAGATTGGTGGTGCTTAGTGACTTTTTCAGTGGCATTGTCCGGGCACCCCCTTCCCGCTGAGGCTGTGGGTCCCCTCAGCATTCATGTGCGCCCAAGCCGCCTCTCCCAGCATGACGCCCCAGGGAGGGATTGCCTGGCCCTCGTTGGCTCCCCGTCTCCAGGCTTGTCTTCTGGTGGCTGTGGATGCAGAGTCCCCGGACCATGTCCGAGGGGCGACCAGTCTGACTGCTGCCCACCTGACGAGAGCCCAAGGGTTGTGGGGGGCCAGGTGCCCCATCTCACAGTGGATGCTGCTCCCCCAGGTGGAAGAGGAGAAGAGGAGGAAGAAGGAGGAGGCGGCCAGAAGGAAGCAGGAGCAGGAGGTGCTGCCTGGGACTTGGGGTGAGGGTGGGCGTGGCTCACCCAACGGGGACTCGGAGTCCTGTCCAGGTGTGAGAAATGGTCTTAAGGGGGACCGGCTCTCTGTCCTCACAGGAGGTTGGGACAGCGTTGTTAGGTGCCGTGGGGCTGGGGTGAGCGTCCTCTCACAGCCCGCATCCCCCAGGAGGACATGCGGTTGGGGTCAAGTCACCCTCCTTGGGTTTTCAGCTGGCCACCGTATTCTCTAACCCCCAGCACTCAGGGTGGGGGCTGACAGGATGGGCCATCTGCTGGGGCCCTAGTGTAGGGGTTGGGGTGGGCATCAGGGGGTCCTGGAGCAGGAGTGCTGACAGTAGACTAAGTGACAGCGGTTCCCTCCCAGCACCCCAAGTGTGGGGTCAGAGGGCACCAGAGTATCCCTGTCCCCAAATGTGGGATCTGGTGCTTATGGGGATGTTCCTTTCCCCACACCCCAAGTCTGGGCTCTGGCGCTCACATGGGGTAATCGTTTGTCCTTCTCCCCGAGTAGGGGGTAGGATATGCATGTGGGTGTTGGGGGTCCCTCCTGGCACCCTGAGTGAGAACCTCCTCGGGTGTGAGCCCCGTGTCCCTCTTATGTGTCCCAGGCGGCAAAACTGGCTAAGATGCGCATCCCGCCCCGGGAGATGTTCCTGTCAGAGAGCGACAAGTACTCCAAGTTTGACGACACCGTGAGTACCTACGAGACCAGCTAAGGTGCAGGCGGGGCTGCCAGCCTGGGCAGGGGTGCCCTCCAAGTGAGGACCGAGGGAGGCCCACCCCATGCCTCCCCTGGAGCAGTGTGCAGTAAATGCCCAGCAGGTCCCCACTGGTGAATCGGCCCCGGGGGACAGACAGCAGGGGAGAGATGGCTCCATGTCCCCTGCCAGGGCTGACTCCTAGCTCCATCTCCCACCCAGCGTTGACACTCGTCATAGCCCGCTCTGGAGCTGACTCCTGTCCTTGTCCCCGCTGGGGACATCACCCACCTGTGTCTCCCCAGAACTGGCTCCCTGATGAGAGAACCCCATCCTATCCCCCCACAGGGCCTTCCCACACACGACACAGACGGCAAGGAGATCAGCAAAGGCCAGGCCAAGAAGCTGAAGAAGCTGTGGGAGGCGCAGGAGAAGCTGCACCGGGAGTACCTGCAGATGATGCAGGACGGGAGCGCGCCATGAGCGGTGCCAGGCCCGCCTCGGGCCGGTGCAGAACCGGGAGCACGGGGCCTCCGGGTCCACCTCGGGGCCGGTGCAGATCCGGGAGTGCACTGTGAGCACGGGGCCTCCAGGTCCACCTCCGGACCGGTGCAGAACCGGGAGCACTGGGCCTCCGGGTCCACCTCGGGGCCAGTGCAGAACCGGGAGCACGGGGCCTCCGGGTCCACCTTGGGGCCGGTGCAGAACGGGAGCACACTGTGAGCATGGGGCCTCCAAGCCTGCCTCGGGGCCGGTGCAGAACAGGAACGTGCCATGAGCTCTGGAGACCCGCCCCAGTGCTGGCCTGGCCTCCAGCCCTAACTTAAGAACTCTGCCCAACGGCTCAGGGATGCGCAATAAATTCCTCTAAACGCCAAGCTTGACCTGCCTTCCCTGCTCGCTCAACCCTTAGGGCCTGCAACCAGCTGTGTCGTGGTCAGTAGGTCACTGAGAGGAAGCCTGTGGGGTGTCCTCCCACGCTGCTTGGCCGGGTAATCCCTGATGTCCAGTGCACTGGGTGACGTTCCCATAGAAAAGACAGGCTCAGATCACTGGCGCCCCAGACAAAGGCTTCCGGGAGGCCAGAGTCAGCACTCAGCTGCCTGGACCATTCCTGTACCTGAAGGGTCAGGAGCTGCACAGCTGACAGTGGAGACCTGTTCCCGGGTCCTCTGTGGGGGGAGGGGGGGAGTGTGGGCAGGCAGGCGTCCTCGCCCTACCACACCACACCCTCACCCAGCCGTGCCCACCGCCCTGGGCCGAGGAGGGTACGGCAGAGGTGGATGGCAGCAGCCTGGGCTACTTTGCTGACAGGGTGGGGTCAGGACACACTGCCAGCTCAGTGACTGCGAGATCATCATCCGGACGGGGAGTGGCCGTGGGGGTGGCCAGTGTGGCTGCAGCTTCCTCTGAACCTGCGCCCTGTTCTCAGCGGGTTGCCTCAGGGATGTCCACACCAGAGCACAGCTCAGAGTTGTCACTGTACCACTGAAGGGGAGAAAAGTCTAGAATAAGGAGAAGCAGCCTTGTCCCTGGGCCTGCTGCCCTGTCAAGCACCACCTAAACTTGTGTGGCAGGAACATTGTATCTGAGGCCACCAAGTGTGGCTGAGGGCCTGGCCAGTGGTCACTGACCCTCAGGCCTGGCCCCACCAGCAGGTGGCTGTACCCATGGGTACAGACGTCCAGCCTTTCCCTCCACCCAGCTCTGGGGTGTCCATGGTGCACCTTTAGGGTCTCACCTGCCAGGTCAGCAGTCAGGACCCCCCACGGACTGTTCGCAGAGGCCGTCAGCAGGATCCTGAGTGAGCAAGGGCCCAGCGGTCACCTCTCAGAGGTGGATGTGAGCTGGGAGGATGGTGGTCCTGTTCAGGAGAGTAACCCACCACAAGCAAGGCTGGCCTAGGGCCAGCCTCAGGGAGAGAGCGCCACTGAGGTGCCTGTGTGACGGGCGTCACTCTGCATCGTTCTCTGTGGGGTCAGAACGTGGCCACATGGGGTCCTTAGGGCCAGTAACCAAGAGAAGGGGTCGGACCCCTGCAGCCAGCAGCCAGGGAGGAGACGGCAGGCAGTCCCTAATGCTGAAGTGAGAGCCTTGGGCCATGCTCAGACGCATGGCCTCCTAGGTGTGAGGCAAGGAGGAAAAGGGCACACACACTTATGCAGAGGTGTCCTCGCTGGTCACAGGGGAGTTGGACACGGTGCGTTAAGGGACAAAGCACATGTTCATGTCAGGTTCCAAGCTTGTGGGAGGCTTTTGGTGCTTTCCATCTAGAGAGGCGTTTTTATGACGTTAATGAAAATCTGCACTGACTCTCAATTCCCTCCCAGTGAGTCTTTGTTTTCATTCCTCCATCTGTGTCTGACCTGTCTTCTGCTTTTAGCCCGGGCAGTGCTGTCCTCCTGATGGGGTGGTGGATTGCTGGAGCGTGGTCACATCATAGGCCTGCCTGATGTTTGGCTGCAAGTTGATTGATCCTGACTCAGGGACCCTCCATCAGTGCCCGAGGCTTCCAGCTTCACAGGAGGAGGTGGCCCAGCTTTGTGCCTCCAGCAGCTGGTGGATTCAAACTTCTGGCCTTTGGGTAACAGCATTACGCACTACACCTCCAGGTCCCCCTCGTGGCAGGCTGAGGCAGAGCACCAAGGTTGTGTATCGTCACCAGGTATCACAAAGGCCCAATTGCTGGACCGTGTGGTCTGGAACACCCTGTGGTCTGTGTCACCAGACTCTGCCACTTTTCACCTTGTCAGGTCTCCATCTTTGAAGCTCCTGAGAAGCTGCTGTGAGGAGCACTGGGGGTGGGACCCAAGGGCAGGACCAGGAGACCCTGGGGGCAGGGGCAGGGCCACCACCTGCCCTGGAGGAGCCTGTCTCCTAGAGGCCAGGAGGTCAAGCTCAGGGCAGACACCTTTCCTCATGTCCTCGGGGCAGATCCTGTCCCTGCCCACATCCCCTCCCCTGTCTCTGTAGCACTCAGAGGCTATTAGGACTAACCCCATCATGCCCTCGGGAACTGACTAGGTGCCTCAGAGACGCTGCAGGTCTGCTGGACAGTACAGCGGCTGTCAACACAGCAAGGCACACGGCTTTTGGAAGCTACGTGCACCGTGGGTGCTGACATCCAAAGGGCCCTGGCAGCACCGTGCTTTATGGGTCAGGCTCCCAGCCGACAGATTGTCCTGAAAGGTGGGCACTGCTGGAAACGCGACAGGGCCGCTGTGAAGTGCAACGACCTAATGAAAACCTTGAGCTGCTCTGAGAACGGCCAAACTGGGACTCAGAAGTGAGCGCACTTCTGTTGGAGAAATTGGAGACGTGGCACCCGCAGGCCAGCAGTTTGCAAAAACGCAGTGCCTGCTTAGCACTGGTGAAGCGGGTCTCGATCACGGGGGCGGGGTAGGACTTCACACAAGTCACCCCAGATCAGGGTGAGATGAATGCCTTACGAGACGGTCCGGTGCAGGGAGAAGCCCTGGCGGCACCCACCTGCCCACTGCCCACGGGGAACCAGGGCCGCCGACTTGCCTGTAGCAGCCATGCCAGAGCCAGATGGTGTTTCTGCAGACATAAGTCTTTATTGAGAAAACACCACCCAGGCCCTGCTGGAAAACCAAACACCACGGAGTTGCCAAATGCAGCAGAAGCTAAGCCCAAGCCTGTCTGTCCCGGGCACCCCACAGGGGTGGCCTGGGGCTCCTTCCTCCTGAGGGTGCGGCCACATGGCCTTCCCTTCACACACCCACCTCCTGGAAGGATAGATGCAAGAGGCCCACTCCTCCCTCGGTTGCACCCCTAAACTCACTGTCCTGCAGGGTTTCCAAGGCTGGAATGTATTCTGTCTCCATACCTGTTCAATCTATACGCGGAGCAAATTATCCAAGAAGCTGGACTCTGAGAGGAGAGTGGCATCAGGATTGGACGGAGACTCATCAATAACCTGTGTTACACAGATGGCACTGGAAACACTTGTTGCAGAAGATCAAGGAATGTATCCTTCAGTACGGATTGCATCTTAGTATCAGTAAAACAAAGATTGTTGCAGGCAGTGTCATGATGGATGGAGAGGAGATTGAAACTGTCAACAGCTTCATTTTGCTTGGATCCACGATTAATACCTTTGGTACAAGCAGTCAGGAAATGAGATGCATTGCACTGGGACAGTCTGCAGTTAGGGACCTTTCCAAATTATCAAGGGGTGGTGATGTCAGTTTGAGGACAAATTTTGGGCGTGTTGTTAGGAGGAGCTAGTCCTTGGAGAAGGACATAATGTTGGGAACAGTGGAGGGTCGGCGAAGGAGAGAAAGACCCTCAACCAGGTAGATTGACAGGGTGACTGTTGCAACAGACTTTTGTGTGTCAGGAGGTGTGAGGATGACACAGGACAGGACTTGGTTCAGCTCTTTTGTTCATAAGGTGGCTTTGAGGTACACTCGATGTCACCTAAAAACAACAACAATCTGCAAAGGTGGGCTGCCCCTCCTCCAAGGACAGGCTGGTGGGCTCACCTTTCCGTTGGCAGATGAGATTACCTAACCATTGTAACACCAACCTCCCTGTTAGGTGCCCGGTGCTCACTGTCCACCGCCCTGCCCCGTGGCACAGACCCCTGTCCACAGCGTCCTCAGTCTCTCCTGCCCAGCCCATTGCTGCACACACGTGTCAGTCCGTGCTGTTGAAGGCTTTCTTCCCTTTCACTGACCCTGACTTCTACAAGCATGACGGCCTTCCTCCTGACAACACGCCCCATGTAGGGAGACACTCTCACTGTCTGCTTCTAAGGAAGTACCCTGACTGCACTTGTCCAAGGCGGATCTGTCTGTGCTTTTGGCAGTCTGTGGTAGAGAAAGTGTTCCCACCACTCCTGCTTGAAAGGCATCTCGTCTCCTATGACCTTCCTCATGCATTGTCCAGCTGTCACAGGCTTGAGTCAGGGGTCCCTTAATGATTAAAGTGGCATCTTTGCTCTTTGGCCCTCTAGTGAGGTCCTTGAGAGTGGATTTCCCAATGCATACTTTATTTTTCTTTCTTTTTTATTGTGATTTTAATGAGTTTACAGAAAAGTTGGATTTTCATTCATTCATTGTTGTACATTTTCCTTCCTTTCCCCTCCTTCAGTTCACTTCTTTTTTAATATTCATTCATTGTTGTACAACTTCCTCCCTCCGCCCCAGGCCATTTTGCAGTGTACCTTTATTCTGAGCTGTTGTCATACAAATAATGCCTAATCCTATTTTCTTTTTAAACAGTTCTCTCTTTCATCTGTTTCAATGCAGAGGTCATTATCTATCCACTCTTTTCCTAGTTCTCCCCAATGCCCATGTCAATCCTGTTTTATAACAGTGGTGTTATGTAGTATTTGTACTTTTGAACTAAGATGTTTCACTCAGCATAATGTCTTCCAGGCTTACCCATGTTGTGTGATGTTTAAGAGTTCATTGTTTTTCCAATGCTGCATAATATTTCATTGTGTGAATACATTGATTTGTTGCTTCCATCTCTTTGCTATTATGAAGAATGCAGCAATAAACATGGATGTGCATTCGTCTGTTTGAGTCATGGCTCTGATTTCTTTAAGGTATATTCCCAGTAGTGGAATTGCTGGGTCAAATGGTATTTCTATTTCCAACTTTTTTTAAAATTTTTTTCATTTTATTATTTGTGTGTGTGTGTGTGTGTGTGTACTGTCAAATCAGATCTGACTGGTACAGGAGGAGATTTCCTCTCCTCCTTCATCAAAGCATCTGGTGAAGGCCACCAGAGATCCCTTGTTTCCAACTTTTTTTTTAGAAAGCATCAGACTGTTTTCCATAGTGGTTGCACCATATTACACTCCCACCAGCAGTGTAAAAGGGTTCCAGTTTCTCCACAACCTCGCCAGCATTTGTTTGCTGTTCTGTTGAACATTGCCATTGTTGCTGGATCCCAGTGCATTTTTTTTAGATCCACATTTTACCCAATATTGTTGTTGTTGATTGCCTTTGAGTCAAGCATGACTCATAGTGACCCTGTGAACAAAAGGCTTGAAGGCCCTCTACAACAATTTATCAAAGCTCATGAGTTTCTGGAGGCATGTTGTTTAGGAAGTGGATGCCACTCCTGCTTCCTTAGATGCCTCAGGGAGCTCTGGTCACCTAGTGACAAGAAGCTGCACTCCAATCCTGAAGGCACTCAGGTTGAGGCCACCAGCTCCTCTGTGGGAGAAGGATGGGCAGTCTCCTCCAGTGCAGTGAGATGAACTGCCTCTGAAAACCCGCCGGAGGGTCAGCTATGAGTCAGTTCCAAAGGTATGGTACACAATAACATGGATGTGAAGGTGATCTGCCTGCGACATCTGTCACCCTGTGGATTGCCAGCGTTGATTCAACTGATCTGGCTGGCTAGGTGGATGTCCCCTTGCCTCACCGCTCCACAAAGTCCCTACAGAAGCTGTCCCTTTGGTTGAAGAGGACCACCTTCGCCAGCAGGACTGTCTTCCCCAGGACGACTGTCCTCTGGTTGAGTGGCTGTGCTTCCTGCCAGACCTTCAAACAAGCTCTCCAAAGTCGGAAATTTGCTTACTTAATGTTATGTGCCATCGAGTCTCCTGCGACTTGTAGCGACCCTATATAAAACAGCCCTAAACTCTGCTCTGTCCTGTGCCAATTGCACTGTCTCTGATACACCCAACCCGATTACCCCAGTCACTGAATCAATCCACCTCATAGAGGGCCTTCCCCTCCTGCACTGTCCCTCCACCCTACCAAGCATGATGTCCTTCTCCAAGGACCAGTCCCTCCTTACAACATGTCCAAAGTATGTTAGACGGAGCCTCAGAATCCTTGCCTTCAGGGAGCAGCCCGGTTTAACCCTCTCTAGGATGAATCTGTTTTCCTAGCAGTCCATGGTACCCTCTTCTCCAGCACCACAGATCAAAGGCACCAATTCTCCTTCTATCCTCCTTAGTCATTGTCCAACTCTCTGATGCATAACAAGTGATAGCAAAGACCATGGCCTGTATCAGATGCCCCTAAGTCTCCAGAGAGACACCATTGCTCTTGAGTAGAGAGGTCCCTAACAGCAAACTTTCCCATCGCAATACGTCTTTTAATTTCCTGGCTACTGGTGCCTTGTGTGTTGACTGTGTAGCCTTGTAAACTAAAGCTGTGAACAATCTCAATCTCTTCACCATCCATCCTGATGCTGCCAATTGGTCCAGTGGGGAGAATCTTTGTCTTCTTGACATTGAGCCTCAATCCATACTGAAGGCTGCAGTCCTTGGCTTTCTGCAGCAAGCATTTCAGGTCCTCTTCAGTTTCAGCAAGCAGGGTTGTGTCATCTGCATAGTGCAGGTTGTTGATAGATCTTCCACCAATCTTGACCCCACATTTCTCCTCATAGAGCCCAGCGTCCCGGATAATCTGTTCTGCATACAGGTTGAAAGGGTATGGAGACAGGACACATCCCTGGCGTACGCCCTTCCCTATTTTGAACCATGCAGTGTTTACTTGCTCTGTTCTGACAACTGCCTCTTGGTCCAAATGTAGGTTTCTCATTAGCATGATCAAGTGTTCTGGGATTCCCATTCTTCTCAGAGTCAGCCACAGTTTCTTATGATCCATACGCCTTTGCATAGTCAATGAAACACAGATAGACATTCCTCTGGTATTCCCTGCTTTCAACTAAGATCCATCTAACATTAGCTACAATATCCCTAGTACCACGACCCCTTCTAAACCCAGCCTGGACTTCAGGCAGTTCTCTGCTGATGTGCTGTTCCAGTAGTTTTTGGACAATCTTCAGTAGAATCTTTCTTGCATTTGAAATCAATGATATTGTTCTATAGTTTCCACATTCTGTTGGGTCACCCTTCTTTGGAATGGGAACAAATATAGACCTCTTCCAGTCAGTTGGTCAAGTGGTTATTCTCCAGATTTCTTGGCACAACTTGGTGAGCACGTCCAGGGCAGCATCTGTTAGCGGAAATATGTCAATTGGTATACCATCTACTCCTGGGGCCTTATTTTTTGCTATTTCCTTCAAAGCAGCTTGAACTTCTTCCTTCATCACCATAGGCTCTTGCTCATATATTGTTTCATGAAATTCTTCTGTGTCTGCCAATTCCTTTCAATACAATGACTCAGTATATTCCTTCCATCTTCTTTTAATACTTCCTGGATCATTTAATATTCTGCCTAAAGCATCCTTGATTATAGCAACTCGAGGTTACAAATAATACATCTAAAAACACACTCCCCCCAGTAAGTGTATACATAAAAAAAAAGAACTAAATAACACAGAACAATAAGCATTCTTACCCCATAAATCTTTAGAATTAGATATTCCGATAAAATGAACTAGAAATTGTTGGGGAAATGACTTGACTCTTCTCCAGATCATATCTTAGTGTCTGAACATAAGAAAGTGCTTGAAACGGAAACACAATGATGAAGCCATGTTAATTTAAAACATTCACAAATTATATTGGTTTCTAAACCAAAGCAGAAAATATTCATATTTCTTTAATGGTATCGATACTAAAAACAACAATACATGAAAGATGACAGAGTTCTTTAGAATAAGCATACAAGAATCCCAGCGCATTTTCGATGGCTGTGTCTGTGCATGTTGACTGTGGGCGCGAGGACAATGAGGTCCTTGGCAGCTTGGATCTCCTGTGTGTTCATCACGATGTTGGATATGTCTCCGTAGAACTTGAGGTGGGAGAACCGCTCTCCAGTCAATTCTGTCCGACTCCCAGCAACCCTGGCGGACAAAGCAGAGCAACCCCGTAGGGTTTCCAAGGCTGAGATTTTTCTGGAAGCTGACTGATCTTTCATGGAGCAGCTGGTGGGTTCGAACCACTGACCTTTCTGTTAGCTGACTGCCACGTTCTCTTCCTGTCTCTGTCTTCCCAGAACTCCTTTACTCATGCAGAGCACCTCCACCCCACAGCCTGGAGAGGGCCATTTGGGTGACCCTCCCATTGTGATTAGAACAGAGAGGTGGTGGAGTGGGCTGGAAGCAGTGACCATTGACTCCAGGCCACGTGTGGCCGCCAGAACTGCACACACAATCTGTTCCCTTTATCCCTGCTGCACAGTGCCCTGTCCATCCACCTGGACAGCTGTCCAGTGTATAACAGACATGGCAACCAAGAAGTCCCACAATGAGTGGTCCCCTCCCCACCTCCATGGTGGCCCTCAGGAAAGGCCCCGCCCACAGCATCCCATGGAACAGGCTCCCCACTGTCTGCCTGACCCAGTACCCTCTCTCCTACCATATCCATAGGACACCTTTGTGGGGCCTCCCACCGAGAAGCCAGAAAGACTTCATTTAATGCAGCAACTCACTCCATTTGAATAACAAACCCTGTGTATGAAAAATCTGTGCCCCAGCCCTAAAGTTTTGTCTTGGTGCATTTCCCAAAATAGTAGCTGCTATTGTTTATTGTAAACACTTTGCACTGTACCCTTGATAAACTCAAGATGTCAATGTTTTGCACTGTACCTGTGACTAAGTCACCCTTAGAAATATGTCAACAGCTGAATATTGTAGCCTGGGCCCCCACAGCCCAAAGTCTAAAGGACAGTGAAGATAGAAAAGCACCTAGCTGAAGCTAGGAGAGGTGGAATCCCACTGTGTTGCTGGGACCCCCAGCTGCTCAGTGAATAAATGACCTCACTTACAATCCTGCAGCACGTGTCTCTTCATCGGTTGGGCAGAACCCAAACACCTGATGCCCTTTGTTTTCTGGATATTGATGTGCCCCGCCCCCCAACATCCAGGTCCTCCAGACCTTCAAACAGATTTGAAACTTTATTCAGCAGAAACTTGAAAACATTCATGATTCTATTTTGCACTATCTGTTTCCAGGGGTGTTACAAAGGACTGCAAGGTGTGGGGTGCACTGTACCCTTGATGCTCTCAGAAGAGGTGACATCAAAGTGACCCCAAGATCTATGTTGGCAGCATTACGGGGGAGGGGCAGATGAGGCAGCGGCACCACCAGGATGGTGTCACCAGTCACCAGGAGCAGTGATGTGTCTCTCGTTCTCTCTCTCTCTCTCTCACACACACACACACACACATGCACACACACACACACACACACACACACACACACAGTCACCACATCAGGGGGCAGGTGCACAGGCAGGTGCACTCGGTGGCGATGGTCTCTACCTTGACCAGCAAGAGCAGTTTCAGCGACCTGAGGAGGGGGAATGACCCCCACCCCTGCCCATGACGAGAGTGACACTGGTCTAGTGATACCACTGGCCGTTTATTTCTGCTTCCCTTCCCCCATCCTCTTTCCTGAAAGAAAATTTTGGTCATTTTAGACAAGTCAGAAAATCCAAATAAGGAAGACATCCCGACATTCAAACTGTCAGTGCCAATCCTGCCTGTCACACGGATGTCACATAGAGGTCTCCAGCCTGCTTCATGTCCTTAGGGACCACCAGACTTTCCAGTCTCTTTTCTCTTTTTTGTTTTGAAATAGGATTTCCCATCATTTTTATTTGAATATTTCTAAATTATCCCACATTATGTTTGAAAAAAATTAACGCTCCAGTTTCTTGATCGTCCCTTTATAAACACCACAGAACAGGAAGGATTTGGAGAAGAGACAGAACTAAGTTAATGATGTTTTCGAGAGCAGCCCTACTCAAAGAAAAATTTCCTGAGAAATGGGACAAGAGTATGAACAATTCGCAACCACACAGGTGTTAGGTACGCTGAGTCGAACACAACTCACAGTGACCCTACAGGCAACAGGTCTGACCCTTGTCCTATTCTGTGCCACCATCACTAACTCTGACACACGTGAGCTGTGTCACCTGGATGAGGGTCTTCCTATCTTTCGCCACTCCTCCCCACCTTTCCAAGCAGGGTGTCCCTCTCCAAGGAATAGCCTCTCCTCGCAGTAGGTCCAAAATGTGTGAGATGAAATTTATTATCTTTGCTGCCAAGAAGCACTCACTTTCTCCTAGACACATCTGTTTGTTCTTTTGGCTGTCCGTGGGATATTCCGGACTCTTCTCCAACACCACCACCCGAAGGCTTCAGTCCTTCGGCACAACCAACCAGCAGAGCTCTGAAATCACCCGGCCACTAACAGGCAAGGAAGCACTGGTGGCTTAGTGGTGAGAAGCTCTGTGCCAACCCAAAAGGCAAGTGGTTCGAATCTGTCACTTGTCCTGCAGATAAAGGGCGATTCACCACCTGTGAAAACCCGCTGGAGGGTCAGCTATGATTCGGGCCCAACTCAATGGCACATAAGCACCACTAAGTAGGAAGTGTCTGACTGGTCATTTTCTCGTTGGGCGTCATGTCCACCATGGTTTCGGCGATTCTCTGAGTCCCGGAGACAGAGGACGTGAGCTCGAGTTCCCCACCCCCCACCAACGACCCTTTAGACAGAGGACACCCTGAGAGGCCCGGCCAGGGCAGGCGAGGCAGGTGGCTCCGCCTGTAAACCTCACAGCTCCTTGGAGCATCCAGGCACCCTCAGTGACCCCACCTGGCTGTGGGCAGGGAGGGTCTGGCCCCAGCAGGAGTCAGGCTGTGTGTGCCCAGAAGCCCAGGGCATAAAGGACCTCGGGTGAGGTCCCCCACTGGACGCTCGCATGATCATGATGGGAGGTGTCTTGCTGGAGTCCTGAAGGTATGTGGACGGAAGCTGCAGCTCTATGAATGGAGCCCCGATAACGGGCCCCAGGAGAAAGGGGCCCCTGACAGCAGGAAGGGCCGAGAGATCTGAGGAAGGGGCTGCAGGAGGGACGAAGGGCATGAGCTGGGAGGCTTGCAGGAGACCCATGGGAGAGGACGGGGCTGGCAGCCGATCGTGGCGATGCTGGCGTGGCGGGGCTCTGCTAGACAGAGCCGTGGGCCACGTGGGTGGGGGGGAGACAGCACCCCAATCCCGGGAAGGGGCTGAGAGGCGCAGGAGTGAGGGCAAGGCACGGGCGCAGCAGGGCGCCAGTTGTAGGCGTCACAGGGACTAGTAGGTGCGTCCCCCCGCGCCCCCCGACCCGCGAGCCGGCGGCCCACGTGGCTCAGAGGAGCGGCCCCTTTAAGAGCCAGGCGGCCGGCGGCGCGCCCGGGGTGGGGGTGCGGTCATGTGCCTTATTTGCATGCGGCCCGCGCTGGGCGCGCGCGGCGTTCTTCCGGCGATTTGGATTGGTCGCCTCCCGTAGCGCCGGGGCGCAGTTGACATGCGCAGCGTCAGGCCAATGGCTGCCCGCCTTGCTCGCGTGGGGCGTACGATGTGACCAATGGATCGCAGCGTTATTGACAGCGACGGTGGCGCCGCAGCTGGAGCGCGAGAAGCCGCCGCCGCCGCTGC
>NW_006399876.1:3101094-3102447 GCF_000299155.1 Elephantulus edwardii | reverse complement strand
CCACCCTACCAAGCATGATGTCCTTCTCCAAGGACCAGTCCCTCCTTACAACATGTCCAAAGTATGTTAGACGGAGCCTCAGAATCCTTGCCTTCAGGGAGCAGCCCGGTTTAACCCTCTCTAGGATGAATCTGTTTTCCTAGCAGTCCATGGTACCCTCTTCTCCAGCACCACAGATCAAAGGCACCAATTCTCCTTCTATCCTCCTTAGTCATTGTCCAACTCTCTGATGCATAACAAGTGATAGCAAAGACCATGGCCTGTATCAGATGCCCCTAAGTCTCCAGAGAGACACCATTGCTCTTGAGTAGAGAGGTCCCTAACAGCAAACTTTCCCATCGCAATACGTCTTTTAATTTCCTGGCTACTGGTGCCTTGTGTGTTGACTGTGTAGCCTTGTAAACTAAAGCTGTGAACAATCTCAATCTCTTCACCATCCATCCTGATGCTGCCAATTGGTCCAGTGGGGAGAATCTTTGTCTTCTTGACATTGAGCCTCAATCCATACTGAAGGCTGCAGTCCTTGGCTTTCTGCAGCAAGCATTTCAGGTCCTCTTCAGTTTCAGCAAGCAGGGTTGTGTCATCTGCATAGTGCAGGTTGTTGATAGATCTTCCACCAATCTTGACCCCACATTTCTCCTCATAGAGCCCAGCGTCCCGGATAATCTGTTCTGCATACAGGTTGAAAGGGTATGGAGACAGGACACATCCCTGGCGTACGCCCTTCCCTATTTTGAACCATGCAGTGTTTACTTGCTCTGTTCTGACAACTGCCTCTTGGTCCAAATGTAGGTTTCTCATTAGCATGATCAAGTGTTCTGGGATTCCCATTCTTCTCAGAGTCAGCCACAGTTTCTTATGATCCATACGCCTTTGCATAGTCAATGAAACACAGATAGACATTCCTCTGGTATTCCCTGCTTTCAACTAAGATCCATCTAACATTAGCTACAATATCCCTAGTACCACGACCCCTTCTAAACCCAGCCTGGACTTCAGGCAGTTCTCTGCTGATGTGCTGTTCCAGTAGTTTTTGGACAATCTTCAGTAGAATCTTTCTTGCATTTGAAATCAATGATATTGTTCTATAGTTTCCACATTCTGTTGGGTCACCCTTCTTTGGAATGGGAACAAATATAGACCTCTTCCAGTCAGTTGGTCAAGTGGTTATTCTCCAGATTTCTTGGCACAACTTGGTGAGCACGTCCAGGGCAGCATCTGTTAGCGGAAATATGTCAATTGGTATACCATCTACTCCTGGGGCCTTATTTTTTGCTATTTCCTTCAAAGCAGCTTGAACTTCTTCCTTCATCACCATAGGCTCTTGCTCATATATTGTTTCATGAAATTCTT